>NC_090274.1:48792000-49115409 GCF_040414725.1 Anabrus simplex | reverse complement strand
AGGAGTGGGAGGGAAGCAACCGTGATCTTAAGGTACAGTCCCGACATTTGCCTAGTGTGAAAATGGGAAACCACGGAAAACAATTTTTAGGGCTGCTGAGAGTGGGGTTCGAATCCACTATCTCCCGAATGCAAGTTGGTAGCTACGTGAGCCGAACCGCGCGGCCACCTGCTCGGTCAACCCCTAAATACTCTTATAACCACGCGAAGAGATCTTTCTTAATAACCTCGTTGATATGATTACCCCATTGAAGATCATTCCTTATATTAACACCTAGGTACTTAAAGTGATCCCCATGAGGTACTATCAGACCAGCAACACAGCAATTCAGGGCCTCTCAAACGCCCAAAATCTCACGCGTGCAAACAGCGGCGCAGAGTTCCTGTGCACAGTGCATCGGTCCCGTTCGGCTCGGCTCGGACCAATGCTTGATCTCTGGGCTACTCGGCTAAGCTCGGCTCAACTCGGCTCAACTCAGCTCGGATTTGGAGCGCTACGGAGCAAGTGAGGAAGAGGGAGACAGGGGCAGCGAGCGAGACAGGCGCGGGGAAAGAGAGAGACAGCGCTATTGCTCCAAATGGAGGAGTGGGGGGTCTGCACTCTGGTCAACCAAGCGAAGTCGTCTTTTGCACCGTGCACAGTTGCATGCACCCTGAGAGGCATTGCAGTAATTAAAACCAAGAGGACTTTTCCTCTGTGAAACTAATAACTTGAATTTCCATCCCATTTACCACTGTCCACTGTCCCTCTCACAACGTTGTTTAGGTCCCCCTGCAGTCTTTCACATCCTGCAACTCATCTACCAATTTACATCATCTGCAGATAGCCTTATTAGTGATTCTAGTTCTTTACTAATATCACTTATATACAATGACTGACAGTGACAATGCAACACCAAGGAGGAGTGGTTCGAAAGGTATGAAAGTTGGGGAAAAAACAGAGACGGCACGGACGAATAATTGATGTTTATTTCAAACCGATATGCAGGTTACACAATGCGCACGGCATCGACTCAGTAGGATGTAGGACCACCGCGAGCGGCGATGCACGCAGAAACACGTCGAGGTACAGAGTCAATAAGAGTGCGGATGGTGTCCTGAGGGATGGTTCTCCATTCTCTGTCAACCATTTGCCACAGTTGGTCGTCCGTACGAGGCTGGGGCAGAGTTTGCAAACGGCGTCCAATGAGATCCCACACGTGTTCGATTGGTGAGAGATCCGGAGAGTACGCTGGCCACGGAAGCATCTGTACACCTCGTAGAGCCTGTTGGGAGATGCGAGCAGTGTGTGGGCGGGCATTATCATGCTGAAACAGAGCATTGGGCAGCCCCTGAAGGTACGGGAGTGCCACCGGCCGCAGCACATGCTGCACGTAGCGGTGGGCATTTAACGTGCCTTGAATACGCACTAGAGGTGACGTGGAATCATACGCAATAGCGCCCCAAACCATGATGCCGCGTTGTCTAGCGGTAGGGCGCTCCACAGTTACTGCCGGATTTGACCGTTCTCCACGCCGACGCCACACTCGTCTGCGGTGACTATCATTGACAGAACAGAAGCGTGACTCATCGGAGAACACGACGTTCCGCCATTCCCTCATCCAAGTCGCTCTAGCCCGGCACCATGCCAGGCGTGCACGTCTATGCTGTGGAGTCAATGGTAGTCTTCTGAGCGGACGCCGGGAGTGCAGGCCTCCTTCAACCAATCGACGGGAAATTGTTCTGGTCGATATTGGAACAGCCAGGGTGTCTTGCACATGCTGAAGAATGGCGGTTGACGTGGCGTGCGGGGCTGCCACCGCTTGGCGGCGGATGCGCCGATCCTCGCGTGCTGACGTCACTCGGGCTGCGCCTGGACCCCTCGCACGTGCCACATGTCCCTGCGCCAACCATCTTCGCCACAGGCGCTGCACCGTGGACACATCCCTATGGGTATCGGCTGCGATTTGACGAAGCGACCAACCTGCCCTTCTCAGCCCGATCACCATACCCCTCGTAAAGTCGTCTGTCTGCTGGAAATGCCTCCGTTGACGGCGGCCTGGCATTCTTAGCTATACACGTGTCCTGTGGCACACGACAACACGTTCTACAATGACTGTCGGCTGAGAAATCACGGTACGAAGTGGGCCATTCGCCAACGCCGTGTCCCATTTATCGTTCGCTACGTGCGCAGCACAGCGGCGCATTTCACATCATGAGCATACCTCCGTGACGTCAGTCTACCCTGCAATTGGCATAAAGTTCTGACCACTCCTTCTTGGTGTTGCATTTGCTCTGTCAGTCAGTGTATTTGGAAGCGACCCAATTTATCCTTTTTCCCATTATATGTAGGAAATGTCAACGCTATGGACACACTTAAAAGAATTGTCAATCCACATCCCCCGGTGTCGTAACTGCTCTCTACATCATAACACAAACGATTGTTTAGAAAATGTACGCAAGTATACACATTGCCAAAGGGAACATTCAACTGGATCCTCTGAATGCCCCATCCATAAACAACAAATTGAAATTTTAAAACTCATGTATTTGGAAAGTATTTCCTTCTCCGAAGCCTCAAGCTAGACATGTTTTTAATACTAAGCGACGAGGTGCCTGGAAATCGTTAATTTCCTCTTTAAATGATCATATTTCCACATCCCACTTATGGAATCCTGTTCGTGCACTTACTAGAGCCTCCTATCATATCCATCTTTCTGTAATAGCACCCAATGTTTTGTCCGATTTTCTTACTTCGCTGACCCCTGATTATGTTGTGCCAGATTTCACCTCCCACCCTTCTCTCTCTCGCCTCTTCACTTTTCTGTACTATCACAACCTATTGAGAGTAAAGACTTAGAATCTGTACTTCAACTCAGTAACAATTCATCTCCTGGACCTGACTTTATATCTTATGCTATGTTGAAAACATTGCCTCAGCGTGCTTATAATGTGGTATTACATTACAGAATGCGATGACTTCTTTTTACTCCCTACTCCCAAACCTTGACTCCAGCCTACAGACCATAATAATTTTCGTGGCATTGTTCTCGGTTCCTGTTTAAGAAAAACTGTTTTTAAAGATATTGTTACAAAGGCTTGTATGGGCCTTAGAGTACTACTCACTCATGGCGAAATACCAGTGTGCTTATTTTAAATGTCGAAGTGCTCAGGATGATGTAAATATGTTTATCGTTGATATCTTACTAGCTAAGTCCCGCAAGTCTTTTTGGACATTGATTCTGTCCCCCTTCATTTGTTATGGAACATCCTTGCTCGGAAAGGTTTCCCATCTCATTTCTTGCATATCTTACGTAATTTGCTCACATATCGGAACCTAATTCTTACACTTTCGCATCCTGCCCAGATTCTACATCAGACATCCGTCGGTGTTCCTCAGGGTGATATACTTAGCGCCATATTATTTGCCCTATATATGAGTGACCTTGAACTTCTTGTTACTCACTATGCTAGAATTCTCGCATATGCAGACGATATTGTTATCTATTGTTCTCACGCAGATATTGATACGTGTAGGCAACGTATATCCCAATATATGGGTCATGTCAATACGTGGCCTACTTTACATGGGTTAACCCTCTCCCCCTCTAAATGTTGTGCTATGATATTTACTCACAACAGACAATTCAATGCGGATCCTGTAGTGTTTGATCAATATGAAGTTCCCATACGCACATGTCATAGGAACCTCGGTGTAATGATAGACCGAAAATTAACGTTCAAGCAGCATATCACAACCTTACGCCACAGCTCTGCTGCGTATCTTAAACTATTGAAGTCTGTCACACGTAGATCCTGGGGTGCAGACCCGTCTACAGCTATGCATCGCTACAATTAGAGAGATTTGATTATTGCACCCATTTCCTATCTGCACTCTCTTAATGCGAGGCGTGTTTCTTAAGTAAGTACCGTTTTGATATAAAAATATATAATGTAATTTTTTAAACAATTCTTTCTTTTACATGTAAGCCTGTACCTTAAATTACTTATCAACGTAAATTCCAGGCATATTAAGGAACTTGTCACATCGTGAAGCCAGCTTCTGAATTCCATCCTCATAGAAATCTGCCGCCAGATGTGCTCGCGATGCTTTTTAGGTGATCATCATCATCATCGTCGAATTTCTAAATACATTTCCAGGTGCAGGAACAAGTAGTAATCAAAAGGTCACGACTATACTTAAAATGGTTAAACAGTCCCCAACAAAATGAAGCGATGAGGTCCCGGGTTCGATTAGCCGTGTAAGATCGCACATTCTCGTGAAGCTAATGAATCCCCCTTGTGAGGATGACAAGCCGTTTGTTTTGAATTGCATGAGCACAACTTTCGATAACCTAAGCATCCTGACCAAGCTATTTATGATTCTGAAGATGATAGGGATCAGATACCGAGAACGGAGAATTATCTACAATCTGTATAAAAATCAGTCTGCAGTGATAAGAATCGAGGGCTTCGAAAAAGAAGCAGCAATCCAGAAAGGAGTGAGGCAAGGCTGCAGTTTGTCCCCTCTCCTTTTCAATGTTTACATAGAACAGGCAGTAAAGGAAATCAAAGAGAAATTTGGAAAGGGGATCACAGTCCAAGGAGAGGAAATCAAAACCTTGAGATTTGCCGATGATATTGTTATTTTATCTGAGACTGCAGAAGATCTCGAGAAGTTGCTGAATGGTATGGATGAAGTCTTGTGTAAGGAGTACAAGATGAAAATAAATCCAAAACAAAAGTAATAGAGTGCAGTCGAACGAAGGCAGGTGATGTAGGAAATATTAGATTAGGTAATGAAGTCTTAAAGGAAGTAGATGAATATTGTTACTTGGGTAGTAAAATAAGTAACGATGGCAGAAGTAAGGAGGACGTAAAATGCAGATTAGCACAAACGAGGAAGGCCTTTCTAAAGAAAAGACATTCGCTCACTTCAAACATTGATATAGGAATTTGAAAGATGTTCGTGAAGACTTTCGTGTGGAGCGTGGCATTGTATGGAAGTGAAACATGGACGATAACTAGCTCAGAAAGAAAGAAAATATAAGCTTTTGAAATGTGGTGTTACAGAAGAATGCTGAAGGTGAGATGGATAGATCGAATCACGAATGAAGAGATACTGAATCGAATTGGTGAGAGGAGATCGATTTTGCTAAATTTGACGAGAAGAAGAGATAGAATGATAGGACACATCTTAAGACACCCAGGACTCGTTCAGTTGGTTTTTGAAGGAAGTGTAGGTGGTAAGAACGGTAGGGGTAGACCAAGGTATGAATATGACAAGCAGATTAGAGCAGATGTAGGATGCAACAGTTACGTGGAAATGAAAAGGTTAGCACAGGATAGGGTGGCATAGAGGGCTGCATCAAACCAGTCTATGGACTGATGACTCAAATAACAACAACAAGCATCCTGACACAATTTCATAAGAAAACACTCCTCGAAATTTCAGGCAACTCAAAACTTAATGACGAAATCTTAAACCATCTGTTTACTCGAAGCTTTACATCAAATTTTTGCACCAAGTCTTCAGTAATGGCAGATGGCCACGCTTCTTGTCGTCGACATTAGTACGGCCTTTCTTAATGCTCAAAGCCATTTTCTTACCATTCCTTTGCTCATACTGTTTACTCCATACACTTCACTAATCTGCCGATGAATTTCAACAACGTTCACGCCTTTTCCATTTAAAAATCGAATCATAGCGTGTACTTCACACTCGGCGGGACCGTTAATTGTCAGAGGCATTTTTCAATACCCACAAACAAAGGTAAATACGGGCGAATGCTTCCATATTGGTGTTTGTAGCTACCCTGCAGATGAACGTAATGAGCGCGCATGATCTGAACGATGATCGAAGCGCTGCAGCGGCCATATTTAGAAACATGCTTCGTACTCTACAGCACCAGGCACTGCGTATCTGTTTTGGGGCATTATCAACTACTCCCACGAATGCACTCTTGGTTGAGTTTGGGGAACCTCCCCTACACCTACGTCGACGGCTTCTCGTCTCAAAGTATCTTTTGAAACGATTTTCTGTTATTAAAAACCCGTTGATTCCAAAAATGCACCTTTTGTCTACTTATTTTCTTCAATTATCTACGAGGAGAGGTAGGTCTCTCGCATTATTCCAGGCATATCAAACTTTACATGCATTTCAGTCGTCAATTATACGAAACCCCGTAGCTCCATGTTACACTGTTTCTTATGATGTGCTTCACTATGTCCCTCCAATCATTATATCACGTACAAAGTACTACGCGTTTTGCCATGTAAGAAGATTGCACGACTTATTGATAGCATGCTCACCAAGAGGAAGTTTCGTGTAATACTGGGAAATAGCACTAGCAGTGAGAAAACTCTGAACAATGGTCTTCCCCAATGTTCTGTATTAGCTCCTCTGCTTTTCAACCTGTACATAGCTGATATACCTGAAACTAGCTCTGGGAAATTTGGATATACTGATCATGCCGAGTCGTATCATTTATCATCTCATTTTTCATTCTTTTTTCTGCTGAACTTTTTGCTATCCGTCAAGCTTTATTGTATATAAAAACCTATTCCATTGAATCTGCCATCATATATAATGATTCCCTCAGTGTATTACAATCTTTACGATCCTCTAAATATACCCTCAACTGGTATTTATATAATGTCAAACACCTTTATTTAATTTATATCAATTAAGAGTTACTCTCACTCTAGTATCATACAGTATACTTGATATATAGAAACCAACTTACGCAATTCTTGGGAGCGAAAGACAGTTTTAATTGAGCCCGTGGGTTCATACGTGACTTCACCCGAGTGAATTGATTTGCGCTTTAAACGTTGGACGGATTTGACTTTGATGGGACTTTTAATAAGACGCAGAATATCAGCTTCCGATAAATCTTTGTCAACACAATGTGTGATGCCAACCCGAAAGATATTAGAACTTGGAATATAGGCTGTTAATTTGTGGATAGACAGAAAATAGTGCCGTAAGAAAGCATTAGCCTGAACGGCAGTGGCAAATTCAACTTTTAGTCAGTTACGCCCTTTAGGCATAATCCCCTTGACATGTACACTGACTGACAGAGCAAATGCAACACCAAGTAGGAGTGGTCAGAACTTTATGCCAATTGCAGGGTAGACTGACGTCACGGAGGTATGCTCATGATGTGAAATGCGCCGCTGTGCTGCGCACGTAGCGAACGATAAATGGGACACGGCGTTGGCGAATGGCCCACTTCGTACCGTGATTTCTCAGCCGACAGTCATTGTAGAACGTGTTGTCGTGTGCCACAGGACACGTGTATAGCTAAGAATGCCAGGCCGCCGTCAACGGAGGCATTTCCAGCAGCCAGACGACTTTACGAGGGTTATGGTGATCGGGCTGAGAAGGGCAGGTTGGTCGCTTCGTCAAATCGCAGCCGATACCCATAGGGATGTGTCCACGGTGCAGCGCCTGTGGCGAAGATGGTTGGCGCAGGGACATGTGGCACGTGCGAGGGGTCCAGGCGCAGCCCGAGTGACGTCAGCACGCGAGGATCGGCGCATCCGCCGCCAAGCGGTGGCAGCCCCGCACGCCACGTCAACCGCCATTCTTCAGCATGTGCAAGACACCCTGGCTGTTCCATTATCGACCAGAACAATTTCCCGTCGATTGGTTGAAGGAGGCCTGCACTCCCGGCGTCCGCTCAGAAGACTACCATTGACTCCACAGCATAGACGTGCACGCCTGGCATGGTGCCGGGCTAGAGCGACTTGGATGAGGGAATGGCGGAACGTCGTGTTCTCCGATGAGTCACGCTTCTGTTCTGTCAGTGATAGTCACCGCAGACGCGTGTGGCGTCGGCGTGGAGATAGGTCAAATCCGGCCGTAACTGTGGAGCGCCCTACCGCTAGACAACGCGGCATCATGGTTTGGGGCGCTATTGCGTATGATTCCACGTCACCTCTAGTGCGTATTCAAGGCACGTTAAATGCCCACCGCTACGTGCAGCATGTGCTGCGGCCGGTGGCACTCCCGTACCTTCAGGGGCTGCCCAATGCTCTGTTTCAGCAGGATAATGCCCGCCCACATACTGCTCGCATCTCCCAACAGGCTCTACGAGGTGTACAGATGCTTCCGTGGCCAGCGTACTCTCCGGATCTCTCACCAATCGAACACGTGTGGGATCTCATTGGACGCCGTTTGCAAACTCTGCCCCAGCCTCGTACGGACGACCAACTGTGGCAAATGGTTGACAGAGAATGGAGAACCATCCCTCAGGACACCATCCGCACTCTTATTGACTCTGTACCTCGACGTGTTTCTGCGTGCATCGCCGCTCGCGGTGGTCCTACATCCTACTGAGTCGATGCCGTGCGCATTGTGTAACCTGCATATCGGTTTGAAATAAACATCAATTATTCGTCCGTGCCGTCTCTGTTTTTTCCCCAACTTTCATCCCTTTCGAACCACTCCTCCTTGGTGTTGCATTTGCTCTGTCAGTCAGTGTATATCACGTTCGTAAAACATACGGCCAAGGGCCATAGGGTAAAGACTGCCAATATTGTTTGATCCAAGCGCAGCAACAATTACAATATATGGACTAGGATGGTTTACCGGGTAATTTTCAATATATGCAGGAGGAGGAGGTGGTGGAGGAGTAGAACCAGTAGACTGATTGATACTATTTGGAGTTGGCAAAGAATTAATTGTAGGAAACCGATTTGACAAGTCAGTTTGCATAGGCACAATTTCTTCATGATGCACATTCACATGTGAAGCAGGATCTGGAACCTCATCACCACCACTGTCTTCATGTATGGTGGGTGGCACTTGACCACACAACATATGTCGAACGGCACACAGTATACGACAGCTATACACCACGTAAACTCGGACACACTACACCGCTAGCTCGATGCAACTGCGCGACATGAAGGTTACGAAGCGACTGTAATGTCTTCTTCTTCTTCTTCTTCTTCTTCTTCGATATTGAGCAGGCTCGGTCCATATGTTGCCAATCTTTAACGTCGTTGGTTACGAATGTCAAATTCGTATTCAGTGCGTTAGGAAGAATTTCTATTCGTCCTGCAGGGAGTAAAGAATTCTTTACTCCCTGCAGTGCGTACACAATTGCCAACGTAACAAAAACGAACGTCACGATTTTTGCCTTTCCAAAGCAGAGCTGCTGTGTATCCTGTTTTTCGTATATTGAGATCACAGATAGAACAGAACACATGGCACATAATTCAAACCAATTCAAACAACAACATAAATGATAGCAGAATGGGAACTACCGCTTAAAATCGACATGACATCGAATAAGGTTAATCGATTGGGTAAAGTCGAATCCGATGCAATCCAGCAATATTACCTCCATTAGCTCTTAATGGCAGATGTACTATAGATCTAGTTTTCGTCAAAGATGACGGCCTCTCAATCAGTAGCCGTGTGGTAATGTATAGAAACCCAGTTGCCATCCTGAGGAAACATGTACCTGTCACCATTCAAATCGAGATAGGGTGAAAAACCTCATTCACAAGAAGAGCTACAGCAGTACATCACAAGGAAAATTTGCTCAGAAATACTAGAGAAGAAAATGAGTGATTTAGATGGAATCCCACAAATGATTAAAGAAGGTCTACTGAACTCGGCACTAGACATTGTTCTAAGCACCCTCAAGGAAGCACAAGTCTGGTCGACACCAAGAACAGCCAAACCGTGGTTTGATAATGAATGTTACAAGCTCAGGCAAGAAACTTTGGAACTCGTCCACACAGCACGGCAAACGACTGAGAACTCCATATTTACAGAGTATGCAGAGAAGAGGAAAACATACAAAAATCTTATTCAACTAAAGAAAGTCCAGATTTCGTCAAAGGTGACGGCCTCTGAATCAGCAGCCGTGTGGTAATGTATAGAAACCCAGTTGCCATCCTGAGGAAACATATACCTGCCGCCATCCGAATCGAGATAGGGGGACAAAACCTCATTCACAAGAAGAGCCTACAGCAGTACATCACAAGAAGCGCCTTGAACAGACTAGCGATACATGGATTTCACCATCAACTATGTGCGCGCCGAGGTTTTCACGACCCGTCTCCATAGTGTATATGTGTATTGTGCAATAAGCAGTGTGAACTGTACCATTTCAACAAATGTACAACGAGAACAAAATTATTACTGGAATATTGTAAATTCTTTGTTAGAAGGGCTCACTGGTTGAGGCTGGACTTGAAATACATCACTTCGAGGCAAACTGCATTTAATTATTAATATCGTTAATTTCATGCCTACCGAGCTCGATAGCTGCAGTCGCTTAAGTGCGGCCAGTATCCAGTATTCGGGAGATAGTAGGTTCGAACCCCACTATCGGCAGCCCTGAAGATGGTTTTCCGTGGTTCCCATTTTCGCACCAGTTCCTGTCCCATCGTCGCCATAAGACCTATCTGTGTCGGTGCGACGTAAAACAAATAGCAAAAAAAAAATTCTTGCCTACTTGCCTGCCATCTACAGAACCTGTCTACAACTATCCACACGTTGTGAATGGCCTCCAGCGCCATCTAAAATTTAGGACGGGAACTACCTGAAGCTAGCTACAGATTGGAACCATAAGCACCATTAAACTTTCACCCTGGTGATCCGAACTAGTAAACTTGATTTATTCGTTAGTATATAATGTCTATCGAATGAACTGACTATATATGATGGTCGATAAAAAATCGTTTGTTAGATAAGAATGAAAGATAAGGTTGAATTGAAGGTGTATTTTCTATTCATTTGCTATTCCTTTGTTATTACTCACAATATTGTTGCAAATACTATGATATAAATATTGATTGGAACTAACTGCAAAAAAATCAATTTAAGATAGGAACCATATTTCTGAAAAGTCTACTTATTTAATTCCGTTAATTCTGTTTACCTGCATAAGTTTCATAAGCCGCTCCATTAGTGATGGGCTAGCGACGGAATCGAATAGAATCGAGTAATGTGCTCTCAGAATCGGTATACTCGACTCCAGACTCGAGTCCAAGCATACTAGTGTCGCTATCTGTGGACATGCCTTAGGACTATAATCTATTGTACTGGATTGCACGGCATCCGGGGTCACCCACAGAATATTTTTGTGATGTGGATTGCAATATGTTTGCTGCTGATGATTGCTTTTATTGAGTCATCGGTCGTCAATAATTTGATTATTACGATAATTATTATCATCAAAGGCAAAATATTTATGACTTACTAACAAACCGTCAACTTGAAAGATAGACACGTAGGACCGAAGATGAGCGTGGGATGGGGACAATTTCCACACTGTGGTGGGGACCTTTCCTAATGTCGATAACGGCAGCGTTCTATTATTATTATTATTATTATTATTATTATTATTATTATTATTATTATTATTATGCAGCCTGGAAGTAGCCACCAGGGATTTGATGATAGCTATGAAATATTATTCCCACGACGTCCTTGTAGGAAAACGTGTAATAATATTGTGCGAAATAATGACAATATTACTGCCAGAGAATTTATTGCAAATATACATGTGTAGGGCGTTCAGAAACATATATGTGCTGTAGTATCACTTATTGTTATTGTCCGATTCGTTGGCTGAATGGTCAGAGTACTGGCCTTCGGATCAGATGGTCCCGGCTTCTGATTAATTCTTCTGGCTCGGGGACTGGGTATTTGTGTCCGTCCCAACACTCTCCTCTTCATATTCACACAACACACTACACTACAAATCACCACAGGAACACGCAGTTCGGTTAGGGGCGCGCGGCTGTGAGCTTGCATCCGGGAGATAGTGGGTTCGAATCCTACTGTCGGCAGCCCTGAAAATGGCTTTCCGTGAGTTCCCATTTTCACACCAGGCAAATGCCGGGGCAGTACCTTAAATAAGGCCTCTCCTATCCCATCGTCGCCGTAAGACCCATCTGTATCGGTGCAAAAAAAAAGTACTGCTTACATCCCACCGCTATTCTTCGACCTTCGCTCAACTTCTGAAGACTACACTCGGTTTTGTTCCTTTGCACAGTCATGTGTTGCAATGATAAACGTCAAAACGGAGGGTGTATTTTGTTCATTGCGTTCATTGTTTAGCTAGAACAGAATGACGATCTGTCTGATGATTTGCTTCGTGTACATACATCACATTCTGGACGCCTAATTATACATTATATCTGCCGAAAGTATGACGTAAGTATAAACTATTCACCTGTCCCCTCGGACGATTGTAGGCATACCGTGACAGTGAAAAAGTGAAATGGCGTATGGCTTTTAGTGCAGGGAGATCCCAAGACGGGTTTGGCTCGCCGGGTGCAGGTCTTTTGATTTGAATCCTGTAGGCGACCTGCGCGTCTTGATGAGGATGAAATGATGATGAAGCAACACATACACTCAGCCCCGTGCCAGGGAAATTAACCAATGATGGTTAAAATTCCCGACCCTGCCGGGAATCGAACCCGGGCCCCTGTGACCAAAGGCCAACACTCTAACAATTTAGCCATGGAGCCGGACACCGTGACAGTGATTTTAAATAATAATAATAATAATAATAATAATAATAATAATAATAATAATAATAATAATAATAATAATAATAATAATAATAATAATGTTGTGAGTTTTACGTCCAACTACGTACATTTTTATGGTTTTCGGAGATACCGAGGTGAAGGAATTTAGTCACCCAGGAGTTCTTTCATGTGCTAGTGGCTTTACGTCGCACCGACACAGACTTTCATGTGCAAGCAATTCTACCGACACGAGGCTGACGTATATGAGCACCTTCAAATACCACCGGACTAAACCAATATCGAACCTGCCAAGTTGGGCTGAAGGCCAGATAAGCCATGCTATCATTATTAGAATATAGGGCATATTCAGTGGAGTGGGTGAGAGACGCCGTGAACGGATATTTTCATACTTAAATATGCGTATATAGTTGTAGTATTATTTTTCGCAAGCCATCATAAAATTCAGATTATTTATTTTTATCACTCATTAACAATATTTATATCGTACCGGTCTATCGCAATCCCATAAAACCTCGGCAACCACTTGTACATATGCTCCATTCATCCAAGAGCGGGCGAGAGAGCGAACGTGTGACGTCATGCTGTCATCGAGTCTTCGCAAGCGAAACGAGCCCGAGCCTGGACTCGAAAGAGTCGAGTACCGCGACTCCAGGCATCACTCGCGCACATCACTACGCTCCATTTACAACTGTTCGAAATGGCGTCCCCCTGAGTCAATGCAGGCATGGCATCGTCACACAAAGTTCTGTCGTACCCGTTCGAATATTCCCAGGGTCGTTTGAAGAGCGTCTCAGGCAGCGAGAATTCTTGCCAAGAGATCCTCTTCAGACTCGACAGATGTCTCATACACAAGGATTTTCACATTGTCCCACACGAAGAAATCAAGTGGGGTGAGATCAGGTGAACGAGCGGGCCACGCAACAGGACCTCCTCTTCCTATCCACTGTACATACAATGTCTGATCCAGGTGTTCACGAACCGTCAGTCCAAAGTGAGGTGCGGCTCCATCATGTTGGACGAAGGGCAAGTGTTCCAGGAATGTGGGTAGTACATCACTGTGTACACTGCTGCTGTTAAGAACGGACGGACGCTAAACAACTTGGTTTATTAATAACTCTTGACTCGAACATTTCCGCACTAAGATTCCTCATCACAAATTGATCTATTTTCTGTCTTCCATCATCCCTGAAAGTTTGTAACATCATCACGGATACACTCTGTATAAGAAAACAAATGCACAATAATACTACCCTGCGGCACCCTCACTGGGTACCCTATCAATAGCGACACAGTGCATCTGAGCTCCTAAATCGAAAATATCTCCTATCTGGACTCCTAAAAGTTGTGTTTCATTGGAATAGCCTTTCCTAAACTCGGACTGTCTTCTATCAAACCAGATACTAATTTTCGCAAATGCGCTTAATATACTCAGAAAGAATGCTTTCCTAAAGCTTGCGTGCAACACATTGTCAAGCTAACTGGCCTGTACTTATCAGCTTTATGCTTTACTGTTTCCCTTGTACACTCGGGCTACTGTTGCAACTCTCTATTCAGTTGGTATCGCTCCTACATACATACATACATACATACATACATACATACATACATACATACATACATACATACATACATACATACATACATACATACATACATACATACATACATACATACACGGACATTACTGTGGATGAGACATAGAATTCTTGCATAGTACCCCTACTTGTCGTATTTATGCCAAAATCCAGAAGCTTTCAATTTAGGAGATTGGAATGATGATCATGAGACCCCTCGTTGAGTCTGATATTCTTCCCACTTACTTGTGCAATATTATTTACAAACCATGTTTTCCTCCCTATCCGACGTCCCTTGAACAATTCTTGTTATCTTCCGATCCCGGTGGCATTACGGTTGTGAGGGATTGGATATCTTTAATTTTTGTGCCTTTAGTGGCCCTTCGCTTGCCTTTACCGACAGCTTCGTCCTTCGAAAGATCAGCCCATTTCCCCTTCTGATGAATGTTGAATGGGGGGGGGGGTAGTTATCTACTTGTGCTTCATATTAAAACTATAGCCACCACTACATACTTGTTACTTCCACCTTCTCAACATAATCTCCTTTTAACTGCATGCACTTTTGCCATCGATGTGTCAATCTCTCCAGACCTTCCTGAAACCATTCTTTCGGAGTGCTGTGTACCCATGCCTTGACAGCAGTGTCCACTTCTGCAAAATCCGCAAAACGGCGACCACGCAAAAGTTTCTTCATGTTCCCGAACAACTGATGGCACTGTTCGACATTTCCCCTATGCTTCCATTGCATCGATTCTTGTTTCGTTTGAGGCTCATGGTAATGGAGCCATGTCTCATCACTAGTCACAAGCCTAGCCATGAAGTCGGCTGGATTTTGATCATGGCGTTACAAAAGTTCTCTGCACAAGTCCATACGCCTCTGCTTTTCGCCTGCAGACAAGAGTCTAGGCACCCACGTGGATGACACCTCCCCAACTGTAAGTGGCCGAGCACGGTCCGCTGCAGGGTGTTTCGACTAATTCCCGTGGCTGCCTCCATTTTCGTAAATGTGATGCATTTGTTTCATTTGATGGCCTGTTTGACCCGGACACTGTTGACTGGTGTTGACACTGTCACATTCCTTCCAGAACGGGTTCCCTTGTCCACTGATGTGCACCCTATTTTCCAACCTTCCACCTAGCTGTAAACTGTTTTCCGTGACGGCGCATGTTCTCCACAGACTGCCACCAAGCGCCGATGAATTTCTGCAGTAGTCAAGCCTTCTTTCCATAGGAACCAAGTCGTATAGCGCTGTCCCTGACGGTTGCTTTCCATGTTGTCTGCTTCTACGCTGACAGTGTTGTTATGAAATGGCTATGACGGGTGCATTCGTTGGCCCCTGTGCGTGTGCTGCTACCAAATGGTGGAACAAGACACTAGCTACTCGTCACCACCTTCAAAAGTGAAATGTGAACCATACCCGGACGTACATATATACATTTTTCCTACTGCAATTGACAGACTTTCAAAACATATTTATTTAATGCCAAATTTCACGGCAGTGGTAACGGGTCATGGAAAATTAAGAGCTTATTTTCATCGCTTTGAAATAGTCGATAGTCCCATATGTCCATGTAATGCCAATGATGAAACTTTTGACCATTTATTATTCAATTGTGAATTACTTGAGAGAGAAAGAAGCATTTTAATTAAATATATTTTAGGAACAGAGTCATGGCCAGTGAGCAAAAGTAGGTTAGTCAAACATTATTTTATTCACGAACACAATTGTATTTGAACAACTGTGAAAAATAGTTATTTTGTTTACTTATGTACATCATAAAAGCCATCGTATTAAGAACGTATCCCACATGTTATTATAAATTTAAGTTACATTTGTAATATGATTACTCAAGTATGTAGTATTACTGTAAAAAATGGGGCATGCTCTGAATAAACGGTTAAAAAAGCATACATACATACATACATACATACATACATACATACATACATACATACATACATACATACATACATGCATACATACATGCATACTGAATCTTTTATCGCTACAAAGGTTTTGGGTTCAATAGATACATGCAAAGCTTCAGTAGTCATTAAAATTGTTTTAAAAACAATTAATTTGGGCAACAATCCTCATTCAAATAGCGATCATCATCATCATCATCATCATCATCACCACCACCATCACCACATAAAGGAAAATATGCACATATAGGCGGTGTTGGGAGATAAGTAAAACTATATTTCACTGGGCGAGTTGGCCGTGCGGTTAGAGGCGCGCGGCTGTGAGCTTGCTTCCGGGAGATAGTGGGTTCGAATCCCACTGTCGGCAGCCCTGAAGATGCTTTTTTCGTGGTTTCCCATTTTCACACCAGGCAAATGCTGGGGCTGTTCCTTAATTAAGTTCACGGCCACTTCCTTCCAACTCCTAGGGCCTTTCCTATCCCATCGTCGCCATAAGACCTATCTGTGTCGGTGCGACGTAAAGCCACCAGCAGAAATTTTTTTTCTTCTGCTCGTTATTGGTAGGTCCCTGAATACATATGTTATCAAAATAACCTCCTATTTAGAAAATGAAAAAATGATGTTGAAAACATCTTTGTAGCTCAAGTAGTAATTAATGATGAACGAATTAGGGCTTTACTAGCACACAATGCAATATTTTCCAACATAAATTTGTTCGCTTTCATACAACTTAAGCATACTTATTGTACTACCTGAAAATGCAGTGCAGTGATATACTAAGATTTGTTTCTTACACATTTCCCATGCAGAATATGTCCTGATGTCACAGTGAAGTGATTTAAACAACTGCACTGCGGGGATGTGCTTCTTTCACGTTACTAGGGGCATGATTTTTTTGCATTAATTTACGTTCGATTACACGAAAAAGAAAGCAATTATTCGCAGGCTGACTCCATTGCTTTAATTTTGCTCTAATAATTTCCTTAAATCATTAATAAATTCGTGAGATTTATGAATTGTTTATGTGAAAGATAGATAAACAAAGGAGAGACAATACTGATAATCATTCATTATTCCTTATGCAATCTTTAGTACTATAACATAGCGCTAATCAAGATTGTATAAATTACCCTCTCACCCTACATGCTCGTAGCTTTCATCTTATGCGGCCATATCATTAAGGAATTTCTTACAATAGTGAGACGAAAGATACTTCCGTCGAATTGAGAAATTACCGGGCGAGTTCCGTGCGGTTAGGGGCGCGCGGCTGTGAGCTTGCATCCGGGAAATAGTGGGTTCGAACCCCACTGTCGGAAGCCCTGAAGGAGGTTTTCCGTGGTTCCCCATTTTCATACCAGGCTGTACCTTAATTAATGCCACGGCAGCTTCCTTACTACTCCTAGGCCTTTCCTGTCCCATTGTCGCCATAAGACCTATCTGTGTCGGTGCGACGTAAAGCAAATTGCAAAAAAAAAAAGAAAAAAGAAAAAAAACATTCTTATTCTATCTTCTGTTTCCCTTCACACACGTGATAGTGGAATAATTTCAAGAGCGTTATTTCCCACGAATTTCGCTGCAGTTTCGCGCTAACCGCAATATAAGTAAATTTGGCTTTACACTGGCCTTATCGCTTTAATTCGCTACAGTTCTCGAAAGCAAAATAATTCATTTCTTAACCAGAATCATATGATTCGTTATAATATCTCAAAATCGCCTCAACATATTTTATGTCGCCTTTATCGCTAATACGAAAATATCATGCCTCTACACCTTACGCATGCATACTGCCTGAATTATGGTACGGCGGGTGGTATAATAAGTAGAAATAGAAATATATTTATTTAAAGTTAGTTACAAGTAGGACCAGAGGTCCCTTTGGCTGTAACTGCCACTTTAAATGTATCAAACAATATACACAATCTAATAAAAAAGCGTAAGATACATTTTCCTACTGAGGATATAAGAATAAGATTTTTTAAAAAAAATCTAAGAAATTACAATAATACTTTTTTTTGCTATTTGTTTTACGTCGCACCGACACAGATAGGTCTTATGGCGGCGATGGGATAGGAAAGGCCTAGAAATGGGAAAGAAGCCATCGTGGCCTTAATTAAGATACAGCCCCAGCATTTGCCTGGTGTGAAAATAGGAAACCAGGAAAACTATCTTCAGGGCTGCCGACAGTGGGATTCGAACCCACTATCTCCCGGATGCAAGCTTACAGCTGTGCGTTCCTAACCGCACGGCCAACTCGCCCGGTCACAATAATACTTTTACCATTTCATAAACATAGACTATACTAAGAAGGAAGAGATGACATACGAGAAACCTAAGAATTTTAATGCCGAGGGTGAATTAAGCCGAGGGGCAACCAAAGGTACTAGTCCCACCCACCTCACAGACATAGAATAAACCATTCGCAAAATTAAAGTAAAGACATATTTTAGGACCTGCGGACATTCATCCCTAACTAACTAACCCCATGGCACTATAGCCCTTGAAGGGCTATAAAGCGACTGCTGCTCAGCCTGAAGGCCTGCAGATTATGAGGTGTCGTGTGGTCAGCACGACGAATCCTCTCGTACCGTTATTCTTGGATTTCTAGATCGGGGCCGCTATCTCACCGTTGAAGAGCTCCTCAATTCTAATCACGTAGGCTGAGTGGACCTAGAACCAGCCCTCAGATCCAAGTAACAATCAGTGACCTGCCCGAGAATCGAACCCGGGGCGTCCGGGTAAGAGGCAGGCACGCTACCCTTGCACCACGACATTCATTCCTACCTTCCGTAAAATTATGTGTACATCTCCCAAACACACTGTATAAAATATTTCACTGTATTTTAAAAACTTATCGAGCTGACCAATGAATAGGCTACTCTGAATACGTATCAGATATCCGACAAAGGACTTACTTAATATTCAGTTTCATGTCCGAGAAAGTGAGCAAAGTCAGAGAGCATGTGAAACAGAAACGTTATTGTAAAATTCGACGTCATTACTCTACTGAAATAGATAATGTAAATACCTTACAACAGATCACTTCACGTTCATTTGCAAATGGATTCATCCGTGAACGGCAAGTTAAGCCTTTCATCAAGAGACAGAGTAATTTGTATAGACTGCAGTAGCAAGACTTCATCGGATGCTAATCACTCACCTTGATTTTCAGAAAACTTCCCTATATAAAACCTTTCTTTGAAGCATAGATTAGGAGAGAAAGACTTATAATTTATGCGTTCCTTTTGTTAGAAACAGACTCACCGCTCGATCAGTTTCTTATTAAGAGGAAGGAAATTAAATTGTGGGGGCTCGTTTTTCCCTCTCACGGAGACGTTATATTTGTAGGAGTACAAAGTGACTTGGCGTACTGCCGCGTTCTGGCTCAGCAGGTAGGAGGTAAACGATCCGCAGAGAAAGAAGTAAAAAGGCAGAAAGAAGAATTAAAGGCGTTTATTTTCACGGAGAGCTTAAGCATCTCTTTTCTTATCCTCAGCTTTTAGATGTAAAAAGCAGGAGATTCTTCATTCTTAAAGAGACATCAAAGCTCTATCTCATAAGAAGTTGTCGGATTGAATCATTTAAATACCGAAATGATAACATTTATTATTTTCGTGTTTTCTATTCTTGGACTGTATTTATTTATCCATTCATTTCAATTACATTAATATAACAAAAGGCAACGGAGAATTACTATAACTGCTAACACGGACCGGAAAGTCGAAATATAATAGATGAATGTTAATTGCACGTACTAAATTAAATGCAGTAAGGTAATTAACCGTGATATACAACCTAAAACACATTCTGGATGTGCCTTACTGTGAACAATTACGAACATGGGATTATTATTAGTCTAATTAGAAGTTATTAAACTAAAACATAACGAATCCAAACTAAATTAACTAAGCTAAAAGTAAACTGAATCTAAGTAAAATTAAACAGAACTCGAACTTTCTTTTTTACAGACACAGTTAAGTCTTATGGCGACAATGGGATGGAAAGGGCTAGGAGCGGGTAGGAAGAGGACGTAGCTGTAATTAAGGCTCAGCCCCAGCATTCGCCTGGTATGGAAATGGGAAAGCACGGAAAACCATCTTCAGAACTAATAATTTCGTGTGGCTATTTCTAGCCGGGTGCAGCCCTTGTAAGGCATACCCTCCGAATAGGGTGGGCGGCATCTGCCATGTGTTGGTAACTGCGTGTTATTGTGGTGGAGGATAGTGTTATGTGTGGTGTGTGAGTTGCAGGGATGTTGGGGACAGCACAGACACCCAGCCCCCGAGCCATTGGAATTCACCAATGAAGGTTAAAATCCCCGACGAGGCCGGGAATCGAACCCGGGACCCTCTGATCCGAAGGCCAGTACGCTGGCCATTTAGCCAACGAGTCGGACATCTTCAGAACTGAAACTGATCGAAAACTGAATTTCATTAAAAAGGATTAAATTTAATAATGTTACTGGCTTTACGTCTCACTAACTACTTTAACGTCTTTCGGAGACGCCGAGGTGCCGGAATTTAGTCCCGCAGGAGTTCTTTTACGTGCCAGTAAATCTACCGACATGAGGCTGACGTATTTCGGCACTTTCAAATATCACCGGACTGAGCCAGGATCGAACCTGCCAAGTTGGGGCCAGAAGTCCAGCGCCTCAACCGTCTGAGCCACTCAGCCCGTTGATTAAATTTGACCTGAACTGAAATAAATGTATTAAAACTAAATTAAACCATGTTTATTCCGACCCTCTGATGTAGTGGTTAGTGTGATTAGCTGCTACCCCCTGAGCCCGGGTTCGATTCCCAGCTCTGCCACGAAATTTCAAAAGCAGTACGCGGACTGGAACGGCATCCACTCAGCCTCGGAAGGTCAACCGAGTAGAGGGGTTTCGATTTCCACCTCAGCCATTCTCGAATTGTTTTTCCGTGTTTTCCCACTTCTTTTGAAGGCAAATGCTGGGGCTGTACCTTAATTAAGGCCACGATCGCTTCCTTCCCATTTCTAGCCCTTTCCTGTCCCATCGTCGCCATAAGACCTATCTGTGTCGGTGCGACGGAAACTCGTAAAAAAAAATAAAAAAGTATAGACATCCTAAATATTGAAAATAAATATTTAAAAATAGTCTGTCAGTCGACCGTAGACAGTAAAATGGCGTATGGCTTCTAGTGCCGGAAGAGTCCGGGGACATGTTCGGTTCGCCAGATGCAGGTCTTTTGATTTGACGCCCGTAGGCGACCCGCGCGTCGTGATGAGGATAAAATGATAATCAAGACAACATTTACACCCAGCCTCCGTGCCAGCGAAGTTAACCAATGATGGGTAAAATTCTTGACCCTGCCAGGAATCGAACCCGGGACCCCTGCGACCAAGGCCCAGTACCCCAGCACGCTAACCGTTTAGCCATGGAGCCGGACTACGTAGACACTGCTTTGTCCTACATAGGAGGCTTGTAGTGGTGTCTCAAACGTCGCACTAGCCGCCAGCAATCCGACTGCTGAGCCCACTGCTACACCGGGGCGAAACGCTGGTAATTTGACAACTGATAAGGTCTAAAGAGATTACATGATTTTAGCATTATTTTTCTTCTTATTCTTTATCTGTTTACCTTCCAGGGTCGCTCTCTCCCTCGGACTCAGCGAGGGATCCCACCTCTACCGCCTAGAGGACAGTGTCCTGGTGCTTAGGACTCTGGGTCGGGGTTACAACTGGGTAGGATGCCCAGTACATCGCCTAGGCGGTCTCACTTGCTATGCTGAAAGGAGCCTTGTGGGAGGATGGGGAAATTGGAAGGGATAGACAAGGAAGAGGGAAGGAAGGGGCTATGTCCTTAAGTTAGGTACCATCCTGGCATTTACCTGGAGGAGAAGTGGGAAACCACGGAAAACCACTTCCAGGATGGTTGAGGAGGAAATCGAACCCCCTCTACTCAGTTGACCTCCCGAGGCTGAGTGGATCCCGTTCCAGCCCACGTACCACTTTTCAAATTTCGTGGCAGAGCCGGGAATCGAACCAGGGCCCCCGGGGGTGGCGCCTAATCACACTAACCACTACACCACGGAGGCGAACTTCACTTCATCTATAAGTCATTAATCATTGCTCCAGAGGAGTGCGACTGGCTTCGGCAGCCAACACAATTTCTATCCTCGCCGCAAGATGGGGGTTTCATTCATTCCATCCCTGACCCGGTCAATGACTAGAAAACAGGTTATAGGTTTTAATTTTCAGTAGTGTCTCAACAGGTTGGCGGATGCAAAGTGGCCACGGCTGGTCCATGGTCCGACAGCTCTGTACTCTGACTGGCCAACTGAGCAGTGGAGGGGTGCCACGGCTCTACCGTGGCTCTACACCTCTGTATTCGGGAAACGAAGAGGAACTGGTCCCCACCGTTCGCTGTCCTGAGAATGGTTTCTCCGTTGTTTTCCATTCTACAGCACTAAGGCGCCAACCCTCTCACCTTCACCGTACAGTTCATTCTCCGATACAAATCTCCCGGCCTGAGAGACAGCGTCACCGTCTAGGTGGCCCGCCTCCCCCTTCAGGGGAGAAATGAAAACATTTAGTATTAGCAGTGGTGTCCCTACGCCGCACTAGCCGCCAGTGTCTTGTAAAGGTGTAGCCATCCAACTGACGAGCCCACTGATACACTGGGACGAAACGTTAGTAATTTCGCGATTGAAAATTCCTAACAAGTTCAAATGAGAAAAGCAATTATCAACCAAAAATCTCCATTTTTATTTTGACCGATTAATAACGGTTCACTTACGTTTAAAAAGGATAACTGATTATTGCAAACTACAACATTCCAAAGTTACCTAGTTAAAAGTGATTGAATATCAATAAATTACGATTGCACAACTCGTGTCATAAATTGATATAATGTAAAATGTTAAGTAATGAGAATACTGAAATACGCACTAAATGCTGGCTGTTTCCCCGAAAAAAATTACTAATTATTAAAATAATTCTCACGTAATAATGGAATGGCGTATGGATTTTAGTGCCGAGAGTGTCCGAGGACAAGTTCGGCTCACCAGATGCAGGTCTTTTGATTTGAATCCCGTAGGCAACCTGCGCATCATTATGAGGATGAAATGTTGATGAAAACGACACATACACCCAGCCCCGTGCCAGCGAAATTAACCAATTATGGTTAAAATTCCCGATCATACCGGAAATCGAACACGGGACCCCTGTGACCAAAGGCTAGCATGCTCACCTCACGTTAAAATAATTGCAGTTAAACTTGAATAAATATTCATTAACTTTCAGGTTACTTCTAAGTCCGTCACTTCTCAATCTCCTCAACCCTGATGTTGGTGAGTAACAAGAATGTCTTCCAAGCGTTTCCGTTCTTTGGCCAGCAACTTCAAATGGCAATAAGTGTGCTTGCCTTTAATGCTGTCGATAAACTGCACTCTAGCTCTTCCTTTGATTCTTCTACATTCTATTTCCCCTTCTTCAAACAGGGTAGTGCACCAGTCAGAATGACGTACAGCTTAATAAAAATACGACACTGAACAAAAGTGGCAATCTCCACTTTTTGGCGGAAATGAGCTAAAATATGGATTGAATTCTGCGAGGTAAATGCCATCTATGATGAAATTGTCGAGTAGCGTAACCGATAAAATCCTCCTCAAATATAACGATAAACATTGCGGTTAATTGCAAAGTTAGTAGTCTCCTTTGTAGCTTTGAGTTCCAGGAATGGCAACCTCCATGTTGGCCAATCACAAGTGAACAATTTGTCACGTATCTGATTGTTCAGATTTAATGTTACCAAGCGTTTTGTTCTAACAAGAGCTATTATGAATCCAGTGCTAGTGTGAGAAGAGTCTCATTATCGAAGTGTTATAGGGTTGGCTATAAATGTTTGCAAAACTGGCAAAAATGTAAGAATTATCAATCCCACTGTAAATGAAAGAGGTGTTAAAGTGAATGCATTGTAATAGTGGCATGTTGTAAAAATGTTGACTAGACCTTACGCCAATCTGTGGAAAACGTTTGACAACCTCCAGATTTGCACAAATATGCTGGAAACAATGGTAACTAATGTGGCGGAGAATAAGGAATAAGTCATAGACGGAGAGGAAGATTTTGTAAAAGCACATGATTTGTTGGTTTAGGTGTTCTCTTTATGTGATTAGTCTCATTTAATATACACTGAAGTCTTATTTGATCATGATTCTCTGTTATTTTACTTGCCTTGCAATTATTACAATCTCCTCATAATGTTGCATGCAGAATTAGAAATCACCACTTGTAGTTGCAAACCTGTAATAACGTCGGTGCTCAAGGTTTATCGTTGATATTCGGTTATGTTGCATTTTAAAATGTTTAAGATTATAAGGTTTATGTTCTGTTAAAAATTATACTATTATCTCCCCTAGTTGCAGAATTCTAATAAATCAGTCTCTCCTGGAAAATTGTGTTGTTTGGACATTGAAAATTTTGCTTCTAGGCCCCTCAGATGTCTGAAATTAGCAACAGACAACAAATAAACTAACAATTAAACATCAAATATGGGTTTTCATTTAACATTTCAAAATATAATAAAGGTTGAGAATATATTATTTATTTATTCCTAAACATTACAATCCTTTTCTTAATCATCCTTATTCGGATGATTAGATTAGCACTTTGCCTTTTTCAACCACTACGAGCGCTAATGTAAGTCAATGCTGAGTTTCACTTAAGCCCTTATAACTATAGTACAATCGGTGTAGACATTTAAAAAAAATCCTGAGGGAATTGAACCAAGAAAATTACAGAAATAAATACGTTAATTTGGCTAGGATTTGAATAAAAAGAAAACGTGCAAGGAAACAAGCGATTTTAGGCTATTTTTCCGGAAATGCATTTAGTCCGGAAATAATTTTCATAATTTGGTTTGGTAGATCTATCCAAGACTCACAATTTTAAACCTTTCTGGGCCCTTTAGCCCTTCAACTTTCCGCAAAATAGAGGAAATTGCTTAATTCTACGTTTTTCATAATATGGCGAACACTACTTAGTCTGCTAAAAGAATGTTTTGATCATTAAAATATCAAGGGAAAGATATCTAGCTACCCCACTCTGACATGAAGACCACGAAGCTGAAAATTCAATGAAGGAAACAAACAATACTTAAATTGTTAACCTGTACTAAATTCTTGTTAACATTTTTGCACTGAAAATTGATGTAATTTTCAGAAAATCAGCTTGCAGGCCTTAATCTTCATGCAGAAAAAAATGGCATGACTTGTCGTAACCTAGATGACTTGTCAATGTCCGGCCGGCATAACAGATTTGTGATCATTAGTTCGACGATAAAGAGCACGAGAAGTCATCCAACCTCCGCCCCCAGCAGAGACCGGTACGCTCCATTTGCCAGCTGTAGTAATCACAGTTCACCCTCTCGCTACCCCTGTAAACACGAGCTCCATGTTTGTGTTGTTCCACAGCTAGCCAGCATACATAATGTGAGCCTAGTGTATGTATGTATATATTAACAGTCATGGAGTGTCCCCTACTTTTTTTGTCACTGCCTAATAGGCCATGTTATTCGACACGAAGTTCATGTATTTAATCGTACAGAATCAATATTTGTTTACTGATGCTTGGCGCGACCTCGCTGAATTTTTTTATGCAGTTCTGATTTATACATCGTAAATGAATCAGTAGGTTGGCTCGGGGAGACTATTGGTCATTAATAAGCGAATTTTTACCTACTGTAATATACCCGAAATTCTTTTTTGTTCGATTATATCAGATTTATTTTTTTCTGACAATATTAGGACCTTTTGACTCCTTCTATATAACCAGATTATGAGATGTATATACAAAAATAATTAGAAATCAAAATTACTTTTGTTTAGAATTTGCTTTACGTCGTACGATGGGATAGGAAAGGCCTAGGAGTGGGAAGAAATCGGCAGTGGTCTTAATTAAGGTACAACCCCAGCGTTTGCCTGGTTAAAAGTTACTTGCAACGTTACTTGCAACTATTAATTTAATGGAACGTTTGAATATACAGGGTGTATCCGTGATGATGTTACATAGTTTCACGGATTTTGGAGGACGGAAAATGGATCAATTTGAGATAAGAAACCTTATTCAGGAAACCATTGAGTCAAAAGTTAAGCAAAATTCTACTCATTTAAGTCCGTTTACCAGCACAAGCTGCTCCATTTATAAGAAATCTTCGAAATGGCGTCTCCCTGCGTCAATGTCTTACCCGTTCGAATATCCCCGGTGTCGTTTGAACAGCGTCGCAGGCAGCGGGTACAAACCCGACTGAGGTCGGTGGTTTTTAAGGGTGCTTGAAGGTGACAACCCCATGTAGTTGGATTCCAGCACGTTAAAGAACTACTGCGGGACGAAGTTCCTGTACCCCGGCGCCTGTTGATTGATTGATTGATTGATTGATTGATTGATTGATTTATGTTTGTTGTTTAAAGGGGCCTAACATCGAGATCATCGGCCCCTAATGGTACGAAATGAGACGAAATGTGATGACAAATTAAAAGTCCAAAATCCTCCACTGACCAGAACTCAAAGCGTGAGGACGAAGAATGAATGGATGGATGAGTATGAATTTAAAACGATCAGTGGATCCGACCCACAGTGCCTCACAATGCACAGAAGCTGGCACAACTGCTTCTATAGCACGATGCTGAATCGATTATGCTTGTTGTCGAAACGGGTCCAATATCCAGGTCATCGGCCCCTCATAATGGTATTTATCGCTAGAAAAATAGAACCATGGTATTTGTCATGTTGCGGTACTAATCAGGAGTAGCGTAGACTCACGGTATTCCACACATTATGGTACTACTCACAGGTAATGAAATTCGCACATGCATTACAGAGCTACGCTGTTTCGCACATTGTGGCGCCATTGGCAGGCAACGCAAACCTATGCTGTTCAACACCTAAGTGTACTAACCGCAGGGACTCGTATTTTCCCGTGGTGTTCCTCATATAGTGGGTACTAATCATAGGCAAGCCAGAACCATTGTGTCGCTCATATAGTGCTACTAATCACGGGTACTATAAAAGCCGTCAACGTACTCTTTTGCTACTAATCACAAACCTATTTTGTACCTAACATAGTGGTACTACGCGCAAGTAAAAGCGACCCACGGTGTTCGCCGCGTGGTGGTACTAATCACAAGTAGTTTCATGGTTCTAATTTGATCATCCCTTGATCGCCCCTTTTAGTCGCCTCTTATCAAAGGCATTTATGTTGACAATTGGGCTTCAGTGAGAATTGATGGTAGAATGAGTTCTTGGTTCAGGGTACTTACAGGGGTTAGACAAGGCTGTAATCTTTCACCTTTGCTGTTCGTAGTTTACATGGATCATCTGCTGAAAGGTATAAAATGGCAGGGAGGGATTCAGTTAGGTGTAAATGTAGTAAGCAGTCTGGCCTATGCTGACGACTTGGTCTTAATGGCAGATTGTGCCGAAAGCCTGCAGTCAAATATCTTGGAACTTGAAAAGAAGTGCAATGAGTATGGTATGAACATTAACCTCTCGAAGACTAAATTGATGTCAGTAGGTAAGAAATTCAACAGAATTGAATGTCAGATTCGTGATACAAAGCTAGAACAAGTATTTAGGTTGTGTGTTCTTCCAGGATGGTAATATAGTGAGATTGAATCAAGGTGTAGTAAAGCTAATGCAGTGAGCTCGCAGTTGCGATCAACAGTATTCTGTAAGAAGGAAGTCAGCTCCCAGACTAAACTGTCTTTACATCGGTCTGTTTTCAGACCAACTTTGCTTTACGGGAACGAAAGCTGGGTGGACTCAGGATATCTTATTCATAAATTAGAAGTAACAGACATGAAAGTAGCAAGAATGATTGCTTGTACAAACAGGTGGGAACAATGGCAGGAGGGTACGCGGAATGAGGAGGTAAAGGCTTTTAGAAATGAACTCGATGGATGAAGCTGTATGCATAAATCGGCTTCGGTGGTGGGGTCATGTGAGGTGAATGGAGGAGGATAGGTTACCTAGGAGAATAATGGACTCTCAATCAATCAATCAATCAATCAATCAATCAATCAATCAATCAATCAATCAATCAATCAATCAATCAATCAATCAATCAATCAATCAATCAATCAATCAATCAATCAATCAATCAATCAATCAATCAATCAATCAATCAATCAATCAATCAATCAATCAATCAATCAATACTGATCTGCATTTAGGGCAGTCGCCCAGGTGGCAGATTCCCTATCTGTTGCTTTCCTAGCCTTTTTCCGAAATGATTTCAAAGAAATTGGAAATTTATTGAACATCTCCCTTGGTAAGTTATTCCAATCCCTAACTCCCCTTCCTATAAATGAATATTTGCCCCAGTTTGTCCTCTTGAATTCCAACTTTATCTTCATATTGTGATCTTTCCTACTTTTATAAACGCCATTCAAACCTATTCGTCTACTAATGTCATTCCACGCCATCTCTCCGCTGACAGCTCGGAACATACCACTTAGTCGAGCAGCTCTTCTTCTTTCTCTCAATTCTTCCCAATCCAAACATTGCAACATTTTTGTAACGCTACTCTTTTGTCGGAAATCACCCGGAACAAATCGAGCTGCTTTTCTTTGGATTTTTTTCCAGTTCTTGAATCAGGTAATCCTGGTGAGGGTCCCATACACTGGAACCATACTCTAGTTGGGGTCTTACCAGAGACTTATATGCCCTCTCCTTTACATCCTTACTACAACCCCTAAACACCCTCATAACCATGTGCAAAGATCGGTACCCTTTATTTACAATCCCATTTATGTGATTACCCCAGTGAAGATCTTTCCTTATATTAACACCTAGATACTTACAATGATCCCCAAAAGGAACTTTCACCCCATCAACGCAGTAATTAAAACTGAGAGGACTTTTCCTAATGGAGGGTAGTAGAGGTAGACCAAGACGACGATGGTTAGACTCGGTTTCTAACGATTTAAAGATAAGAGGTATAGAACTAAATGAGGCCACGGCACTAGTTGCAAATCGAGGGTTGTGGTGACGTTTAGTAAATTCACAGAGGCTTGCAGACTGAACGCTGAAAGGCATAACAGTCTATAATGATAATGTATGTATGTTACGACAGGCAGGCGATACCGTGGGTGAATTCTTCGCCTGCGTCCCCCACCCACAAGGGGTCCGGCGTCTGTTAAGAACGGACGAACGTTAAATAACTTGGATTATTAATGACTTTTCACTCGATCGTTTCCGGAATATGATTCCTTATCTAAAATTGACCCATTTTCCGTCCTTCATCATTCCTGAAAGTTTGTAACATCATCCGGATACACTTTGCACACATAGGAGAAAAATAAAAAAGAATGGAAAGACATTTCATATTAAACTATTAACATTCACAAAATATTCCAGCTTGCATTATCTTGTCCCTCACTGCCTTAATAGACTTTTCCATAGCCTCCTTCACCTAATTATTCAGTTTTCCCATCTGAAAAAATAATAAGCTTAATAAATAACAAATAAAATGAAGGGGACGAAATTACGAACATTCCGTGATTTACTATAATGGCCGCTACAGTAACTCACACCAACCACCTCACTGTAGCGATTACACGCCAGGAAGTACACGACACGATGAAATGCAGCCCAGTATGTCATACACATATCAGTGCTCACTCTAGGAATAACAGGCTCTACATTAACTCAGCTCAGCATTAAAAATGAATCCTCCTTGTACACGGAAAGTAAACGTGGTGCTCACAACCAACTCTCACAATAAGACAACGGGATGAGTCTACGCGTGTGAGCGTGGCTAGACATTAGGTACCAACCATGCAGACTGGAAATCCCTAGGGGGGCGAAATTAGGTGCGGGGACGGAATTTTGCCTCCTTACCTTATTTGTGTTATGTGCATTTAAGTTACTGTGTAGTAGAAATCATTTCCAGTTATTCCTATTACAATGACTGATTTAATGAGTGAAATACTGTAGAACCTGGTGATTATGTGAAGGGTCTAAGCCACACTTTTCAGCAATTTGAGTTTTTTTTTGCGGAATAAGGGTCTATACCATCTCAGGTTATTGCATGCGAACTGTGATAGCCATATGTTTATTAGAAATAGGTAATTTGTTTGTTACAAAACTTCTTTGCCTGGAAGAAAGGTCTATGCCACTTATCCAAGATGGATGCCGGTGTGTTGAATGTTCCATCCAACGAGTTAATAAACTTGAATAAAACAAGAAAAAAGAAGATAAATATTGATAATTGGAAGGATAACGAACGGAAAAGGAAACGGAATAAGGATGCGGCTGATGCAACAAGGAAAAGAGTTATAAAAGAAGCAAGAAGGAGGCCACAACAGGTGAGTGCAATAAAATAGGTTATGTTGTGCTAAGGAAGAGCCTTAGAATAAGTTTGGTCATTGTTTAATACATAAAGAACCTTTCCATGTACGAGAGCTGTTACAGAGTTCTGCCTTTAAAGACCTAAGCCAACCACAGGGAATGTTGGTCTAAGACCCTGAATTCAAGATTACTGAAACAATGTGGCTGAAGTTTTCTGAAGATGACCTCACATCTGTGTATATGCGAAGTTCCCACAATTTTATTGCTCCTTGGGAAAGATATGTATGTATGTATGTATGTATGTATGTATGTATGTATGTATGTATGTATGTATGTATGTATGTATGTATGTATGTATGTATGTATGTATGTATGTATGTATGTATGTATGTATGTATGTATGTATGTATGTATGTATGTATGTATGTATGTATGTATGTATGTATGTATGTATGTATGTATGTATGTATGTATGTATGTATGTATGTATGTATGTATGTATGTATGTATGTATGTATGTATGTATGTATGTATGTATGTATGTATGTATGTATGTATGTATGTATGTATGTATGTATGTATGTATGTATGTATGTATGTATGTATGTATGTATGTATGTATGTATGTATGTATGTATGTATGTATGTATGTATGTATGTATGTATGTATGTATGTATGTATGTATGTATGTATGTATGTATGTATGTATGTATGTATGTATGTATGTATGTATGTATGTATGTATGTATGTATGTATGTATGTATGTATGTATGTATGTATGTATGTATGTATGTATGTATGTATGTATGTATGTATGTTCAGGCTGGTTGGATCCTCAACAGCTCCGCATCAGCTGTCATAGATGGCCTAAGGCATCACTGAACAGTCCAATTGACCTGCCCAAGGTACTGGAATAGCGCGTTAATATACAGAAACTATTATAAAAGTGTGGTTGCAAACAAATAATACATAAGAAAAGTAAGAAGTTTTGTTCAATTTTCTCAACACCCAGTTTTTGGTTTCGTTCCCTCCTTCAAACTGCCGATTCAATTAATGTACGGAATCCTGATCCTACATATGATTCTAGCCCAAGCTATGGTGGACTCTCCGCTGCACTGGATCCGCGGGGCAGGGAGACGGAGGCGTTCGGTATTTCCAGGCCGTCTACATATACCTCCGTTGACTTCTAGGATTGACGGCGACCCTATACTCATCGGTGAAGAGGACTCGTCACAATTGCTCCAGGTTCCAATCTTCATGCTCTCTCGCCCACCTGAACCGGCACCACGTTGTTACGGGGTGAGTAGGGATGATCGCTACTATACTGCTAATAATAAGAGTTGGTGTCTGACATTTCTTAGAGGGAGGTCCGTTTACTGCCTGCTGAGGCGGGATAAAGGGAGTGGCTGTGTGGTTGCCATGGAAACGAGGGTGGGGCGACTGCGGTTGCCATGGAGATAAAACTTCAGGGCAGCTCGTCTTGCTGGGAGTTGCCAAACCTGTCACTGTTACGGATAAGAACCTGATTGTTTGTATAAGAGTGATCGCAAATGGGACGACACCGCCTGGCCAGGTAGTCTACAACAGATCACAGCGGTCAGAATGAAGGAGGGAACAAGTGAGCCGGAAGCGAGGGGTAAGAGTATGTATAAAGGAATGCTGGAATGTGGCAACATCGTGAAATGGCACGTGCAGTGCTCCTCCCTCCAACCTTACCTGTCAGACGCCAACTTTAGTTAAGTCTAGTATAATGCCTAACATGCAGATTCACGTCGTGAAGACGATAGCGGATGATTCGTTATATAACAACTGTGCCAGGGGCCTCCAGAATGTCGTTGCACAGCTGCGTTGCTTTGTCACTAGGGTTATCTGAGGTTCCGAATACGACTGCATAGGTCCTGAGCGGCTGCCGTTGAGCGTGGTCGTCCTGTACAAGGCTAATCCTCCATTCTCCCGGTTTCATAAAAGCGATTCCAAATCCTCACATCAGTACGGTTCAGCCTGATCACTTGGTCTACGATCTAAACGGACAGCCCTTGCTCACAATACGGGTCCGGTCAAATGGCATCATCGGACGGGATTATCCAGTTTGGTGTGTACTTCCGATCTTCGGTGCGCAAGAGTGCTCTAGTGTCCGCATGAATTATCCACGAGGTGGCAGCACTTGGGGCGATGCTTCCTTTCACGAGAGTTGCATATGCATTTGTCTATGATGGAAAACTGTAATGGTTTTCCCAGCATTACTGGTACGCGTGACAGAGTGGTGGTGCAACACTATTTTTGATATGTATATTTTTGTATGGTCCCTTACCCATTTCCCGCCCATATCAAAATGCATGTTTTCCCCAGAATTAAAGCAATTCTTTTCAGCCATCATCATGATAATGCAGACATTTATAAAAATGTATATTGTACAAAAACATTTTCTGGGGAATTAGATCGAAAACGTTTTCATGAAATATAAGGGAGAAATACTATAATGCTGTACTACCCACAGGAAGAGAATGGCAAGGTCCTAACTCTTCAGTAAAGTCCGCCGGTTCGACGTAAGACAATGTATTTGTCCACTGAAAGTTAGGCCTACAATCTATGTCATCACCCATGTGTACGTCGTCATTTCCTGAAATTACGTCACTTTCATTTTCACTTTCCACTTCACTGAGTTCACTTAAGCCACTACTAACAGTTTCACAGTCAGAATTATCTTTCACCAAACGTTCAATGTCGTTATCGCATAAAATATTTTCACGCGAATTAAGCGTCGACATGTTTGTTTACAATATGTAACTGCCTTCCGTATTTCGTGTTCTAATATGCCTGCTAAGGTTTTAAAAGAAGAAAACTAATACATTTGGTCTCTAGGAAGTGTACATGCTAGTAACAGTAAGTTATATTTGTCTATCGGCCGATAGATGGCTCATACATGCGACTAGAAGTACATGTACGCTTTACTTCGCAATGGGCGGGAGGCTCTAAGCTTTCGGCCTACGCATTACTACGCTATGGGCGGGAGAGGGTTAAACGTGAGTTTTGCTCTTTAGGGTCTAAAAGGATGAAATTAAAAATGTCCTCCTCGTCGGCCGGGTCCGTGTTCTGACAGCTCTGCACTGCGACCAATCAACCAACCGAGCAGAGGAGGGGTGGACACGGCTCTACTGTGACTCTACACCTCTGTATTCGGGAGACGGAGAGGGGCTGGTCTCCACCGCCGGCTGTCCTGTGAATGGTTTTTCATGGTTTTCCATTCTCCTGCACTAAGGTGAATGTCGGGACAGTTCCTAGTATAGGCCACTCCCTCACCTTCACCGAAAACCTCCTTCACCGTGCCATATCCCCCTGGCTTTAGAGACGGCGTTACTGTGGGTAACTATAGGTGAAGATACTTCATATATATTGTAGAATGTTCTGTTTTGATAGATTCACTGCAGTTCTTGCCAGCAACTTTGTGAATCTCCTAGCGAGAGATATTCATATGAATTTGTAGAAAGGAAGGATGGGATGACCATGCGATGGATTATATTGAGAATATTTCTTGAATCGTGCAAATACGACTCCTTCAACTGAGCATCTTGAGTTCAAAAATGCTTTTGGAGTGCTGACGTTCAGTTCAGTAATGGAAATTTAATTCCAACTATTTTAGCAGGGGCACCACGGTCAGGAATCAGCTTCTGAGTGGCCGCTGTGCGAGTGTGGCGAAGTGCAGACGTCCTCCCACCTGCTCCAATGTAATCATTGTCCAACATCATGTACTCTGGCAGACCTGATTTGTGCTACACCAAATGCAATTGATGTTGCTAACTTCTGGGCGGCAAAATTGTAAAGGAACTCTCAATTCAATGTTATATTGTTCATGTATTATGTACATATTATGCATTATTACCATATTAACAATGCGGATGACATCAAAATACGTTCTATTTAGTTCCTTGAATCAGTTCGTTCAGTTCTTGCTGCATGCGATTTTAGTGCCACCAGCGGCTGAGAAGAAGTGATACCGATTGAGACAGATAATTACAGTAATCAGTAGTGGCAAGTTTAGGTACATATCTCCTATATTTATGAATGTCATCCTGTCTAGTGAAGAGGGCTACTGATTATCAGGCAACCTCAGCGTGAATTTACTTGCGCTAAGGTAGCCTTGTTTTTAGAAAATAGGCACTGCTCTTATATTCGATTTTCAAAATATTAGATTGCATTCTTTCAACACCTCACGTATTAAAATTAATTCAGATTACTTCCGATTTACAAAGGGAAGTTCTACTTGCCACCATGCCCATCAGTCACTAAACTAGCAGAGTGCAGGCAGCTGTGTGCTAAAAGCGAGCAAGCGTTCACACCTCCGATAAGTGTAGAGAGCCACACCCTCGCTGTAATTGATCCTGTACATGTCCGACAACTAGAGCTACACTCTCCATAAATGAATCGGTTATTTATAAAATCACGTAAGTCAAGAATTGAAAATTTGTGGGAAAATAAGAAAAACTATGTATAATTATGTAGAGAAGTTTTATATGCTTTTATTGCTTCTGAAATTTAAAATATATATTTGATTGGGTATGTAATTTGTTTGTATAAATATTACAATTGTTGCTAGTCTGGTTTAGAAATTTATGACTCTCGGGATTTCAAAAACTGATGAAGATTTTTTAAAATCATACCATGGCTCATCCTTCTTACAATATTGAATTACAATACTCATCTAGAAAATGATTCACGTGTTAGTAAAAATTTGCCAAAACTTAGGAAAATTGCGTTTTTATGAAAATACACACTGCAGAAATGATTTTTAAATAAACATCCTTTTTAACCAATCTCTCTGTCAGTGATATCCCAGTCGTACACGGTTTTTCCCACAATCTTTGAATTTCCACTTTATTCGGCATTTATCCTTTAATTTTTCAAATGCTCCATTTTCCTTACAATAATTGGAAGATTATGTTTGCACATTCTATTTTCTGGCATCAGAATTGCACTGGGAGTACTGTTAAGAAACCCGAGGTTGTGGTTTACACCACCGACAATGTACTGGCTAGTATTATACCAGAGTGCTCCTTAGAATACATATAATTGTTATACCGTGACCCCTGATATGTTACTTTCTTATCTAGAGGCACGCCGTTACCATGCGATTCAATGGGCAGGACAGACTTCTTGAACAGTGGAGGCCACCAGGATTTGTACTCAACAAGAGTTACGTTGAGAAACCCCGAAAATCAATGATTTAGAGAGTTTCAAAACCAGTTCAAAAGTTCCCAGTGTTCTTACATTCATTCTATTCATCAGGCTTATGGGATTTCTACTTAGAATTATGCATCTGTGTTGCGGCTTTAATTTTCTCTCATTACATGACAATGGCGAATTGAGTGACTTAAGGGGTTTTAAAAATAACCAGTTCCAATATTTTTTTCTACCAACTCACTCCAAAATTGGTCATTGAACAGAACTAATGTAAATGGACTTATTAAAAAATATACACTCACACGGGTGTGTGGTTATGCTATTTCGTATAAGATGAAAACAGGCTGTCCCTTTAAGAAAAAATATTCCATATAATAGAGCGATAGTCCGCAAACTTCTTACGTCGCACCACCTCTCCTTATGGAATATAACATTTATTCCGCACCCTTTGTTTTTCCTTTCTTCCTTCACACTTATGCGTACATTGCACAACAATCTGGCTCACGCGTTCTTCTGTTTGGATCGCCTTTGCCCCCAAGAATTGACCTGGTATTCATTTTTGGTTTAGGCTGAGTGAACCTCAAAACCATGTACACCTCCGGAAGTGGACATCTCTTTTCTTAAATTTTCGATTTACTGACGGGGAATCGAACCCATGTACGTCCGGATGACCCGCCTCGCCCGGGTAGCCCATATCTAACTAGTTGAAACAGCACAAACACTGATTCCTCTGCAGAAAAGAAAAAAACACCCTTGGTGGAACGCAGACTGTGAACAAGCCATCCGATCCCGGCAGAATGCATACAATAAGTGGAACAGCAAAAAGACCGATAAGAATCACAAAATGTTTTTGGCAGTCAGGAAAGAGGCAGCGAAATGAATCCGTCAGACCAAAAGGAAATTCGAGAAAGACCAACTACTAGAAATTGAAAAGGACTTCGAAAAAAACCACACACGAAATTTCTACAAGAACTTCAAAACAAAGCTAACAGGGTATCAGCCACAAAACCTTTGGTTTAAGAAAGTAAATGGGCAATTTGCACTGAACAATCAAGAAAACTGCACCGAACTTGCAAGGTATTTTGAAGAACTCCTTAACTGCCCAGAACCAACACAAAGATTTCCACCACAGGAACCTGACTTCAAAAACCCAAATTCAGTACCACTGGATGAAGAAGAAATTACCAGACAGATAAAACGACTTAAAATTAATAAAGGTGCAGGTGAGGATGGGATCATAGCAGAAATTCTCAAATCAGCAGGCCCAAGTACTATAAAAGAATTCACCGGTATCATCCAAGAGATTTGGGAAACAGAACAAATTCCAGAAGATTGGAAAAGTGCACTAATTCATCCTTTACATAAGAAAGGAGACAAAACAGACGTAAATAACTACAGAGGAATCTCATTGGTATCTGTTGCCTACAAAATTTTATCTCAGTGCCTTCTCGATAGAGCCCAACAGCAACTAGAACCAAAAATTGGAGAATATCAAGCAGGTTTCAGACCAGGCCGTTGATGTCCAGAACAAATTTTGAACCTAAAGTTAATCCTAAGGCATCAGAGAATTTGTAGCAAAAATGTAGTTTGTACTTTTGTTGATTTCAAAAAGGCCTATGATTCAGTTGATCGTCATTCACTGTTTCAGATATTAAAAGAACAGGGTCTAGACCGGAAAACACTCGCAATTGTAAAAGAGACATTGACGGACACAAAATCTAAGGTTAAATTCATGGGGGAAATCTCAGACCCTTTTCCGATCAAAACAGGAGTAGGACAGGGAGATGGGCTCTCTCCACTACTCTTCAACTGCGTCCTTGAAAAGGTAATACAGGAATGGCGCAAACAGAAGTCTGTCCTCAAGATTGACCAACCAATCACTCTTGGTAGGGGCAAATTAGCAGTAGACTGCCTGGCATTTGCGGACGATCTGGCAATCTTAACTAGTGATGTTTTAACAGCCATAAACCACATCGAACTCCTGAAAGAAACAGCGGAAAAAGTCGGCCTCCAAATATCGTTTGAAAAAACTGAATACATGACCTGCAGCAAAGAAGCCCCTAAATTCATGGAGACAAAATATGGCAAAATAAAACGGGTCCAGTAATTCAAATATCTCGGTGAAATAATTCAGGAGAATGGAATAGAAACAAAAGCCAACGAAGTTAGATGCCAAAAAATGGAAACTGCACCATAGACTCACCCAAAATATCTATAACAAAAAGTGTCTCTCCAAGCATGCAAAACTAAGACACTATAATACGGTAATAAAACCAGAATGCCTCTATGGATCAGAGACACTAATTTTGAACAGGAAAACTGATCTAGAAAATATTCAGAAAAAGGAACGCACGATCATTAGAAAACTTTTAGGCCCAAAACTCGTAGATGAACAGTACCGCCTTAGAGGGAAACAAGGTAATCAAACAATTTTCTAACATTCACAGCGACATCAGAAAACGCAGATTAAGATTCTTTGGACATATAAAAAGGATGAACCCAGATAGACTTACCAAGCAAATACTTGAATTTTATGAAAACCGAAGTAAAGCCAAAACGGACACAATAAAATGGATTGGCGAAATTAAAACAGATCTCAAACTGGCAGGAATTACACCTGAAGACATCCAAAGCCGGGTTATCTTCAGAGCCAAAGTTCATAAGTGGCAAGTTGACCAAGAGGAGGAACCAAGGGAGAAGACCGGAACAACATGGTCTCAAGAGAGAAAAGAAGCACATAGCAAACGAATGAAGGAAGCATGGGCACAAAGAAAGGCAAATGCCTGTCTCTAAGTACTTTGCGTAGTCCTAATGGGCTCATTCGCAAATAATAATAATAATAATAATAATAATAATAATAATAATAATAATAATAATAATAATAATAATAATAATAATAATAATAATAATAATAATAATAATAATACCGGGCGAGTTGGCCGTGCGCGTAGAGGCGCTCGGCTGTGAGCTTGCATCCGGGAGATAGTGGGTTCAAATCCCACTGTCGGCAGCCCTGAAGACGGTTTTCCGTGGTATTCCATTTGCACACCAGGCAAATCCGGGGACTGTAACTTAATTAGGGTCACGGCCACTTCCTTCCCACTCCAAGGCCTTCCCTATCCTGTCGTTGCCAAAATAACAGGAGCATTATATCTTTAAAGTGCAAACATTGTTCATATTACGTTTTCATACGTCTGTTGCATCGATATTTAGTAAATGAAGCATATTCATTCATTAGCCGTTTTGCTCTTTGCTGACCGTCGAGACCTGATAACTAGCATTCCTATGTTGCAACCTTAACGGGATGCCTTCATCCAGAGCGGTTTTCATCTTTCTTTAGCATAATCTGAAGAGGTAGCCCAGTGATCTTCCTCGCCTGACCTAACCATCTAATTGCTGTTCTTCCTCGTGGTCTACTGTCTTCAACTTTGCCTTACAAAATGGTCTTTTCCAAGTTCTCTTCTGAAATTCTGGCCAAAGAAATGGAGGCAACACCCACTCACACGGGAAGATAGAAAGGAAGCACATATTCCAATAAATACTGGTTTCCTGGGACTCAAAGAGTTAAGAGGCTAGTGGTAATTATGGTTATAAACTTTTGTAGCTCTATTAGTTTCCAGAAAGATTCATCCTCTTTCGGAGATAAAGTTCTAAAACAACCAGTGTAGCACTTTGTGGTGTGTAACATCCTGTGCAATGTCTTTACGCAGACGATATGAGCAACATTACTCACATGAAATCCCTAATGTCACTACTCACTCCGTGCGATGGAGCTAGTCCACAGGCTCGAGAGCTGTATCAACAAAGAAGTAAACACATACAGACACCTGTTAGTTCAAAGCGCGCACTGTTTATAGTGGCTATGAACTTTCTTCTTCCTAAAAGAACAGGCAGACCAAAAAAAGCGAGTAAAAAGCTTCATAAAAGAGCCCCTTAAATGACGTCTAGTATATTGCTTTTGCGTCATAAAATGTGTGTTTGGTTAAGGGCTGCGGGGAAATTGATTGGCACCTTGTTTAACACACGAATAAAGCTAACAAAGGGCAGTTATTCTATCCTCACGTTGGAAATGGAGGGGCCAGGTTTTAAGTGCGTCTGCGGTGAGAGCAAACACATCTTTATTATATATGGTATTAAAGTAAGACAGCGATATTGTAGGCAATATTAATTTTAAAATGACATTAACTTTCCATAAAAGCCAGTAATGTATGTGTTGCTCAGCAAACCTCACGGAGTATGAAAACATAAAACTTGCACTTCATTGATATGTGAGATGATAGAGTTTAGCCACGGGAACTCACACACTGCTCTTGTGTTGATGGGACTTTGACTTTTTTTCTGAAATGAAACTATTCAAGAAAATTACATTTTTCACGAAATAAAGATGATTCAATTGAAAAGGTGAAATCGAATGGGTACAATTCCTCTTTCCACATCTCTGATTTTTTGTTAAATAATAAATATTTTTATCAATTTCAGTATGTTTTCCTACCTCACTCGAGTACCAGTAATGCTATTGAGGATATTATTATTAAACTACAACAAGCTTTAGACTCGGGTGTGTTAGCAGCTGGTTTATTTGTAGATCTTAAAAAGACTTTTGACACAGTTGATCATAAAATGTTATTACATGAATTAGAATTAGCAGGCATTAGAGGCATTGCATTGGATTGGTTTGTTGATTACCTCTCTAATAGGGAGCAGTTTGTTACATGTATTAATAATCAGAGTAATGTGAAGGTGATCTCAATTGGTGTGCCTCAGGGTTCTGTGCTTGGGCCTTTATTGTTTCTTATCTTCATTAATGATATTGGTCACCTTAAATTAAATGGAAGACTATCAATTTTTGCTGATGACACTAATATTTTTTATACAGGCTCTAGCAATCATGAACTTGAACAAAATATGCAGCAGGATATTCGAATATTTGAAACATGGCTTAATTCCAACCGATTAACTATCAATCTAACAAAAACAAACTACATAAATTTTCACAAACCTTTATATGTATTAAATTTGGATAAAATTCTTATTTTCTTCAATCAAAGAGTAATGAAAGTGCAAGTACTAAATTCTTAGGACTGATTATAGATGAAAATCTGTCGTGGAGTAATCACGTGGAGATTATTTGTAATAAAATTATCCCTGTGATTGGTATCCTCAGTAGATTGCGATATAAGTTTTGTCGTGGGTTGTTGAAGGGTATTTACTATGCTCTTATTGAAAGCCACATCTCTTATATGATACATGTCTGGGCATGCTGTAATAAAGAATTATTTGGAAAGGTAGAGGCCCTTAGGAAGAAGCACTAAAATAATTTTCAAACTGCCCATTCTGACACCGACTAAAGCTGTATAAATATTGTAATATATTATCACTTCCAAACCTCCGCATAAAGGCTTCTATAATTATGATCTATAAAATTCAAAACAAATTAGTCCGCTCAAAACATCAGTAATTACCAATTCACAGATTCATAATTATGAAACAAGAATTATTTATAATATTCACTACAATCAGATTCATTCCACTAGTTATGGTCAAAACTCTCTTTGGCATTTTTCTATAACTATGTATAACTCGCTTCCAAAAAATATAAAAATGTTACCAACTTTATCTATCTTCAAGAGTAATGTAACTAAATACCTGGAGTAGTATGGTAATTCTGGTTAGGAAGCTTTGTCCTATCTTATCTCTTACATCATGTTAAATTACATACTTACTGTATTTTATTTGTAATCAGATTGTGAATATAGCTGCCATTGTCATTTATTTGTATTGCACCAAGAAGAGCCTTGGCTCAGGTGCCTATATTGAAATGAAATGAAATAAATAAATAAATAAAATCATAATGTCTGGAAATCGTGAAGAAATACGATCATATATGAATTATCACAGAATAAAATAAGTTATTGTTATTGTGCCGGCCTCGTAGTGTAGGGGTAGCGTGCCTGCCTGTTACGCGGAGGTCCCGGGTTCGATTCACGGCCAGGTCAGGGATTTTTACCTGGACCTGAGGGCTGGTTCGAGATCCACTCCGCCTAAGTTATTAGAATTGAGGAGCTATCTGACGGTGAGATAGCGGCCCCGGTCTAGAAAGCCAAGAATAACGGCCGAGAGGATTCGTCGTGATGACCACACGACACCTCGAAATCTGCAGACCTTCAGGCTGAGCAGCGGTCGCTTGGTAGGCCAAGGCCTTCAAGGGTTTTAGTGCCATGGGGTTTGGTATGGTCTTGGTTTATTATTATTATTATTATTATTATTATTATTTTCATATCGTTCTGCCCAGCTAAGGAGCGTGATTGAACTTATTTAGTAGATGGATTTGCTTTCTCTTCCCAGAATCTATTCATCCTCTCGCTGTATTTTTTTCTTCATTTTCCGCCTGCGGCAGCTGTCCAGTGGTTTGAGTAGCTCAACAGTTGCTGTTGCCGGTCCCATGGCAGGATAAAGGAGGAGGGTAAAAGAGAAGACAGAAAATATCTTGAGACAACATCTAAGGCTAAATACCTTAGTAGTACTACGGTACTAAGATAGATTTAAATCGATCTGTACCCTATCTTCAACTTACTAGCATGATGGATTCAGCTTATAATTATAATAATTATTATTATAATTATAATAATAATAATAATAATTATTATTATTAGTTTCCTTTCAACCACCTGTGGGTTGCGATTACACAACTCCCATCATTTCTCAAGTTATCGATCTCTTTCCTCTTTCGTCAGCAATCCTTCATCCGTTAGCTTACTCGTGCTTATTCTTCTGCCCAGAATACTTCGTTGTTCCTCATTTTCTCTTCGGACAGATCCTTTACTTCCGTAACCTTTCTTCTGAAGAATTCTCTGTTTCGCACGTGTTCTGTCCTGACTTTTCTAGGTTGCAATCGACTTCCTTCACCCATGGGACTTGAGTTTCCCTGTTGTCGTGGAAAGTAAGAATGCTGTTGGCAAGAATGAATGAATGAATGAATGAATGAATGAATGAATCAATCAATCAATCAATCAATCAATCAATCAATCAATCAATCAATCAATCAATCAATCAATCAATCAATCAATCAATCAATCAATCAATCAATCAATCAATCAATCAATCAATCAATCAATCAATCAATCAATCAATCAATCAATCAATCAATCAATCAATCAATCAATCAATCAATCAATCAATCAATCAATCAATCAATCAATCAATCAATCAATCAATCAATCAATCAATCAATCAATCAATCAATCAATCAATCAATCAATCAATCAATCAATCAATCAATCAATCAATCAATCAATCAATCAATCAATCAATCAATCAATCAATCAATCAATCAATCAATCAATCAATCAATCAATCAATCAATCAATCAATCAATCAATCAATCAATACTGATCTGCATTTAGGGCAGTCGCTCAGGTGGCAGATTCCCTATCTGTTGTTTTCCTAGCCTTTTCTTAAATGATTTCAATGACATTGGAAATTTATTGAACATCTCCCGTGGTTAGTTGTTCCAATCCTTAACTCCCCTTCCTATAAATGAATATTTGCCCCAATTTGTCCTCTTGTATTCCAACTTTATCTTCATATTGTGATCTTTCCTACTTTTAAAGACGCCACTCAAACATTCGTCTACTAATGTCATTCCACGCCATTTCTCCGCTGACAGCTCGGAACATACCACTCAGTCGACCAACTCGTCTCCTTTCTCCCAGTTCTTCCCAGCTCAAACTTTACAGCATTTTTGTAACGGTACTCTTTTGTCGGAAATCACCCAAAACAAATCGAGCTGATTTTCTTTGGATTTTTTCCAGTTCTTGAATCAAGTAATACTGGTGAGGGTCCCATACACTGGAACCATACATCCTTGCTACAACCCCTAAACACCCTCATAACCATGTACAGAGATCTGTATCCTTTATTTACAATCCCATTTATGTGATTACCCCAATGAAGATCTTTACTTATATTAACACCTAGGTATTTACAATGATCCCCAAAAGGAACTTTCACCCCATCAACGCAGTAATTAAAACTCAGAGGATTTTTCCTATTTGTGAAACTCACAACCTGACTTTTAACCCCGTTTATCATCATACCATTCATTGCCTACGGTCCATCTCACAACATTATCGAGGTCATTTTGCAGTTGCTCACAATCTTGTAACTTATTTATTACTCTATAGATAATATCATCCGCAAAAAGCTTTACCTCTGATTCCACTCCTTTACTCAAATGATTTATATATATAAGAAAATATAAAGGTCCAATAATACTGCCCTGAGGAATTCCCCTCTTAATTATTCTGGTTATGTCCAGGTCGGATGAAAGTGAGGAGGCTGGTACAAGTAAGTGCTTTCTTAAATTGCTTTATTTTCTTTGATGTTTGGAATAATAATAATAATAATAATAATAATAATAATACTGGCCTTTTGCCAACTTCCTCTGATTGGCACTTTGTATGGCTTGAGCTCAGTTTTACGGCCAGATGCCCTTCTTGTATTAACTTATTACGTGTTTCAGTGGCCGTTTGTAGTGTAATGCGTCGCACACAAATGAAGGTATAAATTAGTATGGACGAAAGCACCCCAGGCCTCAAACCTGGAGGAATTATCCAGACAAAGTTAAAACACTCTACAAGGCCGGAATCGAACCCAGAACTCTCTGAATATATATATTGACCATTCAGCCAAAGAACCGGATTTTATTAAATTAATTTAACAATTAAACTTTCATGAACAAAGTGTTGAGCTTTAACACTAACTTAGAATGTATTATTTATCTTCTTTTGGGGAAAAGACGGTAGGTAATGTTGGTAAACCTGGTCTCTTCACTGTGCGATATCAGAAACGAGCGTACAATGTGAAGCAAGTGACTGCTGAGAACGTTTTCCTAGCCAAGATACCTCCTGTTTAATATTGAATCAGAACCAAAAGAATAACTCTTTATTTCAGAACGAACCCACCTTTCCCTTTGCAAAAATCAGATTATCATAAATGTGTCTCCCGGCCATTGTCATCCATCAACAACTGCTTGTTTCATATGGCAACCAGCCATGAGACACAGCCTGTGCTGTTGCTAGGTAACTGTGTCTGACCATCCATTCATACCTTACATCACTGCCTGCTCCGTTGCTATGGTTACACTTCCATCACACATTTTGTCGTGTTACGTTACATAAATGTTCGGATGACGCCCGGCCATAAGAAATATTTATGTCAAAATCCCACATACATTGGCCGAGATTCAAACCTCGGCCACCTTGATGAGAGTCTTGCAGCTGTGTCGCTCAACTACAGGCGCGCATTGAGCTTAGAACACAAGTCTCAAGTGGGCGGGCAATATAGGCCATCAGATACAACCCAGATCCATACGCACTTAGAAATAGCCGCACATGTTGTTGAAGGATGTCATCCCTATAAACGGCACCCGTAAGAGACACAAGCAGTGACGTACGCTCACCTAATATTATACCGCCCCAGACTAGATCATCGGCGTCGCCATATCGGTCTCCTACTATAATATTGGCAGAGTTGTAATGCCAGATGAACAGATGGCGAGGGTCACTCTTCAGGCTAAACCGCAACTCATCCGTGGACAGGACACTATCGCAACTGTTCCGAGTCCAATCACGATAAGTAAGACACCACATTCGACGAGCCACGCGGTGCCTTTGTGTGAGGGGAATGCATCTGGCGTGTCGCCGACCATACAGAGCAACTTCTTGAAGCCAACGATACACAGTTTGAGGGGAGATGTGTGACCCAGAGGTTGCTGCGAGGTCTCTAGCCAGTGCAGGTGCTGTGCTTGTTGGACGTCTTCGGGCACTTAAGGCAAGATAATGATCCCGACGCTGGGTTGTAGAACATGGTCAACCTTGCCATTGGATGTTTTCTCCCTCCTGGAATCTTCTTAACAGCCGTGGAATGACGCTACGGGTGACATTCATCTCCTGGCCCCGCTCACTGTGGCTGGCTTTTAATCTGCCGATGCTCTGACAACGCGTAATGTTATTCAGATGCGTTCTATGTACCATTGTTTCCCTACAACTCGAATACTGGGTACCAAAGGCATTCAACACGCAGTCAGAACCGCTTTACCCAAGACCTCTGCCCACTCGCAATGTTTCAGGCACACTAATAGGTTTCGTACTGGGCTGGCAGCTTTGTCACGTGTTTTTCGTGTTGTCCAGTCACAGTTTAGATCGTACGTCACTATTACGCAATGATTTATCGTGGATCTCGAAGGTCCCTTAAGTTATGGATATGAGTGCAAGGTCGCCGACATCGTTCGAAAGGTGGCAAGACTGAAATGAATATGGCTCGTAGAAAGGACTGTCGATGGACAAAAGTTGCTTTAGAGTGGAACCTTAGAAAATATCAGAGGCCAAGAGGAAGACCGGTGGGCCGATGGAACAAGGATTTAAGGAGATCTACTGTAGTCTGTCGGAGACCGTATTGACTGGAAGTAATTATTACATTACTATCTTGCTCATAGAATTTAGGGAACCGCATCATATATTAATTGAATTGGCTGATAATGATGATAGAACCTTTATAAGCCTTATATCTTACATCAGATGCAGACCATAATCTACGCGAACACTACACCTGCTCTGTGTTCCTCGTGCTGAAGGCTGTTTGTGAAGTGCGTTCAACTCTCCTGGAGCTGTCATAGCGTAGGAGCGAGGCGTGAACGTGTGCAAAAAGAGTGCCATGGGTGTATTATTCTCTGTATGCTACAGAATAAAAAAAATGTGGGGAAGTGTTTCTATGAAGCGAGTTTTAATTAAGGTTTTAGTGCTGAGGCGAGGACAAAAGAGAGGCGGCCGTTAATCCGTTGAGGTCAGCAGGATGCAGTGTGCGCAGTTAAAATGATTTGGAGGCAAGTTATCGGGAAATATTTTCTTCATACACTGCAAGGGAAGGGGAGATTTGTTTTAGACGTCCACTAGTAGCAACGTCGTGTAGGTAGTCGGGACAGCTTTAACAAAATCATAAGAAAACTATACACCACTCCATGTCCATTAGATAGCAGCACTACTCTTTTTACTTTGCTGCAATACAGAACTTTTCTGTCGAGATCTAGCATAAAGTACTTGATATATATTTGTCAAATGATAGCATGACACTGTCCTTTCTTTTAGGATGATTACCTAGTTGTACTTCCTCTAAAATCACCGGTCGAGTTTGCCGTGCGGAACTGTCAGCTTGTATTCGGGAGATAATGAGATCGAACCCCCTGTCGGCAACCCTGAAGATGGTCTTCTGTGGTTCCCATTTTTACACCAGGCAAATGCTGGGGCTATACCTTAATTCAAGCCACGGCCACTTCCTTACCACTCCTACTCCCAGCCCTTTCCTATCCCATCGTCTCTATAAGAGCGTCCGTGCCTCCGTTTTGTATTAATTATGCCCTGTCTTAAACAGCTGTCGTGGTTATATTTGGCAGCGAGAAGAAACTTTCACTGGGTCTCACTTGTCCACAAGAGACACACCAAGTTGTCTGAGAATGGACCTTAAACACTTGTCATACAGTAATTGCTTGGGGATAAACCACGACGGCCTCAGTTTGTGGAAGCGAGCTGGAAGCCATCCTACACCCTGCTGAGTTAACGAGCTCTAATGCCCGGTCGCAAAAAAGCCAATCAAAGTTTGACTGGAGTTTGATTGGCAATCAGTTTGTGTTTGATTGGCAATCATCTTATGTGAGCTGCAGAAACACCAATCAGTGTTTAATCGACGATCAATCTCCCATCAGATTTGACCAGCATATTCATGCTGATCAAGCACTGATCCTCCAACCAGTGCTTGCAGTATTTAAACTCAAGGATGCTTTTCTTTCATTGAACACATCTGATTAAATCTTTCAATGATAAATAAATTCAGGTTCATGTAGAAAGTGCGATTTGAGTGACGTACTATTTTGATTTCCGTAGCCGCTATTCTCACATATAACCTCAATCTTGAACATGGAACGAGTTAATTTATATCAATAAAATCTTGAAATAAATACTTATCTCTGGCATATTAATTTCCATGTAAACCCAGACTTTTGAGAATTAATAAGCCAACGTGACAAAACTTCAACCTATCCGCAGCATGCTTGTTTACTCTTTTGCCCACACAGCATCCGTTTTTTTTTAAATTTTCAATTATATGCAAGTATCCCTCAATTATATACTGTACGAGGGCTCTATCATTCAATGAAAAATTTGTCCCTCTCACTTTCTTAGTGGGGATATCACTCATATTTTAGAAAATTAATTAAATCAAACGAAAGCTTCAAAATCCGCTCTTCTTCACCTTTCTCAAACACACCAGGATCAGCTGTTCCCTGATTCACTGCCACTGTGATGTCTTTGCTAGCCACCAAAGAGTAAAAATGGACACCATCTTTAACGAATCAACACGGCAGTGGTCACTAATTACGCTGCTGTCAGATTTATTTCCATCTCGGAACTTCAATCAGTAAATTGGGGAAAGTTGATTGGGGTTTAGGTTTTCTGCAACACACTAAATTAAAGTTGATTGGAAATCAGCTGATCTGCCATTAAGGACTGATTTGATGGACCTTTCTGCAACTGGGCGTAAGTGATCCTTGTTTGGTGTGGAGAGGTTATCGAACTACTTTCTTCAATACTCTCTGCAGGCTTTACCCTTTCTTCGTGCCGAGTGCAGTAGACTATTTGGTAACTCTGGCTACAACAGACATAGTAAATCCTATAAGCTGCTAACAGACACCGGACTGCCGCTGGAAAGTTGTGGTGTGAGGTGAAGTCGTCATGTTTTGTCCCCGAGTATAACTACAAGGTCAGAAACCTCTTCCCTGCTGAGCTTCCAAATCTACCGCACGGCAACTCATTCATACCTGCAACCATACCCACCTGGAATTCCCTTTCGCCTGTAATTAGAGGCATACATAGTAGAAATGCATTTAAAAAGAGATGCTGTAAATGGTACAAGAAATTGGTATATAATGTAATGTTTCTTTATAGTAGCTCTCAGAACTTCGCTGTAGAAAACCATAAAGTTCTACTGACACTGAGTGATATTTATCTTTGGGTATTAAACACTCTTTTTTTCTAGACATGATATAGGCTTTTGCGTTTATGCCGTGTCAAGAAAATAAGCTGAAATTCTTTAAGTTTCGTAGAGAACTTTGCTCTACGTCTTTAGAAGAAAATCTCGACTGTTCACGAGAAAGGCTTCTCAAACAACGAGGTTTGAATTTAGACGTTATAATAGAAGTGGGAGTGGTACGTTCATTCGTCACCAGATGGCTTACCGGACTCGGTACAGCGCTAGCGTTCGAAGTGGAAGCTGACGGAACCACCAGAATCAGTCTTAGAGGGTCACATAACAGGTGTACACACATATGAATGTATGGCATTGACACAAGTCCGGAATGAAACATCTAGCGATGAGGAACGTACGAAGTTGGGAAACACCGAAGCGAAATAACAATAGTGAAGGGACAGGGAAGGGAACTACCTACTTAAGCAGACTTCTGTATCCTGTTCATTTCCCAGCTCAAATCTTACCGTGGAATTCACAATTACAATTCGCTTTGTCTTAGTCGAGTACGCTCTCATGTGAACCTTCCGAGTTGACCCTTTCACAGCAAGGCAGGAAATTTCCTCATTTTCTCATCTACTGTCCAACCCTTCTTCCTCAGGGTGCAGCTATCGCAGATTTTTAATGAGCATTCCATGGTTTCCAGGGTTTTAGTCTCCCGGCAGCCATGTCTGCACCAGGTACCGTCTAAGAATATGATCGAGCTGCAGAAATATTTGTATTCATCTTTAAACGTAGTTATTCACTTCGAAGTAGATAACTGTCAGATGTCTACTTGTCAGCCTCGGGCACCGCGCTGTACATTAATACTCCCTTACTTCTCCCAGATATAGATTTCCAAGTTACAAACTCGCGGCTACGAAGTTCTTACAATAAACTTAATATTCTTTCAATTAATCTCCATCGCTCAAAGCAGAATACACGCTCAATAAACCGGTACAGGTTGATACCGCTAGCATATTCTTCTTCTTTTTCATTTTGGCCACTGAAAGTGACCCTGTGCATTCATCTTCACACTTCTTTTCTTGATTCCAGTAGTTCTTCATCCTATCACTTTGCTGTTTCCTCCTCTCTTGTGTCCAGATGTTATTAAATTTCTTTTTCTCCTTCTCCTGGAAACACTTCACATTTTGTATGAATCTTTTGAAAGTTGTTCCGTCTTGTGTTGTATTTTCTGTTGTTCCAGTCTCTGTCATATTATCTTTAGTCATTGGATCAGGATTGTCAGGTACCTGAAATAAAAATACGGGACAGATGTGCAATCGAGGAAATCAACGGGTTCGTATTCTACAAGTTATATGTTGAGATCATAGTGCAGTTTATTAATGCATACTTTAACATTTATACACAGACTGAAACTTACAGCACCGAGCTCGATAGCTGCAGTCGCTTAAGTATTCGGGAGATTGTGGGTTCGAACCTCACAGTCGGCTGCTCTGAAGATGGTTTTCCGTGGTTTTCCATTTCTACACCAGGCTAATGCGGGCTGTACCTTAATTAAGGCCACGGCCGCTTCCTTCCCACTCCTAGCCCGTTCCTGTCCCATCGTCGCCATAAGACGTATCTGTGTCGGTGCGACGTAAAACAACTTGTAAAAAAACTTACAGTACCAAGCGAGATGGCCGCGCGGTTTGGGTAATCTAACTATGAGCTTGTATTCGGGAGACGATGGGTTCGAACCCCACTGCCGGCAGTCCCATTTCCCATTTTACACCAGGCTGTAGCCTGTCTTAAAGCCACGGCCGATTCCAATCCTAGCCCTTTTCTAACCCCATCGTCACCGTAAGACCTGTCTCTGTCGGTGCGAGGTAAACCAAATATGAAAAAACTTAGTTTATTTAATTATTCTTGCCAGTTCTTTCAATTTCAATGTATTGCCATTCTCTGAAGTGTTGTTAACAGTTTTTTGTTATCCTTAGCAATTTCTTAAAAATCTCTACGTGACATTGAGGACAAACTTACAGAAATGAACAGCTCAGACCTAATGAAGTCAACAGAACATAATATTTTTCTCACAGCTGACCATTTCACATGAAAATGCGGTGGACTCGGACTACCTCAGGCAGCTGACAGCTATCACGCGTCTTATTCGCCAAGTTGGACAACCAGAGAATTGCAAAAAATAAAATAAAACATTAAAAACTCTACGAACTCATACCAGATAAAGAAACCAAGGAGTGGAGAAATCTATCCTCTTTGAAAGAAGAAGAAAACGCACTTGATACTTTTCAGAGGTGGAAACACTGGCGTATTTCTCTCGAGGTTCCAAATACGGGACAATTGCTGCGGGACATTTAACACGAATACGGTACTGTTTCGTAAAATCCCAGACATCTGGCAACCCTGCCTTGGATCCATTGGTTGCCATTCTTGTTCTTGTAAACCGGTTGAACACTCCTTTTGTCAATCTTCCAAGTTGATCAATTCACAGCAAGACAGGAAATGCCATCATTTATTGTCAAGTCCTTCTTCCTCAAGGCGTGAGCTATCGCGAGTTTTGAATCCTCATTATGTGACCAAAAAATTTAATTTTGCTCTTACTAATCGTATCTGACATCCTTCCTTTACCTTCGTCCTTGTATAGATCTTTATTCCTCCTATGCCTGAACTTTCCTTACTTCTTTTTCAGTGGTCCACAGATTTTCCTCAATCTTTTCCTTTTCTTTTTCTCTCTCTCTTTTATTTCACCGGTTTTCATAGAGAACATGCTTTCTGTGGCATACAGACTCTCTGGTTTTATTACTGTGTTGTAGGGTTAGATTTTAGTTTTCCTTGAGATATTCTTCTTATTGTAAGTATCTTTATTGATTTGGTATGATAGTTCCAGCCCTTCTTCTTCTTCTTCTTCTTCTTCTTCTTCTTCTTCTATGCACCCTGCCCAGTCTCCCGGACGTTGGCGATCAATGTGGAGAATGCTTTTCTTTCTTCAGCTACACGATATAGTTCTTCAGTGCTTTTAATGCCTGTCCAGTCTTTAATATTATTAAGGCATTTTGTTCTACTCCTGCGTACTCCCTGGGGCCCTTCAATTTTCCTTTCAGAATTATATGTAAAACTGTGTATTTTCCACCACGCAAAACATGCCCTAGGTATGCAATTTTTCTGCATTTGATGGTGGTTACCGGTTCTTTTTCGCAGTGTGTTCTCTGTAATACTTGTTCATTAGTGGCATGGTAAATCCACGAGACTCTGAGCATTAGTCTCAGTCCATTAACCTGAATTTTTCACCTAGGTATTTAAATTTATTTAATTTTTAATTTTTTCGTAGCGCTGATTTCAATAAACACACCAGTAGATTAATACGAAGATTAGAACTTAAACAGCGTCAACATTGCTGTAGAGTCACCATGTAACGGAACCTAATAATGCCGCTGACAGCACACGATAGTTACATATCTTCCTTACCTCAGAGCACACGGACTCTCCCTTCCCACATCACACGCAAGGGAACTGGCGTGAGGAACAGAGCCTCGTGTTAGCTGGCGGTTTAAGGTAGTGCTGTTACGATGTTTTCGAAACAGGAACAACGGATTTTTATAAACATTGACTGTGCCAGAGGTCGTACAGCATATCAGTGTTATCAAGAACTTCAAGAAGCTTGCGCGGAATCTGTATTGCCTTACAGAACAGCCGCATGGTGGGTAAAAGCCTCCAACGAGGGGCGCCAAAATGTGAGTCCTAGTGTCAGTGATGAAGAAGTTACTGGACACTGACCGACGCCTTACGATTCGTGAGCTGGCCCGAGACACCGGATTAGCGCATACGACTGAGCTTCACATTCTGAAGGAACGCCTGGGCACGAGAAAAACTGCATCACAATGGGTTCTGCGTGATTTGACGGAAATGCACAAATGGTTTACGATACGACGCTGCTCGTAACCACTTGGAGAGCTATGAGCGCGAAGGAGAGGCTTTCTTACGCCGTATCATTACGCTGGATGAGACCTGCGCCAAATCGTACGAGCCACAACTGAAACGTCAATCGAAGGAATGGCGTCATTATGGGTAACCACGAAGTTCGAAAGTTCGTCAGAACCCCAGCAGTGTGAAAGCTGTGGTTATTCTCGTGATGGTGTCATCCTAATGCATTACATTCCTCTACAGCAGATCGTCAATGCGCACTATTACTGTTCATTTTTCGAACACAACTTGCGACCAGCTTTGATAAAGAAGCGGCGACACTTTCTGTAGAACCTGTCCATCATTTTGCACGACAACGTTCGGCCTCATACAGCGCAGGCTGTGGCTGATCTGTTCGGTTCATGGGGCTGGAAATTGCTCCACCGTACACCATATCACCCAGACTTAAGCCCTTGTGAGCCTGACTTGATTATTAAGATGAAGGAACCACTTCGTGGCATTCGCTTCAGAACTGTTACAGAGATTCGCCAGCTAGTAGACCGCTCCATTCGAACTATTCGAACTGTCAATTCATTGCAGAGTATTGTTGTTTTTATTGTTGTTGGGTAATTGTGTTTTAACATTACTTTATTTTCACGTGTAATGTTAAGCTAGTAGTAAGCTCAACCTGTTGTATTGTAAGCCGTAGTGTTAAGCACTGGAAATACTTAAGTTATGTGTGAATTTGTATGTGATGATACCGGATTTATAATGTTAAACTAGTAGTAATTCACTTTTTTCTCTCCATGGAATTGCTAGCTGTACTTTTGTTGCTGTAGTTGGTGTTGCTGAGTAGCTAGGTTTTACTTTATCACCACTTGTAATATTAAGCTAGTAGTAAGATCAACCTGTCATATTGTAAACCGTATACTTACGGTGTGCGTGAATTTGTATATGATGATGCGGGATTTAGAATGTTAAACTAGTAGTATTTCTTGTACTATTTTCTTTCCATGGAATTGCTTGTTGTACTCTTGTTGTAGCTGGTGTTGTTGGGTAATTCAATTTTAACTTTATTATCACACAACTCTATGTGTCTATTGCCACCGGGATATTTCCCAACAGCGATTTATTTGTTAAGAATAATAAGAAGAAGAAGGAGAAGAAGAAGAAGAAAAATGTGCGATCACGGCAGAATATATAACAAACAGAAAAATCTTCAGGCAGAGATTTGCGGAGGTGAAAGACCTAGCTGATGAGAAAACGAGGAAGAATAGAGTATTCTCGGCAGAAGAACGAGCACGAGCAAGCCAACGGATGAAGGAATACTGGCGAAAGAGGAAGGAGAAAGTACTTGAGAAAGGAATGGAAGTTGCGTAATCTCAGTCCACAGATAGTGGGTTCAAACCCGGTAGAGGTAGTCGGATTTTTGAAGGGCGGAAAAAAGTCCATTCGACACTCCATGTAGTACGATGTCGGCATGTAAAAGATCTCTGGTGACACATTTGGTGTTTACCCGACAAAATTAATTAAATCTCAGCCATAGACGCCCAAGAGAGATCCGGTTTACTCTGTCTGCCATCCAGTGGGCCTAGAGTAAAACGGAACGTCGAAATTGACGAGTAGACAGCCAGATGGTGTTAAATCGAAATGTCTGCACACGGTAGCTGAGGCCATACGATTATTATTATTATTATTATTTATAATAATAATAATAATAATAATAATAATAATAATAATAATAATAATAATAATAATTGCCACTATAAAAGTTGCAAGGCCAACTAACTTGAGCAGACACGCTCACCACAATGTTAAATATTTGCTATTTGAAAATCAAGAAATGGAACCACAGTTAAATCCCATGGGTGCATCTTACAATTAAATGTTTCATTGTGAGGACAATTTCCGAGTATTCATGAATGATACAGTGGTATATGACAGGAAATAGTGGGAGGTAACATTTAGCGTAGAGTCCTTATCAGCTGTCAAAGGCTGTGTGTATCTCTCCTTCACTTTGATGGTAAGCCAACATTGACACAGTATCGTACAGAGGCTGTAATTTCAGAGCTCAATCACTGGGCAGGGCGCTGCATTGCACTCGCCGGTCTAAAACTAAACTCCATTTGGGTGGAACAGAGGACACAGTGTGTAATGTATAGGTCCTCGCACAAACACTGCAACTTTAATTAAAAAGCTTCAAGCTCACTCGCCAGAGCGCAGTACCAGCATCACTTGTTACACAAGATGATGATTATAATAGTTGAGGGTCCACACATCATGAACAGTTCAGTGGACTTGAAAGTGCTACCAAACAAATCTAAACATTCGTTCTGTAACAGTCAGTAACAGACCAATGGTCTTACTTAGAGTGAACATGTTTCACTCCTTTTCAACTCCTCTTGAATACCACTGAGTAAATGCAATGAGGTGCAGTGCCAACCAGCAAGAAAAAAAAAAAAAAAAACCGAATAAACCCACTTCACACTAAAATGACAGTCTTCATATTCTAAAGACCGCAGCCATAGATTTTTATGTTGAGCCAGTCTTTTCAAATCAGCGTAGGTCTTGTCCGGCTCCATGGCTAAATGGTTAGCGTGTTCGATTCCCGGTAGGGTCAGGAATTATTTTAACCATAATTGTTTAATTCCGCTGGCACGGGGCTGGGTCTATGTGTCGTCTTCATCATCATTTTATATTAATCACGACGTGCAGGTCACCTACGGGGGTCAAATCAGAAGACCTGCATATGACGAGCCGAACTTGTCCTCGAACACTCCCGGCATTTCAGCGTAGGTCTTGCAGTTCATCCTCAGAAGCAGGTTCTTGAAATAAGACACTTTGGGTCGTACTCTTCGTATTTTTCCAGCAATTCTTCTTTCAATGGTGTTACAAAGGAACTCCTTGTGCCGAAGAATGTGACCTATAATTTTATTTTCCGTTTTTCAATTTCGGTTATCAGATTCGGTGGAAACTCTGTATTTCCACGTTAGAACTCGTTTTCTACAACTCTACATAGAACATTAATCATGGTACATACACAGGAACAAAACGTACCAGCATGCTACATGAAATTCTTACAAGAAGTGTTGAAAATTCGCAGTGTTAGCTTAAAGACCAGATTTCTTTTTCTTTGCAAGTTGCTTTAAGCCGCACCGACACAGATAGGAGACGATGGGAGAGGAGTGGGAAGGAAGCGCCCATGACTTTAAGGTGACACTCCGGGGACAGAAATATATTTTTTACCTAATGCATGGATTTTCACGAAACTTTGTGGGTATGCTACCTACATAAAAGTGGAGATATCACGAACATTTCTTTCATATACAATTAATAGTTTTCCAAAATACACTTTTTACAAATTTTTAATTCCATTTTTTCATGAAATTTAAGTAACTTGTGAATGTAAATTCGTAATTAGGTAGATAATACAAATACATCTTTTAAAGGCACTACATATCAATTTTTCTGTACATAATTTATATAAGGAGATATATCGTACTGAAGTTTGTGTAATTTTTACGTTCTAAAATTTTGGAGTTAAAAATCCCTACTACTTGGAAAAATTCCATACGCAGGTTTTTTAATACAGCTGTGATACATACACCATACAAATGCTCTTATATTTGGCGGAATATTATGGGAGAAAAATTGGATTTAAATGTAAAATTATAATTGGCAAACAATGTGTTATTACAGTGAAGAATTGTTTGAATTCAGCGGAATATCTTCGTGACAAGAAAAAAATAAACTCAATCCTTTCAATTTCAGTCATAAAAGAAATTTCACCAAAATCACCTAAATACCGATTTTTATCTCCGGAGTGTCGCTTTAATTAAGGTACAACCCCTGCATTTGCCTGGTGTGAAAATGGGAAACCAGACCTCAATTTTAGGCAGTAATAGGGTAGATTCCAAACTTACTGAAGCGAGTAACTGGTATATACTACCCTGCAGAATGGTTATGCTACGAGTTTAGCATACATGTTAGGGGTTCGGCCCATCAGAACCTCTAACATTTATGTTACTCTCGCCACATTACGGAAGAACGGGATAGTCGACTGTTTCTAATAAACAAATTAGTTAGCATTCTATCCTATTACTGCCTAAAATTCTTACCTATAAATGCCTAAAAATCCGCAGTACGCAATACTCCAAGGATACATCAGCGCATTAGGGATTCAGTGAAACAGCGGGTGGATATATGTATCAATGCCAGCCTGAAATATAGTTATTTTACTACAATGAAGGAATTTTTGAATAAGTTATCTTTGTCTTGTAATACCAGGTTCAAGTCATTCGACTCTAGGTTCGTGTCAACCAGAAATGCTTGGCAGGACAACCAGTCTGTCTCTCCTAACAATTCGCATGCGTGACCTTCTCCTCTAGTAAGTTTCCTTTCGCAGAGGAAAAAAAGAAAGAAATAGCCAACTTCCCCCCCCCCCCGCACAATTTTCCGTGTTGTCTCCTGTTCGCGAGAAAAAAAAAGTTGCCATGACTTATGAATCGACCTTCATATAAAAAAAATAAGATTTTATATCATTTTGTTAAACTCTACATGTGGTCAGTCAGTCTAGTTAATTACTGATATTGCACGTAAAAATATTTGGGTATCCCTCGCGTACAATTATGTTGAAAAAATCGAAATTAATTATATTAGATAGGCACCCATAATTAATATTATATGTTCCAGTTTCTGCAAGCAGCCAACAGATTCTACGAATGCATCGTTTTTATTAATAATTGTCAAATAAACAAGTGTAGAAATATTGTTCTCCGTCATTAATTACACTTTCGGTGACGGTGGTGATTATTGTTTTAAGGAGAAATAGAATTTCCACTTCTCTGCCAAACTTGTCAACTCAGCGCCTCCCGTGAATACATTTATAAATAATGCTACATTACCGAGACAAAGGACTGGTATCATAAGTCTGTTATTAGTAAATACGTGGCGAAAAATCAAATAAGCTCGCTGGACAAAGAATTAGTCACCTGTGGATAAAGCATTACAAGCATCGTCTAATACCGTATGACTTTGCCACTGGACTTGATAACCGGTTAGGTAGCGAATCCACAAGGTTGTGCAGGTACGTGGCATCAATGTTAAGCCACTCCCTGAGGATTTGATCGGGCAGTTTCACCAAACAGTGAGTATGCTGATGTTGGCATTTTATCCGCTCTTCCAACACGTCCCACAGATTTTCAGTGGGGTACAAGCTAGGTAATTTTTCAGGCCAATCGAGATGTAACAGGGTGAGGGAGTGTTCATAAAACCAGTCATATATGCCGTCAGCCAGATAAATTTTGTTTTTGTTATCTTGAAAATTCGGCGTATCAATAATCATTTGGATGTTGACTGAAAGGCAACACCTGATCATCCAGAATGTTTTAAATAAACATGCTGATTCATGTTAGTGGTCACTTCAATGAGCGGGTCCAATCCAAGATAAGAAAAACACTCTAAAACAGGGCCTCTCAGGGTGCATGCACTGTGCACGGTGCAAAAGACGACTTGGCTTGGTTGACCAGAGTGCAGACCCCCCACTCCTCGATTTGGAGCAATAGCGCTAACTCTCTCTTTCGTCACGCCTGTCTCGCTCGTTCCGCCTGTCTCCCTCTCCCCCACTTGCGCCGTAGCGCTCCAAATCCGGGCTGAGTTGAGCCGAGTATAGCCGAGTAGAGCCGAGCATAGCCGAGTAGCCCAGAGACGAAGCGTTGATCCGAGCCATACCGAGCGGCACCGATGCACAGTGCACGGAGCTCTTGCGCCTCGCTCTGCACGCGTGAGATTTTGGGCGTTTGAGAGGCCCTGCTCTAAAACCATCACAGATCCACCTCTGGCTTGAACCTGACCTTGCACACATCCAGGATGAAATGCTTCATTTGGCCTTCGGTACACTCAATGACATGCGTCATTGGAATATAGGCAAAAACGTGATTCGTAAGTCCACATTATGTTCCGCCAATCCACGTTCGTTGATTTCTAGCCCATTGAAGACGTTCAGCTTTATGTGTCTATGTGAGCAATGGACTATTGCGAGGTAACCGATTCCAAATGTTCATTGCATGCAGTTCTCGTCGCAATGTTCTCTCGCTAACAGGTTGGGATGGACTGCAGCAATTCCTATCGGACTTGGAAGCGATTTTGATTCACAAGATCTTTTTCCGACCACAATTATGACGTTGTGTTTCGTGGCCACTGCTTGTAGGCACATTGAACAGTCCGCTGAAAGACACCCACAAATCCATCAACTTCACGCATCATATGACCATGGGCACGGTCAAACAGGACTGCCACCTTTTTCCACTGTGTCACATCCTTACATCTACCCATGTTGAGGTACACTGCCCGCTTGTCTCACTGACAGCCTTATGCTCACGTAGATGCAGTGCGCGTGCGTTTCAGCATGGGACTCATTCGCTGCGCCTTCTGTACAGGATTAAGTGGGGACCGACACTTTTGACCGACCAAAAGTGCGTTTTTTTCAATTTAGTTTTTCATTTAATTAAAATGGAACTTTTCTCTTTATAACAGTGCAACGTTTTTGTTCATATCTACAATACTTTAGGATATGAAGGCTTTCACGGCCGGTGTCAATATAATAAAATTCTTCCGGGCTTTTATGCCGTGGTCCACTCCTCTCGCTTCTCCCAGACGTTTCGACTACTTCTGCGGTACTCATCTTCTGTGGCGTCGTGTAGATACGCTCTCCTGCATCCCGCTGGCGACTGCAAAAGTTGTTTTTTTTTTTGTTTTTTTTTTTCAAGGTAATCGAGTACATGGGAGCCCCAGGGCTAAAAAATGCCCTCTTACTCATCTGTTTCCGTGGTTACCTGATGAGTCAGAAAAAGTCGCGTGTTACCTACACTGGCGGGGGAAAAATCACTCTTTCCTAGTAGGGATTGGTAGGGCAGAATTGAAACCCCCTCATCGCTGGGCTAAAAAAAATACTCAACTAGTAAGTGGGTCAGACTTGTAGAGACGGAATTTTGTACCTGATTAATGAATACCTGAAATTGTTGTCAATTTGGAAAAAGGCCGAAACTTACAATTTGTTATACAGGAGCCAAGGGCCACGAATGCGGTAACGTGTATTAGGCTTCTTGGTCCTGATGACCCGTTTTAGCAGGGCGATGCCCGCATCACTTGATTGGGCTAAGGTAATCCGAAGTTTCGTCATCCCAACAATTCTCCTAATCTGTTGGTTAATAGTTCTCATATTGAGATTCTGAAGAATCTTGTTATTGGACGTGTACCATGGCGAACGGGTCATGCGCCGTAGCACCTTGTTCTGGAACACTTGGAGTCGTCGAATGTGCGTCTTGGCAATATAGCACCAGGCCTCACAGCCATATAAAATAATGGGGCGAATGCACGCAAGGTACAGAGTCCTCTTAATGCTATCGCTTAGATGCCCGTTCAGCAGCAGAGGGCGCAGTGCTACTGTCCGGGCGTTGGCACGCTGTAATGCCTGGTCTATATTCCATTTCCAAGTAAGTTTTTTGTCCAGAATCAAACCAAGGTACTTGACCCTGGTCAGCCATGGTAGCTCTGTCCTCCGAATGGTGAGATGAGGAAACCTCGGCTGCCTTCTCGAGAAAAGGATAGCCTGGGTTTTGTCCGGATTGATTTTGACTTTATTCTTGGTACACCAGTATAGAAAGTGGTTAATCCAGGCTTGTAGTTTCGCGATGGCATCGCAATGTCTTCGCTGGGCGGTAAAAACTGCAATGTCATCTGCGAACTGTTGGATCTCTACTCCCGCTACCCTAGGGAGATCGTTCACATATAGGGCGTATAAGGTTGGCGACAGTGCTCCTCCCTGTGGCACCCCTGCAAGTAGGGGCCGAAGGGAGGAGTTCTCACCCTCGCAGGTAACAAAAAAGTACCTATGACGTAGATATGACGCAATGATTTTTACCAAATAAAGGGGGACTTGATATAATTCCCCCAGTTTCACAATGAGATTTTCATGCCAGACAGTGTCAAAAGCTTTATCTACGTCAAAGAACACCGCTGGCACACTACGCCGTAAAGTGAACGATCTCGTAGCATACTGAACCAGGCGTAAAACTGCCAATGGAGCGGAACGTTTGGACCGGAAACCAAACTGCTCCGGTCTCAGTATCCTATTGGCTCTGAGGTACGAGTTGAGGCGTTTGAGAATAAGTCTCTCGAAAATCTTAGAGAGGTGCGATAAAAGGCTGATAGGTCGGTAATTTTGAGGAAACAGCCTGTCTTTCCCCGGCTTTGGAATAAGGCAAACCTTTGCCGTCTTCCAGGCCGACGGGTAGTAGTCCATGGAAAGGCAGGCTGTAAAGATGGTGGCCAGGAATACCACCGCCCTATAGGGGAGGGACTTGATTTCCCTAGTAGTGACCTTGTCAGCCCCGGGAGACTTATTCTCACTAAGTCCTTTAATACACTTGCGGACCTCCGCAGGTGTGATGTCAGTCACAGAGTCACGTGGCGTCCTACTTTGCCTGAAAGCTGCAGCTTTTCGTTCGATCTGTCTGTCTGTACGGTCGTCATCGTGGCGGGTATAATGTACTACACACTGACTCTCAATTGAGTCAGCGAAAGCTTCAGCTTTCTCCAAGGGGGAGAAGACGAGTCCCCGTCGGCCATGAAGGGCACGACTAGGTTCCCGGGTTCGAGTCAGACTACGAGTAACCCTCCAAAACTCGCGGTCTGAGTCATTTTCAGTGAGAGTGCGACAGAGTTCCTCCCATTTTTCAATCTTATGTTCCAGCAGTCGTTGGCGGACGACCTTAGCAAGTTCCTTGTATTCTGCCCGGTCAGCAGGATCGCGGAAGAGTTGCCACCTCTTTCGATAGCGATTCTTAATCATGAGCAAATCCTTGAGGAGATCGGGAAGACCCTCCTCAACTTGTGGACCGCGGGTCGAACGAGAATTTCTAGCAACTTCATGGATGTGTCTCCGAGCATTGAGCATCTTACGCGTAAGGTGCTCAACCGCGCGGTCAACATCATCCCGAGTGCGGATATCAAAAGTTTTTAAATTTCTGTCCACATGTTTAGTAAACCTGTGGTAGTCCAGGTTGGAAGGAGGGGTCGAACGAGATGGCCCCTCTAGACGCTCCCAAGTAAGATTGAAAACAATGGGATTATGGTCTGAATTTAGTTCACATGGAACAACAAAATCAATATTTCTACTGTAATATTTTGCAACTGTCACATCTATGACGTCAGGCAACCCATTAGCCGGGTATATCGTGGGCTCCGTGGGAGCGCACACCTTGACGTCACTGTCTCTCATATAGGCACTTAAGATTCTCCCTTTTGGATTGGCAACCCTAGAGTTCCAGTCGGGGTGCTTGCAATTAAGGTCACCAGCCACTATGGTGGGTACGTGGCCAGGGTTTTCTAAAAGAGCATTTAGTTCTACTAGATTTAGAGGAGCATCAGGTGGTAAATAAGCCGAAAAAATTCTGTAATGATAGTCCCGATGTCGGATTGCAATCCCGAGGGATTCTAGCACGGAGTGGGGGAGGGGGTCGAGCACGTGATGGGTAAGGCTAGACCTAACCAGCACGGCCACGCCCCCACCCTTCATCCCGGCTCTGTCTTTCCGGTAGACTACCATGTTTTTGATTCTAAAGGGCATATGCTCTTTCAGAAACGTCTCACCCAGCAACATGATGTCTATGTTATGGTCAGAGATAAAAGCATCAAGCTCGTACCTCTCACCGACAACACTTTGACAATTCCAAGCACCAACCTTTAAGTCCATAGTCCGTGGCGTCTGTCGCGTCGTCTAAGGGGCTGAGAAATACCGCATAGCGGCATCAATCAGCACCAGGATTTTGTCAAAAGTGCTAGTGCACGAGCTCAATTTTGTCAAGGTATCCTTAAGTATAGGGATGAGTCTGGAAAAATCAATCTGCCGAAGCAGACCGATGATGTCACCTAGACCTGACAGGTCGGGAAGGGAGGTCCCAGTGCTACTTGAAGTGGTGGCAGCGGGAGATGGCGAAGGGGCAGCAGCGCCACCGAAGAGGCTCGCGAACGAGATCCCCTCAGTGACAGGTCGCGAGGGTGGCAGAGCACTCTTTTTCTGGGCTTTGAGTTGCTGTGCAGTTTGCTTCTGAGCAATGGCCTCTCGAAAAAGTTTGCACCCTCGCCACGAAGCTGGGTGTTCCCCTTGGCAATTAACACACTTGGCGGGTGCCTCCGGTTTGAGCGGGCAGGCAGCCGCCAAGTGGTTCTCTCCACACTTGACGCACCTAACTGACATCTTGCAATAATTAGCGGTGTGGCCCAGCCGCTGGCATCGGTAACACTGGGAAGGCCCCTCGCGGCCCCGGTAAGCCTCGATCGTAACCCGTGCACCACAAAGGGAGCGAACCGAGTAGATGGTCTTACTAAACTCATCATTGGGTAGAGTAACACTAAAAACACTCATAGGGATAACCTTTTTGGTGGTGGCATCCCTTTTGGTATACTGATAGATGTCCTTGGGATCGTACCCGAGGGCAAGCAGCTCTTCCTTAACCCAATCAACATCGACTGTTGAAACGATATTCCGAATAATCACCTTCAGCAACCTCTGACTAGGCAGCTGATAGGTGTAGAAGTTAGCATGGGAGTTCTCGAAATATTGAGTCAACAGCCGGTGGTCTTCTTCACAGTCAACGTGATACTTAAGAGCATCCCTAGTGTTGACTACCCTAATATCGCCAGTGCATCGTTTCTTAAGGTATTGATAATGCTGCTGGTAGTTGGTTTTATCATGAACCACTACCGGCGGCAGCGACTTTTTCTTAGGGGTGGTTTGAACGACTTCCATGTCCTCGACCTCCCCACCAGGAGCTGTGGCATTGGCAGTCCCATTCCCGTCACTCACAGACCGTGGTGGCGCCGAACAGGAGGCACTCGTAGAGGGGGCGGCAGCAGTCTCTGTCCGTGGTGTCTGAGACTGTGCAGGCACTAGTGCCTCTGGCCCAGTGCTGCCACTGGTGGGCAATGCCGAAAGAGGTTCAAATTTATTTGTATGTTTGTTATAAATTTTGCTGGGGGACGTAGCCGAGACTTTCTTCAAAACAAAGCGAGGTTTAGATTTGCCGTTGACTTTGCGTGCGACTGACCAGGAAGCCTGGGAGTCGGTACGCTTGTGCAAGGAAGCAAGAATTTTAGCCTGTTCTTCTATAGTTTTGGCGTCAGGGAGTAAGTTTATCATGGAGGAGCTGGGTTGTGAGCCAGCAGCCTCCGCCAACTTTACCCAATCGTTGTCAGTTGTTGTAGCAGGGGTTGTCATCTGATTGGCTGGCCGGGGGGTCGGGACCCCACCACCAGGTGGGGGCTCGGACATCACAGAACCAAGTCAAAAAAACCAGTGGGAAGCAGGGTCAGCAATCTCCAATCTCCAAGTCCAATTCCAATCTCAAATCTCCAACCACACACTCGCACACACTCAACACACAGTCCGGGTTTTAGCAATAAGCTGCACGTCCGTCTGCTAACAGAGTCAGTTCTCGAATGCAAAAGTTGTTTGGGAAGCAGCTGTATTTATATGTAAGTGTGTGGCCTCCAATTGGTTCGCGCTGTGCAAACCGACATCTGATTGACTATCTGAAAGCACGACCTCCGATTGGGTCGCGCCGAGCAGCTTGACGTTTGGTTGGCTATCTGAACACACGACCTCTGATTGGTCTGTCGACAGACTTCTCGGAGCGACCCAGTCAGAATCCATGCCCGGCGCGAACCAATTGCAGACCACACACTTACATATAAATACAGCTGCTTCCCCCAGCGGGATACAGGAGAGCGTATCTACACGACGCCACAGAAGATGACTACCGCAGCAGTAGTCGAAACGTCTGGGAGAAGCGAGAGGAGTGGACCACGGCATAACAGCCCGGAAGAATTTTATTATAATACTTTAGGAGTTATGACCTCAAACGTGAAGCACTGTCACCCAGTTTCTTAATCGTTTCCCATAAATTTTGTTTTTCAGAACCTTTTCTCTAATAACACTGAGCGTTTTTAAGGTATTGGGATGAAATTGTGCATGCATGTATATGCCATACAGAAGAAGAGGATGTACTAGAATTACTGGGCTCTCTTCATTGGTTAACTTAAGAAAAACACTTTCAAATGAAAATCAAAGAAGAAATTTGTTACCGGGGGATTTCGGGACATATTACGGTTGTAATAATAATAATAACAATAATATAGTAAATAACATAATAATAATAATAATGAGATAGTAATAATATAGAAATAATAATGATAATGAGATAGTAATATGACGCAGTGGCGGAAAATTCATATAAACCAAAACAGGGAACACTTACAGGCCTAAAAATGACAACTAAGACAGGATGTGGAAGCTGCGGGAAGCCCTTATCGAGGTCCATGGTAACGTATGACGTTATGGAGGAGAAAAGAAACTTACAAGAAACACCCTCTAGCTCAACTATATTAAAAATGACAAGAAAGTTTTACAAAATACAGTTCCACGACACGGAAACAAGACATACTTAAGTAACTTAACATAAAATGTGATTTAACGAAGAAGGTGATGCTACATTTAAAGGTATAGTTTAAAGGGAAGGTATTTAATGGATTAAAAAAAATTGAAACTACGGCAATTGGAACCTAGGGTAAACTCGGATACATCAAATTAAACTATTAAAATGACATTAAGCGAAGAAATAATGAAACACAGAAGAAATTAAACTAAATGAAACGAAACCAGAAAACATTGAGAATAACATTGCAAAAACACTGAAATAACACTTACTTCGGAAAGGCAGGAGCTCCCGAGAGCGGTCGGATGGAAAAATGACGCCGAGCTCACGCATCATTTTTCGAAGCCGGCCACAAGGCCGGAAATGGCCCGATTACAATCAGCCAATAAGATCAAACTTACCCTAGATTCCTGGACCTTTTTGCCAATAGGAAATCTCGTGACCATATATGGTAATTTTAACATCGTTAGCAATTGCACAAGTTCTGGAACATTACGATTACAACACCACAATTTCATCATAGGAAACCACACGTGTGGTAGGTACAGGATGCTCCAAAATAAATCACCTTACAAATTTTACATCAGATTACATAAAAACTACATTAAAAAAATTCAATTCAAAACACTTTTGCATGTTGCAATGTTCATATAGTTCAATATTTCTTGCGGTTACATGAAATTCCAGTAGAGTCCAGAGTTTCAAAAAAAAAATTAAATCCTTCAGGCAAATAAAAAAAATAAAATTTACATTTCCAAACACACTGTAGTTTCAGTTCTCCGTCCCACCAACCGGTGACAAGACTACTTGAAAATACCTTCATGAAAAAATATTTATACTTGATGGAATTGACTGATTCTCTTACATGTTGTAGCTATAACACTGCCAATAATAATAAAAAAAGGAATCATAGTAAAATATTCATGTGTTTGAAAATTAACAGAGAAACGGCAAAAAAGTGTTCATGATACACCGCCATTTTGAATAATTAGTTATTTATAATGGCATAGGATTATATTATTTCTGAATATGTAGGCATATTATTGAGGAATAATGTGTTTGTCATACCAAGTTTCCTTTTACTATTCATATCCATTTTTCTATGTTCAAAGGTGTAGCTCCCCCTTAAAGACCCATCTCTGCGTGCGCACAAGGGTGCGGACTAGGGTCCGGTGAGCTTAATACAAGGAAGAAATTAAGATAAAAATATGAGGCTAATTATTTCCAACAGCAACAGACAACTGAATTGACTGGGCCTTGTCTTGCACTTCACATCGAAAATATATATCTAGTGACTTAATAACAGCAAATGATAGGCATTAAGATTGCTAATAACAATGGCATAAACCGCAAGTCATCTCCAGTTTAGTCGTTTCTTTGAGAGGGGCCTTGTTTATTGAGTGAGTATAGAGCACTCTGGTGGACTGGGCCGGAAGCAGTTACGAAAGAATGACTGGCTGTACCGATAAGCGACGGCACGTTTAAGAGCCTATAAATTTTGTTATATGATCGCTTATATTTAACACTTATAATCCATTATACGAGACTTCTTACGGGTGTTAAATTCTGTTATCGTTACAGAGGAGTTCTTTATATCATCATTGCATTTTTTGTAACCCATCTCAACAACACAATAGATAATTGCTGTCCTTTCCTTTCTTAGTTGCTATGTGTCTTCTTTCTCCGTCTACTGTGGAAAGCTTAAATGCAATATATTCTCTCCTAATACACCTACTCCTTTATCCTGTCACAGAGTTCAACATTCTAAAACGTGTAATTTGTTTATTGATATCCATAATGAGAAATAGTTAACCAGCAAGCACAAAATAAATAAATAAATAAATAAATAAATAAATAAATAAATAAATAAATAAATAAATAAATAAATAAATAAATAAATAAATAAATAAATAAATAAATAAATACATAAATAAATAAATAAATAAATAAATAAATAAATAAATAAATAAATAAATAAATAAATAAATAAATAAATAAATAAATAAATAAATAAATAAATAAATAAATAAATAAATAAATAAATAAATAAATAAATAAATAAATAAATAAATAAATAAATAAATAAATAAATAAATAAATAAATAAATAAATAAATAAATAAATAAATAAATAAATAAATAAATAAATAAATAAATAAATAAATAAATAAATAAATAAATAAATAAATAAATAAATAAATAAATAAATAAATAAATAAATAAATAAATAAATAAATAAATAAATAAATAACTAAATAAATAAATAAATAAATAAATAAATAAATAAATAAATAAATAAATAAATAAATAAATAAATAAATAAATAAATAAATAAATAAATAATAGGACTACAATAAGTCGCAGTGGAAAATTGGATCTCAAGAATTGAGAGCATATTATGGATAAACAAAAAATCTACACACAATAAGACACTAAAACACCGTGGTCAAAATATAATGCCTGTATGCCATAGAAGGCCTGTATATGTTGGAAAAAATAGAAGTCTTAGAAAGGATGCTCAGGAAAAATAATTTCTTCTTTGCTAGTGGTTAACTTCGCTCTGGTACGTCGGCAACGCAAGGGTAGGAAAGGGCTGGGATTGGCAAGGTAGCGATGGTGGTCTTAATTAAGTTGCAGCCCCAGAACTTGTCTGGTGTGAAAATGGGAAACCATGGAAAACAGTCTTCAGGGCTCCCGATTGTGGGATTCGAACCTACCATCTCCCGAATGCAATCTCACAGCTGTAGACAGCTGCTTTCACCTCCTCATCGTTTCGAAATCGTCGTCCACCGAGATCCTTTTTCAGCTCACCGAACACATGATAATCGCATGGAACTAAGTCTGGACTGTATGGAGGATGTTGGCCATACCTGCCACTTGAATCGCTGCGGCAGTTCGGACGTTTGGCGGGCCGTGTGAGAACAACATCGCACCGGCGTTCAATTTTCCCCGTCGCTTCTATTTAATTGCTGTCTCCAGGTAGTTACATAGCGCTGGAGGCTATTTCTTAGCATCCGGAATCGAACAGTTGGTTGACCGTTCCGAGAAATGTTTACAATCTCTTGGGGACTGTGTGTGAAAGTGAACTTACATTGCCATAGCCGTGTTGCCTATGTGTAGGCAGTTCCATAAATTGCCATAACTTGGAAGTGTAACTTACTTTTTGATTCGCCCTCGTACTTTAAAGTAAATGAAGTTTCATCGACATCAAGTACGACTTTGTTAGAAAACAAGAATATTACTCCCGAACTCTTAAATTATGTCTCTTCTTTCTCATACCACAGGCCCATACTACACGGAGTTATTACCCACATTCCAAGGGTACCACGATCTGAAAATGAAAATCCACAACCTTTTACCAGTCATTCGACCGGGTCAGGGATGGAATGAATGAAGCCCCCATCTAGCGGCGAGGATAGGAATTGTGCCGGCTGCCGAAGCCTGTCACACTCCTCTGGTACCACGATCTATTGAATAAAATGTATTATCCACATAATATTTGTCTTTGATTTCTAATACAGAAGAATGGAAAACAAGTTGAAGCTGAGTTGGAAGAAGATCAATTTGGCTTCAGAAGAAATGTAGGAACACGTGAAGCAATCCTGACTTTACGTCTGATCTTAGAGGATCGAATCAAGAAGGACAAGCCCACGTACATGGCATTCGTAGATCTAGAAAAGGCATTCGATAATGTTGACTGGACGAAGCTATTTATGATTCTGAAGATGATGGGGATCAGATATCGAGAACGAAGAATTATCTACAATCTGTATAAAAATCAGTCTGCAGTGATAAGAATCGAGGGCTTTGAAAAAGAAGCAGCAATCCAGAAAGGAGTGAGGCAAGGCTGCAGTTTGTCCCCTCTCCTTTTCAATGTTTACATAGAACAGGCAGTAAGGGAAATCAAAGAGAAATTTGGAAAGGGAATCACAGTCCAAGGAGAAGAAATCAAAACCTTGAGATTTGCCGATGATATTGTTATTTTATCTGAGACTGCAGAAGATCTCGAGAAGTTGCTGAATGGTATGGATGAAGTCTTGGGTAAGGAGTACAAGATGAAAATAAATAAGTCCAAAACAAAAGTAATGGAGTGCAGTCGAACGAAGGCAGGTGATGCGGGAAATATTAGATTAGGAAATGAAGTCTTAAAGGAAGTAGATGAATATTGTTACTTGGGTAGTAAAATAACTAACGATGGCAGAAGTAAGGAGGACATAAAATGCAGACTAGCACAAGCAAGGAAGAGCTTTCTTAAGAAAAGAAATTTGCTCACTTCAAACATTGATATCGGAATTAGAAAGATGTTTTTGAAGACGTTCGTGTGGAGCGTGGCATTGTATGGAAGTGAAACATGGACAATAACTGGCTCAGAAAGAAAGAGAATAGAAGCTTTTGAAATGTGGTGTTACAGAAGAATGCTGAAGGTGAGATGGATAGATCGAATCACGAATGAAGAGATACTGAATCGAATTGGTGAGAGGAGATCAATTTGGCTAAATTTAACGAGAAGAAGAGTTAGAATGATAGGACTCATCTTAAGACACCCAGGACTTGTTCAGTCGGTTTTTGAAGGAAGTGTAGGGGGTAAGAACGGTAGGGGTAGGCCAAGGTATGAATATGACAAGCAGATTAGAGCAGACGTAGGATGCAATAGTTACGTAGAAATGAAAAGGTTAGCACAGGATAGGGTGGCATGGAGGGCTGCATCAAACCAGTCTATGCACTGATGACTCAAACAACAACATTCTAATAAGTAAGCCAACGGCCGTAGCCGTGTTGAAACACCGGATCCCGTGAGATCTTCGAAATTAAGCAACATTGGGCGTGGTCAGGAGTTGGACGGGTTGCCACGCGCTGTTGGTGCGGGGTAAGGGAATGGAGGAGCGGAAAGGAACTGGCCACCCTACCGCACGTAAACTCCGGCTCAGGAACACCTCTGCGGAGGTTAGGACCTGCCTTCGGGCAGTATAACCCTTACCTATCTAATAAGTAAGTCTACGAAATCCTCAAAATCCTGCGGTTGTTACAACAGTGACAGCCTCCCGCCATTTCTTAACTAAACACTTGTTCGGTGTCAGATGACTACAGTGGGTAGATCTCGAGGACCACTTGTGGATCATGATTTGAGAAAACGCTGTGCTTAAATATTAATCTTTCTGCTTATGCAAAAGGAATGATCCTCTCTATGCATGCATTCCGTAAATAATTATTATATATTCATCATGACATTCATCTATTCTGTTCTTCTGTACTTTTTTAATTTTTAACTACTTTTTTATTGGACAGAGTATTAGACATGAGTAGAATGTTGTTTTAAGCCGGTGTGTTTTATGGAAGACAAGAGAGCTGTTATCAATCACAGCCAGGTTCTGTCTCCAGCCAGCCCAGTGGCAAAGCGGATCTCTTCTCTGAGAGACAGAGATATCGATAGCACTCTGCTTGCCAGGGATTTCTGACAGAGACAATGAGCACACGATTATGTCGGTAAGAGTGAGAAGAAAATCTGTTGGATTGGAGTGAGGAAATTGTTCCTCTAAAGAACAGGGGTGTGTACAGCAGTTAAACTTACGACACCACCATTTAGATTAGCGCCTATGGAATTTGGGGAGCAAGTGGTGAGACATTTAACCGAAGCATCACTCGTCGTATGTTCTCGGGTGATAACTAGGCCCCGAAAATTTATGTAATATCAAAGTGCGAATTATGTATATAAGATGCAGTAAATATCAGTGAAATGTGCATTATTAATAAATTGTGTATTATTATAAATGCACTGAATTTACACGAATGTTAGTTATTACTTTTATTATGGATTATCTTCTTCTTCTTCTTCATCATCATTATCATGTTCTTATTCTTATTCTTCTTATTCGAGTAACCCTTTTGAGGGTACAATAAATCAACTTTGGTTACTTTTCGTTGCATTTAACTTTCTCCGTTTCCAAACTTCCTTCATTTTCTGAGAAAGTTGTTCCTTTTCCTCCTGAGTCCCTTTTCTTCCAGTTGTTAATTTCTTTCTCTCCTGAAATAATGCCTTTCGTGTTACATCTCTGAAACGTGTTCTGTTTTCTATCGTATCTATTTTAATTCCAGCGTTTTTCATATCCTTCCTGAATTTCAATGAACCACGTTGGCTTATGTTGTTATAGGAGACACTGAAATCGTTTTTAATACCTCCATATTTTATGACAGTCATCGCCGTTGCGTTAGAAAATTTATATGGTCTACTGTTTTCTAATTTTGACATCATTAAATAAGCAAATTATAGGCATTATGAAATTACTTCAAATATTTAAAAACAATGTTACGCACTGTAAATACGCAATGTATTGTTGTAGCTAATTTCTTGTTGCCCTCATGCCTTGAAAAATGAAATAAATCAATGATACGAAATACAATTAATAAATAATCTGTTTCTGAATCCCCAATAAGTAACACAAATAATACAGTAACATTTTTTATCGTGATGTGCATAGTGCTACCAAGTGCTTTTGAAAAAAAATCCTATGAATCAATACGTCTAGTCAGTGCGGAAGAACATGTGTAGGAAAGAGCTCACCTTCAGTACAGTTTTCTTCTTCTTCTTCTTCTTCTTCTTCTTCTTCTTCTTCTTCTTCTTCCGAATTTGGCCAACTGTGGACCGCATAGAACTTAAGGCTTGTTGGCCTTTCTTCTCTTCTCTTCCCAGAACCTTTTCATTCTCTCGCTTCGTATTTTTTTTCTCCTCCTCAGAGATTATCCTGTTGGGCTTCTTTTTAGGTGGTTTGTCCTCAAAAAATTTGATTTTGTTGATTATGTTTCTAAACTCTTTCCTTTTATTGATCACCTCTAGTGTAATTCCAACTTCTTCTGCATCTCTTTTGACCTCTTCTACCCACTTAGTGGTGGCCTTCAATCCTACAATGTACTTAAAGATATTTTTGGTCAGTCTGCTTTCATCCATTCTTACTAGATGTCCGTAGAAGTTCAACCTTCGCTTCCTCATTGTGTCTGAGATCTTTTCCGTATGTTTATAAAGATCCTTGTTTTTTCTTTTTTTTCCAGGTTCCATCAGTAGTTTTCTGCGGTCCCAGAATCTTCCTTAGGATCTTCCTTTCTTTCTTTTCCAGTTCTTGTAGCTCCCCTTTTTTTAAATTCAAAATAAGACACTCTGAGGCATACAATCCTTCTGGTTTGATTACTGAATGATAGTGTCGGATTTTGGCCATGTAGGATATTGCCCGTTTGTTGTACATACTCTGGGTTAGTTTGTAGGCCAATTCTAATTTTCTGATTCTTCAGTACAGTTTTATTAATTCCTTTTTTTTTTTGCTAGTTGCTTTACGTCGCCCCGACACAGATAGGTCTTATGGCGACGATGGGACAAGGAAGGGCTATGAGTGGGAAGGAAGCGGCCGTGGCCTTAATTAAGGTACAGCCCCAGCATTTGCCTGGTGTGAAAATGGGAAACCACGGAAAACCATTTTCAGGGCTGCCGATAGTGGGGTTCGAACCTACTATCTCCCGAATACTGGATACTGAATTCTTTTTTTACAATTTGATTTACACAGATAGGTCTTATAGCTAAGACGGGTCAGGAAAGGTCCAGGAGTGGTGAAGAAGCGACCGAGGCCTTAATCAGGGTACAGACCCTTCATCTGCTTTGTGTGCAAAAGGGGAAGACAATTTTTAGGGCTAAGAGAGATAATGAAATGAAAACGATAAAATGAAGCTCAGGCTTGAAAAACCCAGGGGGTATCAAATTATGTGCAAGGTGAAAGAAGAAAATTTTGATGCGAGAATTTTTGAAGAGAAAGATCTCACTTGATTCAAGTACAAACCCTTAACATCCGTTGATGCGGAGAGATGTTTCTCGATGTTTATCAACTTGCTGTCTGAAAACCGACGACGATCCGATACACCTAAGAACCTGGAGATACTGCAAAGCCAATTTCTGTAACGCTAATTTGGTCAAGCCAAATATGATTCCAGTTATTCTAATTTCAATTTCTTCGCTGAATTCATTCTAAGTGGGATAAAAATTATTCTAATTTCTGCTAATACCTTTTTGTAACAAATGCGGAATTCCATTTTTTAAATTGTTCGTCTAAAATACGTATAATGTCTGAAAGAAGAAGAGCTTTACTCATAATTCTGCACTGTATGGGGCATACCACCAGAATTTTGCATTTTGAAACATCATATTCCTTCATTAAATATGTAATTAAATGCAAATTATGAATTGGATAGCATTTTCACGTCCTTTTTGCCATTTTAGGTCCTCGTTTAGGATATTTTTTTGGTATTTTACAGGTCTTTTTAAGGCAATTTACAAGTCTTCAACTTCCTAGCCCTAATTTCTTACATTTCATTTCATCTCCTATAATTAGGGGCCAATGACCTAGATGTTAGGCTCTTTTAAACAACAATCATCATCATCATCATCATCATCATCACGACTTCTGCCCAGTCAAGCGGCCTGCAGTTTCTGAAATGAGACGTGGTCAGCGTAACATCCACAGCTGTACTGTTTGGATTTCTTCAATACGTCTCTTATCAGAAAACTCCTCAGTTAGTCTTACGAGGCTGAATAAATCTCAAATCCTGAACTGGCGAGGAGTCAAAGCCCGGGTTTTCCGGTAGTAAGAAGGCATGCTACCTTCATAGCATAGCGCTGGCAACACAAGGAACACCACTGATAATATCTACAAAGAAATGATGACTAGTGATTCGCTTCACTGCCTTTCTCTCACTTAAAAGCGGGAGAACTTTGTGGAGGTGCGGGACAATGAAGCAGCCGCGCGCGAGAAGGGTGACAGCGAGGCTAAACCTACTTATCCCCGCTCAAGAGAGCATCCAATCCCCAGGAGATATAATTACAAACGAGCTATGTACAAACTACGGTCCTTCGGCCTTATTTACAATCATCAACTGAGCACACACACTGTCAAAAGTGTTAAAAAACATTCACTGAGATAGCTAGTACTCAGGTACAGTAACGAAATAAAATGTGGAATATAGAGAAAGCTAATGATATATTTTTACATTACACATAATATACGGCTTCGATGTTATGGGAAATTTGTCTACGTAGGATCTAAAGTATCAGAATCTGAAGGATCTACACAAGAAGTTCGCCGGAAGGTATTGAGAAACTGAAAAATAAAAATAAAAAATCGACAAGTCAATCCGGTATTCATTCTCTGAAATGAGTTCGGGTCTATATGGGAGTATGTTAACCTAAGACCGAAGACTGACGAATTCCGAAGATGTGTCAATCTGGACTGACTGTTATCCGAAGTTCCCTGTTGGACTGGTGGCCCAATCCTCAAGGAGAGAATGAGGTAACTATTAGAAGAAGAAGAAGAAGACCATCTGTCATTGCTACGTACCTTCTTGGAAAGACGTGCCACTCCAACTGACGAGCCCAAATGGCACGACTGGGGTGAAGTGCTACACCCACACGGCCTAGTAAACCAGTTTAGTGCTACTGACATAAATATGTCTTAGAGTTGGGGTGGGGGTGGGGTCACTCGAAAATTTGTATAACGATAAAATGTAATGTAACAATATGTGTAATGCCATGTTACCTAGCAACAGTACTTTAAGAGCTACAGAGGCCGTGGATCCGTATGTCATGGCCATCCATCAACACTTCACATCACAGCCTGCACAGTTCTTAGGTAACATCGAGTCACACACTTGATTGAAAGACAAATTTATGATCATTTCCCTTTCACGAAGGGAAAATTAATAACTTTCGTTCACCTTCTTTGGATTTATTTCCCCATATTTCTCTTATAATATTACATAGTTTTGCTGTTCTCCTTGATATCTTCAATTCTCTGCTTAATAACTAGATGTGGGTTTTTAGGCACCTGAAATAGGCTTTTAAAGCTAGTAAATAGGCACTTAAAATGTGTTTTAAAATGTGTAAATAGACACAGAATAGACTTTAAAATATTACAAGCCGGGCTGAGTGGCTCAGACGGTTAAGGCGCTGGCCTTCTAACCCCAACTTGGCAGGTTCGATCCTGGCTCAGTCCGGTGGTATTTGAAGGTGCTCAAATACGACAGCCTCGTGTCGGTAGATTTACAGGCACATTAAAGAACTCCTGCGGGACTAAATTCCGGCACCTCGGCGTCTCCGAAGACCGTAAAAGTAGACGTAAATCAAATAACATTATTATTATTATTATTATTATTATTATTATTATTATTATTATTATTATTATTATTAAAATATTACAATATACACTTAAACTGTAACGTTATCTTTCTTTATGAAACTTCGTACAATTCTTAACAGAAATACAGTACCGGTCAAATGTTTACGACCACATAAAGAAATCACGAAATGTCACCTAGAACCTAAAATTGTGCCACTAGACCTCTGTAATTTTCTTTCTGATATCTCACATCTAATAGGATATTTGTCGCCTGATTTCATTGAGTTAGTTCAAGTACTGTAGAAGTTATGAATTTTTAACTCTTGGAAGGTCACAACAAAAAATCAAAAATTTTCGTAATATAATGTACTGAATACTCTAATTGGTTGCAAGTATCACCAACAAGATTTTTCTGTAGAGTTAGGAATAGGTGGGGGCCATTTTAGTATAAATATAAAAATTCCGAAAATATGCGGCACCGGTTTTTTTAGTGTTTTATTTTTTTGAACCAGGGCCAAAATTGTTGATTTTTCTTTGCCTTTTTCATGTATGGCCCAAGGTCTCAGTGTGAGCTATCGGCGTCAAACTTATCTGCCCTGATAGTTTCATTTGCACTCTGTGGATGGCATCCAAGAATACGTTTCTGATGTCGATAGTTCACACTGAGACCTATGATAAGAACAAGGAAAAATTGACTATTTTAGCACTGGTTTGAAAAAAAGTAAACCCACAAAAATAGGTGCCGCATTTTTTCGGAATTTTCATATTTATACTAAAATGACCCCTAACTATTGCTAAAGTCTCTACAAGAATCTTGGTGGTGATACTTGAAACCAATTAGAGGATACAGTACATAATATTTCCAAAAATGTTGACTTTCTCATGTGACCTTATAACATTTAAAATTGTATAACTTATACAATACTTGGCGTAAATCTCTGAAATCAGGCGATGTATATTACATTAGATGCAAGAGCTCAGGAAAAAAGATACAGAGGTCTAGTAGCAAAATTGTAAGTTCTAGATGGAACTTCATGATTTTTCAATGTGGTCCTAAACTTTTGACCGGTACTGTAACAACAAAATTATGACACAATTAAAAAGACATTTATCAAAAACAGTTATGGATTATATGAAAAATCATAATCAGTACTGAACTAAAATCCCATAACTGTGTAAACGCGAAAGGAGTATGGGTTTATTTATTTGTGTGGAATTTTCACACAACAATTTCATTCGTAGTTTGCTTATCCAAATTTTCCACAGTCAGGTTGTGTCTTTTGTCTGTTAAAATCATTTTGAAAGTTCTCACAATTGCTAGAGGGGCATGGGAAAATTTACCTACTTTTTCAGTTCAATTTCAGTACGCAAGTCTGCTTTTCCGCATCCTTTACCTGATGTACCCTTTTCAGGACTGAATACCCTGGATTATTCTGCAGAACACTGGTCCACTTGTCCATATTTTATCCCCCATATATTGAACATTGAAGTTTATAAACACTTCAGTCATTTTAAACTTTTGATTTTTGTTAGTTGATTTGAAAATGCTTTCATTATAGGAATTGTAGGAACTAAAACAGTAAAATAGTCTCTAAAGGTCCAAATAGGCATTTTAGGGCACTATAAAACTCTGTAACCACGAACCTACTACGCTGGCGGAGCAGGGGGAGGGGTGATAATCCCATGTGGCGCGTCCCAGGTGGCGGATAGAGGGGTTCTAACCGGCTTGTCGGCGGATGGGGGACGCAGACGAAGAATGCACCCACGGTATCCTCTGCCTGTCGTAAGAGGCGACTAAGAGGGGCGACAAAGGGACAATTGTATTAGAACCATGAAACAACTTGTGGTTAGTACCACCACGTGGGGAGCACCATGGGTCGCTTTTACTTTCGCGTAGTACCACTATGTTAGGTACCAAATAGGTTTGTGATTAGTAGCAACAGGGTGCGTTAACGGCTTCTACAGTACCTGTGATTAGTAACACTTTAGGAGCGACACCATGGTTCTGGTTTGCCTATGATTAGTACCCACTATATGAGGAACACTACTGGATAGTGCGGGTCCCTGTGGTTATTACACGTATGTGATGAACACCATAGGTCTGTATTCCATATGCGAATTTCATTACCCGTGAGTAGTACCATACTGTGTGGAATGCCGCGAGTCTACGCTACTTTTGGTTAGTACCGCAACATGACAAATACCATAGTTCTACTTTCCTGGCAAAAAGGACCATTATGAGGGGCCAATGACTTGAATTTTGGACTCCTTTAGACTAAAAGCATCATCGATAAAGTATTGTGCTTTTGAAGCAGTCCCTTTGCCAGTAATACTATTATTTCACGTCAGTTTCTGTGAATGCGAGACATTGCGGGTCTGATCCACTGATTGTTTTAAATTCATATTCATCCATTCATTCTTCGCCCTCACGTTTTGTTTTCTGGTCAGTGGAGGTTTTTCGGACTTTTAATTTGTTATTCCATTTCGTCTTATTTCGCACTATTAGGGGCCGATGCCCTAGATGTTAGGCCCCTTTAAACAACAAGTATCATCATCATCATCATCATCATCATCATCATCATCATCATCATCATCATCATCATCAAAACTCTGTAAATCTATGGGATTTATCATGAAACGTCAAGATTTTTAAAAATTTATTGTTAAGGAACAAAATATGCATTTGCCTTAAAATCCCAGGTCTATTCATAACAAGAGCGTAAAATTCAGGCTCATTTTCAATTGTGTCTGCCTCCTTCCCGTCTATATATGTTTCTCTGACCTTTATTGTTTATTTACAGTCTTTTAGTAGGTAATAATTTCGTGTGGCTATTTCTAGCCGAGTGCAGCCCTTGTAAGGCAGACCCTCCGATGAGGGTGGGCGGCATCTGCTATGTGAAGGTAACTGCGTGTTATTGTGGTGGAGGATAGTGTTAAGTGTGGTGTGTGAATTGCAGGGATGTTGGGGACAGCCCCCGAGCCATTGGAATTAACCTATGAAGGTTAAAATCCCCGACCCGGACGGGAATCGAACCCGGGACCCTCTGAACCGAAGGCCAGTACGCTGACCATTCATCCAACGAGTCGGACTTTTAGTAGGTGTGCCACTACAACATTTATCCTCACTTTTTGACTTATATCTTTATTCTTACGTACTCCCATCCACTACCAAATTATCCACTTCATTTCCCTTTTTCTTAACATTTTAGGCCTTCCTGCCATATTTTGAGTTATTTTACAAAATTCTACAAGTGTTATCCTGCTGTTATTATTCTATCCTTATTGTTTGTCTTACAATGTTGTTTCACTCTTTGGATCACCTTCTTATGATCCTCGAATGGTAGCGATTACTACCTCCTCATTGGTCTTCATGTCCGACTCGTTGGCTGAATGGTCAGCGTACTGGCCTTCGGTTCAGAGGGTTCCGGGTTCGATTCCCGGCCGGGCCGGGGATTTTAACCTTAATTGGTTAATTCCAATGGCCCGGGGGCTGGGTGTTTGTGCTGTCCCCAACATCCCTGCAACTCACACACCATACATAACACTATCCTCCACCACAATAACACGCAGTTACCTACAAATGGCAGATGCCGCCCACCCTCATCGGAGGGTCTGCCTTACAAGGGCTGCACTCGGCTAGAAATAGCAACACGAAATTATTATTATTATTATTATTATTATTATTATTATTATTGGTCTTCATAGGTAGAAGAAATTCCTTACAGAACTTTACATAAATGATTTGTATGGTACCACGAACTCCGACCATTAGACCCATAACTTCGATGTCGTCGAGATGCAGAATGATATAGTTGTCTCGTAGACTTGTAAGTGGACTTCTTTAAGTTGTTCTAAGTTGTATTTGAATCCTATACGCTATCACGACAATCCACTGCGAGCTTCCAGTCGCTGATATATTTTCTCATAGACGCCGAAATGTTTTTCGCGAAGTTAGTCAGGAATCAATGTTCTTATTTTGTGGTGATGTGAGTTCCTCAACACTTCGCAGAACGGACAGAAACTCAGTGTTTGTTCCTCTCTTGTGAATCTGCGATTCTGTCCTGAATTCTTCCCGGGACAGTTCAAACATTCGAGGTCATTTTGATAGCTTTCCGCCAATCATTGGAGTAAAGTCCTGTACATTTTTTCGCCTGGGAATGTTTTGCACGTATTACTAACAGTTTAAAGATAAGGCGTCGTTCCTTGAAATATGGCGATACCATTTATCTGTTTTCTACTCGCCTGCGATTTAAATGCAACTAAGATACGCCTGAAGATGAAATGATTCATTTGTTATTCTGCTAATGATCGCCTGATTAATTACAATACTAATACGAATCTCATTCAATTTGCGCACGGTAGGTTTTTGGGACACAATCTCGCACTGAGAAAGACACTTGAATAGGGATGTCCCATTATTAATTTCCATGAAACCCATTCCTCAGTTTTTGTAGTTGAGAAAATTAATTATGGCCTCCTTTTTCCCAAACTTCCTTCTCCCCTCAGTGAGCAAATAACGCCCTGTTCATAACACAGTCGTTAATTAATATCTCTCAGTGTGTGTGTGTGTAAAGCAGAGTTTTTGAAAAGAAAATTTTCCTCCTCTTTAGGACGAAAAGGCTTTGATAGAGAGGGTTTTACACCCTTAACGCGTGAGATCGAATTCAGTGGATGTGTTAATTACGCCTCACCGATCGTGTCTCAGAGAGGGGACGGCACAAACAAAGCGTAAAGTGAATGGCGGGGTCTTTTAAACACTGTAGGGGTGTATCGTTCTCAAACAAGGGCCAAACACGTCAGTCACTGGCAGTAACTACTCTTTTTTAACATGGTGACTTTTGTATTTTCACGTGATGACGCCTTCCTTTTGACGTGATGACGTCTATATTGGTAGTGAAGTTAGGGCTCAAGACCCTCTCTTACACTGCTATAGTTTAGTAAAAAGTTTCACAGTTTGTTGTTTTTCCATGTCTGTAGTTTGGAAGCCGTACTTTTCCTAGTGAGAGTAATAAAATCATGAACTAATACAGATTTTGATTCCCATAAGGAACATGAAATATTTATCCTGCATGTGTAAATTCATAATTCCAAAATAATTGGTCCGTTATTGGAAATCATAAACACTTTCCAACTAACTCATTCTTGGCTGTCAGCGTTTCGCTCCAATGTGGCAACTTGAGCTCATCAGATGGTAATCACTATATCCACCAAGACGCATGGTTAGTGCATGTAGTGGAGGCCACACCACAGGCTAATTGGAGCCACAGGCAGTGCTAATGCTCTACGAAAGACTTGGCCTTGATGCCTGCAAGGCCATAAGGTGATATAGATATTGATTATGAATCATGAAAATCGTGAAAGTCTTAACATTAAAATCTAGACTACACATGCAACGTCAGTGTTATGTGCCATTGTAAATGTACCCAGCAGTAGGAGTCTGACCTCAATATGATTTAAAGTACGTGTGTATTTGTGTATGACGGTGTTGTAATGTTAAGATAGTAGTAAGTTCAACCTATAGTAAGCCGTAGTGTTCAGCACTGGAAATACTTAAGTTGTGTGTGAATTTGTATATGATGATGCTGGATTTAGAATGTTAAACTAGTAGTATTTCTAATAATATTTTCTTTACATGGAATTGCTTGTTGTACTCTTGTTGGAGTTGTTGTGTTGTTACGTTTTAACTTTATTATTACACTACCGTAAGTGATCATTGCCAATTGCGACGTATTTGTTAATAATAATAATAATAATAATAATAATAATAATAATAATAATAATAATAATAATAATAATAATAATAACCAGATACGCCGTACAGATACACAAGGCAGGCCTACAGATATCGTACGAGAAAACCCAGTTAAAGGAAAAATCTACATCAGCATAGAAAAAAAAATCCGCTAGAGATGGAAAACGGAACAATTTCACAGGTGTCTTCCTTCAGATACCTTGGAGAAATCATACTACCTTCTGGACTAGACAATAGGGCAAACATAGATAATAATAATAATAATAATAATAATAATAATAATAATAATAATAGTGTTATTTGATTTACGTCCCGCTAACTACTTCTACGGTTTTCGGAGACGCCGAGGTGCCGGAATTTAGTTTTAGGAGGAGTTCTTTTACGTGCAAGTAAATGTACCGACACGAGGCTGACGTATTTGAGTACCTTCAAATACCACCGGACTGAGCCAGGATCGAACCTGCCAGGTTGGGGTCAGAAAGCCAGCGCCACAACCGTCTGAGCCATTCAGCCCGGCGGCAAACATAGAAAGAGCCACTAAACTCCATAAGGCGTACAGACTAACGTGGAATCTCTACAAGAGAGTCATGTCACGTAATGCAAAATTACGACGTTACAAGACAGTTGTTTTGCTGGAAGCGTTATACGCCTCAGAAACCATATCCCTTGGAGGTCACTCTAAAATTATAGAAATTGAAATAAAACAAGAAGAGAAAATTGTCCGGAAAATTTATGTTTCCACGAGAGAAAATTGAATGTGGTATAAGGAGGAGAACAGCAGACTTCTACTCATTAACTGACAGGTTCACTGGTGCCGTACGCAAGAGACGTCTGAAATTCTATGGCCATGTCTTTAGAATGGACAGCGACAGGCTCGCCGAAAGTTTATTTAAAGTAATCAACTCAAAGAAGGTGAAAATAAACAGGCTAGAAGAAACTAAGACGGACCTCCAGGAAATGAACACCACGGACGACATCAGAGAAAATCGTGGAGTATTTAGCACAAATTCGTGGAGACATCTAAAAGGAAAACTGGTAAGAAGTGGTCCACAGAACGCAAGATGCAACACAGTGCATTCATGGAGAGATTTTGGGAGGATAAGAAGGCGAAAACCATCAGGCGAGCGAACAAGTTCAAACACGCTCTTTGAATGGGCATAACGAAGAAAGAAATAATAATAACAAAAATAACAACATATTCTCCATTCTTTCATGATAAAAACACCTGGCGAATTCTTCAAAAACTCGTATTAGTAACAGAAAAATCTTTCTCTATTTGTGATGTAACAATCTACGGATTTTGCAATGAATTTTGCTTCTCATTAATTTAAGTTGTCGACACAGTATTTTTACCCTCCAGAATGCAACAAAAAATCAAACTTTTCTGGTGTTTATTTTGTGCATTTTTGAATGGCATCGTTCATAGAATTTGACCTGTTCCTTAAAAAAAATGGCATTTGAAGTAATTGTAGAAGGTTCAACATAACCTCTTCACCAGACGAAACAGTCTCTATTGTACAACTGGGATACATTTGTACATTAACGTCGCACTAACACATCGAAGGTCTTCGCCGAAGTGAGGATGGGAAAGAGCTGGGATTGGAAAGGTAGAAGCAATGGCTTAATTAATGTACAGTCCTAGCATGTGCTTGGTGTGATAATCTACAATATCCTAAGTCCTTAAAATCGATTTAAAAATCCACAGTTCCAGCCCGTCAGGCAAGCAACTCAGTGTTGAAAACTTCCCAGGGATATGAGCTGCACATTTTAGGTAAATTAAATATAATAAAATATGAGAATATATTCTTTATTTATTCCTAAAATTACAATCCTTTTCTTAATCATAGTTATCCGTTTGATTAGAATAGCAGTTTGCCATTTTCTACCACTACGAGCGATAATGTGAGTCAATGCAGAGTTTCACTAAGCCCCTATAACTACATTCGGCATGGAGATTTTCAAAAAAGTAAAAAGAAAAATGCCTGAGGGCATAGAACCAAGGAATACATTACGGAAATAATTATGTAAATATCTTAATTTTTCTAGCACTTGAATCAAGAAGAAAACGAGTAAAAAAACAAGCGATTTTTGGCTGTTTTTCTGGAACTGCATTTAGGCCGGAGTGATTTCCGAAATGTGTTTTTTTTTTAATTTTGATAGAGCTATCCAAGACTCAGAATGTGAAACCTTTCTGGGCCCTTTAGCCCTTCAACTTTCGACACAATGGAGGAATTATTTGGACTCTGCTGATTAAAATATCAATGCACATGTGTGAAATTGGGCAACTTAGATATGTTTCTTTTTGAAAATGTAAATATCTGGAGCCCTTTGATCTAGAAGGCTGTGGTTTTCACTGTCCTATTCCTGAATGTTATGCGCAGAGATTTCCGGCACTGTAATAACTAGAGTCCGGATTATTAGGTGCTGATAGGTTAGAACGCAAACTTACTTAAGCCAGTAACAAGTATACCCTATACTGTACAAAGGTTATTCTATGAGATTTGCATAGATATTAGGGGTACAGCCTATAGAACTCCTTGAATTTATGCTACTCTTCCTACACTTTGGTAAAACGGGTTGCATAACACTTCCTACAAACAAAATTACTTTGCATTCTAACCTATTACCACCTACAAATCCGAGGTATAGTAATAACAAACATTTCAATAGGTTCGATTAAATAGAGTTGGATTTTAGGCACTGTTGTGGGTAAATGTGTGAGAGAACATTCTGTTTTTACTTTGAACTCATATTCTGAAAAATTTCCTTTTTCCACATGTTTGACCCATTATCTCAGAAATTACACTGATTAGGCAGTTCATTGTTTGCAGAGAGTCAACTTGTGCCATGATACAGCTACTGAACCAGATAAAAGTACTTCACATGTATAGTTTCTGATTTACATACGTTTTTAATGACATTTTTTGTAAAAAATTTGGAACTTAATAAACAAATTCATAACTTTACAGTCGTTTGCTCCAACCATTCCATCCTGGTTCAGTACTTATGGAAAGGGTGTAGATACAACTAGTAAAAGTATCAAAGCTGTAAACTTAATACTTCCTGCCATAACGGGGCATCTTTTCTGTCAAATTAACCGTATCAAGATAGGGCTTTCCGATTCTCCTTATTTTATGTTTTTCGTAGTATGGGGAGCCGTACTTTCTCTGCTAGGAAGTGTTTTCAGTATTAAAGAATCTGACCGAATATTAATTTGTTGAGGTGTCATTGTCTATTTTGTCACCATTAATCTCCACTAGATGCTCAAAGCCCTAATTTTCATGCCGTAACAGGTTAGATTGCAAACTACATTTGGTTAATAGGAAGTGTCGGCTACCCGCTCTTCCATAATGTAGCAAGAGTAACATAAATTATAGGAGTTATGTTGGGCCGTACCCCTATGTTCATGCAAACCCCAGAGCATAATCGTTGTGAAGGTAGACTATATTTGCTGCTCGCTTCAGAAACTTTGCATTTTAACCTATTAATGCATAAAAATTCGGGCTCTAGTCATTAGTATCGCAGTTATACGAACATCACCCTGTCATTGACGCATCCGACAGTTACCAGTACTTTTTATGATATTAATAGCGATTAATAACCACGTGAATGATATGAATTCAGCAAATTGCTGAGATTCTTTTCTGGAGAATTTGTTAGTTATCTTGTGTGAGTGAAGTTTTTCACTGATGAAATGAAGTTACCTGGTACTTGTCACAGTGCAGACAGGACGGGCTAGGGTCGTGGAAGGGCATATTGGAAGGAGATCAGTGGCCGACTCCTGTTAGCTTCCCCATTCTACTTGACATGTTTAAACGATGCACGTCCCGTCAATTTACCTACTGTATTACACCAGATTCTATTCGACCTCACTGACACCTACGTGCTTGCTCGTACCAGTGATGTACAACACCCACGGTTGGCAGTCAATTCGAACAATAAATCACATTCAAACTTGAAATTGTTAACTCGGACTGGTGAAACAATACGTTTTCGAAATATTTTTCTCTCCTGTGACATGGCAATATTGCCCTCGGAACCAACTAACCACGTTCATACTTCCACCGTCTCTTCTCATACACTCATCGATCTCATGATAACCAATAATCCACACAAGGTTGTTAAATTGAGCCAGGTTCTGTTCATGAAATATCAACTGATGACCTTATCAACTTAGCGTATTCGATAAGAGTTCCTAAATACAGGTTGAAATATGTGACTTTTAGAGACTTTAAAAATATAGATTTCCAACACACACAAAAGATGCATGTAAATGTCCTTGGAGTGACATAATACTAATGAATGATATAGGTGAAAACTGGAAAATATCAGTTCTCATATTCGTGGACTTTACAATAACCATGCCCCTAAGCGTTGTGTGAAAGTCCGTGGCTGACAACTAAAATCAAATCTCTCATGGCTCATCGTGATTCGTTATATACTTTGTAGACGTTACAGACAAAATTTATCAGCTGACACATTTGAACAATACCGTGTACTGCGAAATCGAATTAAACAAATTACTTCCGGCGTCTATCCAATAATATGAACGCTCGTAGTACTTGGCGATAACTTCGTTCATTACGTATTGGAAGGCCTCCTGTGAACCATGCTAAACCAGAAATACCACTAGACGAGATTAATAGACACTTTTCACCGCCCAGTTGAATGCTGAGAGTCAGCAACCCATTTCTACCAGGACTGTAAGGAGGCAACTGCACCACATAGGCTTCACCAGCCGACAACCTTCGTTTCCCTTTGCTGACATTTCGACACAGAGCTTAACGACGCGCATGGGCCCGCGAACATCGGCAATGGACCATGGAACAGTGGCGGTGTGTGGTATGGTCCGATGAATCCTGGTTCCAGTTCTATGGAGCTGATGGGCGCGTGAGAGTGTGGCGTATGCCCCATGAAGCCATGGATCCTGCGTGTCAACAAGGTTGTGTCAAGGCGGGAGGTGGCTCAGTTCTGGTCTTGGTGGTGTTCTCGTGGTTGCAATTTGGCCCCATAGTCCGGCTGCAAGGACCGCTGACAGGTGCATGTTCTGTGGACATTCTTTTAGGCCATCTGAATCCCTTTCTGGCCCTAGAGTACCCTGCTGGAGATACCATTCTTCATCAGGACAATGCTCTATGTCACCGCTCTGTGGTGGCACGCAGGTGATTGGAGAAGCACTCCAGTGAAATTACAGTACGACCATGGATTGGCCATCGGGATCTCCCGACCTTAATCCAATCGAGCATTCATGGGATGCTGTCGATGCTGGTGTACGCTCCATGAAGCCCGCACCAACTACACAAGACCAATTGTGGGTAGCAGTGCAAGACGCATGAGTCCAGATCCCTCAAGAACGATTCCAACTCCTTGTAGAGTCGAGGCTTCGTCGTATCGCTGCCATTTTGAGGGCTCGTGGAGGAGCAACTCGTTATTAACATCACATTCAGTGTCTTCCCATGACTTTTGGCCACTCAGTATATATTAGTGCAGGTTATGATCTCTCCTATTTTTAAAAACTCCAAGCAAGCTGATACTTCTACTAATGATATTCCACGCCATCTCTCCACTGACAAGTCTGATCATACCGCTTAGTCGAACAGCTCGTCACCTTACTCCAAAATCTTCCCAGTCCAAACTTTTCAATATTTTCGTATCACTTCTTCCTTGTCGGGAACAATTCATGCTGCTTTCCTTTCGGTCTTTTCCAGTTTCCGTATCAAATAATCCTGTGTGGGTCCCATGCACTGGAACGATACTCTAATTGTGGTTTTACCAGAGAATTTTACGCCTTCTCCTTTACATGCTTTCTACAACCTTGGCCTATGGATACCAGGTCATGCAGGTATAGAAGGAAATGAAAAGGCAAATAAACTGGCCAGGAAAGGGGCAGAAACACTCTTTGTAGGCCCAGAACTTGTATGCGAGATTCCCCATGGACAAGCCCGACACTACATAGGAAAATGGGTACAAGAGAAACAAATGGAAAACTGGAAAAATACTACAGGACGCAGGACTGCAAAGGAACTGATAAAAGGACCAAACAAAAAGCATACTATAGAACTTTTGAAACTCAGCATAGAAAATATAAGATGGGTAGTGGACTGTTGACAGGACACTGTCATCTGAAAAAACACCTACATAGAATTGGAGTAATAAAAGACAATATATGTAGAAAATGCAATGAAGCAGAGGAATCGGCTGAACATATACTTTTCGAATGTGAGTTGCTGGGTAGAATCAGACTCTCCCCTCTAGGACTACCAGGTGAAGAGAGAGAAAAAAATCCAAGAAGACCCAATAAGACCAACCTGCAGGTATATCTAGGTGGGAATGAAGAAAAAACATGGTAGCAAACGATCTTAGAGGTCGACTCTCATTAGGAACTAAAATTTAGAGGCGCCAAGAAGAAGAGATGCAGAAGAAGAAGAAACCTTGGCCACAGCTGTCGTGTGCAGTAATTTGGATTCGACATCCTTTTGTTGGCTATCACCGTGTGAATTTCGTCGTTTCTTATTATTTTAAATACCCTTATAACAATATGAAGAGATCTGTAGCCTTTATTTACAACCTTCTTACTGTTATTAGCTCAATGAAGTTCTTTCCTTATATAACACCTACGTACTTACAGTGATCCCTGTGAAGTAGAGAAATTAAAAAAAAAATACTGTTTATCCGATCAGTAAGTGAATGCGGAAAATAATCCAAGTAAATTACGGTTTCCTTTTGGAAACTTAATTTGAGATATAAAGGCCAAAGGCAGGTATTTATACAAGTGGAGGCACATGCTTCCCCTAGTGCACTGTCATTACATCAGGCGCGGTTCTGCCTTTAGGTCACATGGTCACGTGCCCCTCCACCGATTAAAACTATTATAAAAATCAGAAAAAAACATTATGCACGGTTGCTGTCACGACCACCTTCAGTGAGTTCAAGAGGCTATGATTCACCATGGTGGTTCTTGTTCTAGCAGCCCTGGACTAAACTAGGCAACATAGTAAAGGTCTAATGCCGGATGGGACCGACTCTTTCTTATACCTGAACATCAACCCCTCATTCTGTGAGCTGTGAGGGGTGAAGGGGGTAATGGCAAATTCCATTGACCCGGTCACAGTATTTCTACGACGTGACACTTCAGCGCTAGTTCGCATTTTGAACTTACTTCTCCTACAGCCGACTAGATAGCACCCAGCTACACTTTCTTGTCCGCATATGTATTAAATTATTAACGCGCGCAAAAGTAGTATTTGTAGCAAACCTGTTATTAGATTAAGGTGTCCATCGGTGTCGATGTTCATTGTAAGTCTGAAAAGTGTGTAAAGATTAGTGAGATGTATTGGAGTGTGTTCCTGTGCGAGCATAAGTGTTTTTAAAAAGAATCAAGTGAGCTACTTACAAACGAAATCTCTTAATTAAGAAAACAGATTATTAGCTAAAGAAATGGGCCGACCAAGACCAGAGCTTAGCATAAATCGTTCAAAGATAAAAATAGAACCTACAATCGCAGTTTTATATACAAGAAATAAAAAGGGAAGATTAATTTAATTGATTTAATTGATTCCTATACTCCGTACGGCTCTACTTCTAAATTGACGTTTTAGCAGATTTTGGCTCTGTCTGGTGGTTATGCGCTGAAGCGTAGACATCCAACCAATCCCAAGCTGCCATTCATATCGATTTATATCGGCAGAGCACGATCTCGAAACTTAGTTGCCAACTCTAATATTTACATTCGCCACGTGGTTAACCTATCTCGCTCAACGTGTATGCTATTCGGTACGGTTCGCGATCTTTTGCATTTTCCTTCAGTAATTAGTGTGTTCTTCATATTGTTGGAGGGTTCTAGTGAATGAGATCAGTGGAGTGCTCCCTTTGTAGGCCATAACCTCCTTTCTGTGCCAGCCATTAACCGTTAGTGATGTGTTACTTCCTCATTCTCTTTTATTGTTAATAATATATTCTCTTTTAGTGCCAGATATCGGTAAAAAGTGTAGTTCTTGTGAATTTGTTGTCAATCCATATTCATTCGTTTTTCTGAGTACTGTATTGCAATTTAAAAGGGCTGTTTATCGCGGTTGTATTGCATCAGCTGTTCCCGCGGCAGTAGCGCGCTGGCAACAGAGGGAAGGCGATGCTCATTTGTTTTGCGAAACTTCAGTTTAGATGTAAGGCCGTGCGGAGTGTAGTGTTCCCAGTATGTTGAATGTGCCCCACCCATTTTTATCATCACGAGCCGCCACTGCATTACATTGTGCTACATAAGAGGCTTGCAGTGGTGTGTCAACGGCGCTAGCGTCTTGGAAAGGTGTAGCATTCCAATTGATGAGCCCACTGCTAAACTGGGGCGAAACGCTGGTAATTTCACAATTAAAAAAGCCTGAAGAACTCAAATGTTTTTAACATTTGCAATCAATGAAACTAAATTATGGTTTTCTTCTTGGAACATAATTGATGAAGCAGTAAGCAACGTCAGGCAACTGCGGGCATTAACATGAAAGCTCGAAATTGAAGCTTGTTGTGCGTACCCTCAGAAAGGCAAGAGCATGGAACTGGGTTAACACAAGGGGAGTTCTGAATGGTGAGAGAGGGAGATACTGAAAATGACAGCAATGGTGGCACTAGTACGTACTCTTCCCGGGCGCTTGAATAGCACAGGCTACTGCAGACTATGTAGTGCAGAGCTGTGCATCTCTCATGCAGTTGCGGAGCGCTATGAATACATTTGTGAACTACGTGAATAACAACACTTCACACACGTGACAGCGACGGGCTGTTAACTTCACATTAACATAATGACAAAGTAATTTCAATGAATATTGAATTTTCAAGACAGCATTGTAATCGAAATTGACTTTTACGTGCATGTAGTACGTGTTGCAAGAGATGTTGCGTACTGAACAAAAATGGCTTAGGCCACCATAGTTCAATCGACGCGAAATTGGGAGATTGTGGGTTCGGATCCCATTTTTGTACTGTACTTAACATCTGTTCAACACGTACTACACCGGGTGACCCAAAAGTCCATTAACAATTAACGAGGCAATACTTCAAGGAATGTTGGAGGTAGAGAGGTAATAATTCCAGCTCAACTCTGTGCCGGTCCCAGGCTCGGAAAAGTGGTGAGGGTGAACGGCTGGTTATTGAGTCCCAGTGGAGGTGCCTCTGGAAAATATTGGGAAATGCTCTAGTTGGCAGGTTTACCTGCCTACGCAACCAGCAAATCCTACCCCGTATGGGGATGGTTGAAGGCGGATGCGCGGCGCCTTAAAACGGGGCATTCTTGGCTAAGGTATTGTAACCCTAACAGAAGGTTCCCTGGTCCTTCAGGTTGGGGGTTGGGCGTGGGGTTAAGAGCCCCACCCCGGAAAAAAGAAATTGTTACGAATCCTCAACAAACAGAAGCCGGACGGAAAGCAGAGGAACGCGACACCTGGTGGCATGTTGTTGAAGCGGTCAAGGCTTGAACCCGGCTGTAGAACCAAATAAGAATAAGAATAAGAATAAGAGAGGTAAGAATTTACACACATGATTAGCATGACATGGGGTTTACGATGTTTTTATTGTTCAGGTGTGTTGTGTGTGTCACAACAGGTCGCTTGCCCCTGCTACTGGAGTGACTAACAGCATACAGCAGCAAACTACTGTACCGCGGTGCGTGTTGTTACCTATTGCATTATCTTACATAAATGTCCCCGATAGATTGCACCACTCGATGGAGATGATTTCATTTCCGCTTTCTATCCTCTCGCAAAGGTAATTTCATCTCCGCGCCACAAGGGTGCGCCATACCGGACCACCTAGAATAATATCAACAGTTTGCATCAATAAAAAACAGGAGGGCACATTTTCAATTCAAGTGAGCTAGGAATAACAGTGGTCATACTGTATAATTAGCCTCTTATTTCCTGTGTTCTAACTGCCGGATTTATTTCAGTTTTAATAGAAATGTACTTCATCACTTAACGATAATACAGTTTCTTGTTATTTCTGAAAGCTTCTCATATAAAAATATGACATTGATCATTTTGGTGCATGTCCGACTCGTTGGCTGAATGGTCAGCGTACTAGCCTTCGGTTCATAGGGTCCCGGGTTCGATTCCCGGCCGGGTCGGAGATTTTAACCGTCATTGGTTAATTCCGATGGACCGGGGGCTGGGTGTTTGTGCTGTCCCCAACATCCCTGCAATTCACACACCACACATAACACTACCCTCCACCACAATAACACGTAGTTACCTAAACATGGCAGATGCCACCCACCCTCATCGGAGGGTCTGCCTTACAAGGGCTGCATTACCCAGATTCTGGTGGAAATTCTTTTAAAGTACGGCGCCATTTGTACATACTGTTGTGGTGCCACCTCACCTGGTTGAAGTCTGCGTGCTGCACAGCGAGTCTTCGGAAAGACGACGTATTTCCGAGCCAGCATGCTGACGAGACTGTGACGTCAGCTCGCCTGCAATGTATACAGGTTATTCACCTAAGATGTTACACGGAAATAACTTCGAAACCATTAAATATATCCGCATTCTGTTTTCATATTCGTAAATGGCACCCAGGAGATTGTAAAACAATGTGCTACATATTCTTATGGGGTGATTAATAACCGAGATATTGATACTAACTCCATATTTTTAAATAGAACGACACAAATTCATACAGCTGGTCTAAAATTTCAACTGCGTACAAGTTAAAATATCTAAGTATTTTTAAAATCGGACAGTTACTTTTTGGGATATCAATAAGAACAGAATGTGCTGTTTTTGCATGTCGCATCAGACAGCGTGAATTCGGGCAAGGACATAGTGACGCGCAAACAGGTTCTTGGGTGTGATTCCAGCCACAGAATGGACACCAAGGATGTAAGCATATCGTACACATGTGATGGGTTTGCAAAGTGTGTATGACAGGCGAACTTATGACAGGACAGGGAGCTATATATAATTTCGTGTGGCTATTTCTAGCCGAGTGCAGCCCTTGTAAGGCAGACCCTCCGATGAGGGTGGGCGGCCTCTGCCATGTGTAGGTAACTGCGTGTTATTGTGGTGGAGGATAGTGTTGTGTGGTGTGTGATTTGCAGTGATGTTGGGGACAGCACAAACACCCAGCCCCCGGGCCATTAGAATTAACCAATGAAGGTTAAAATCCCCGACCCAGCCGGGATTGGAACCCGGGACCCTCTGACCGAAGGTCAGTACGCTGACCATTCAGCCAACGAGTCGGACACAGGGAGCTATGACGTTATTAAAAGGAATAAAATAATTACTTTGACTTTAAAGGAACAAAATAAAAGCTATAATTGTCACTAGTTTGAGTGTACAGTACATACTACTGCATGAATTGAGAAATAAACATAATACAGGGCACCGGAAGAGCTCCTTCTAGAAAATAAAATGAATAATGTCCGAATAACATCCCTTCCCAGTTGTGTGTTCGCCAGTCATACAATACAGGGTATGTTACGGTACGTCACATTATGTGTACGATAGTTTACAGCGCATGCCTGGTATCCGTTCTGTGGCTGGAATCAATGCCAGGAAACAGCTTGTATGCCAACACGTCCTTGGCCGATCGTACGCAGTAACTGTCCGATTTTGAAAATACTTAGATATTTGAACTTGTGCGCAGTTGATCTTTTAGGCCAGCTGTATGTATTCCTGCCACTCCATTTAAGAACATGGAGTTAGTATCAATATCTCGGTTATTAATCACCCTATGAGAATAAGTAGCACGTTATTTTAAAAGACCCTGGGTACCATTTACGAATATGAAAACAGAATGCCGATATCTTCAATGGTTTCGAAATTATTTCCGTGTAACATCTTAGGTGAATAACCCTGTATATGCGAGCAGGTGGAAGAGACATTCAGGCTGTAAGCAGCAGTCCAACGACTAGCCTACACCGGAGGTCACGCTTCTTGAAAATGTGCACCGAATTGGTGGACTAACGCTAGGAGGAAGGCTTCACCTCAGGATAAACTCTCTAGCCTCATCCTAACTGCTTTGCATGGCTCTATCAATTGATACTTACCTTTTAGTAACATCGGTCATATTAAGAGGGTAAACTTATATAGCCTTCTGCTAGAACTCTTCTAATGATCAACTTAGACAGTCAATTATGTGGATATTGATTTGCATTGTGTTCTGGCAACGAGAAACTTATTGTACATATTAGGTTAGATCATTTTTCCAAGGCATTCTCAATCTTACTCAGATTACGGATTTAATGTACATTCAGAAAAAGAAGCAAGTTAGAGAATTTTTTATTTTGTACCGAATAAAAAAAGGGCCAACAATAAACATCTCGTATTTGTGTTGTACCAGGTGTATACACAAGTGTTTTCCGGTTTCACTAGGAGATGGCGCCAGCGAGCAGAATGCAGCGTATGAATTTGGCATATACGTACGTTTCTTCGTCTGACATTAACCTATCAACACACACAAGTTGAGTCGGCCAAACACTGGCGTCTGTGTTGTATCGTTCAGTGATCATGTCGACGTTTGTGCCTGAAAAATAACATTTGCGACACGCATTGCTTTTATTATTTAATAAAAAGGAAAAGTGCGAAGACTCTTGAAGCCCGGCGAAATCGTTAACGCACAAATCTATCGCCAACAAATGATTAATTTAAATCACGCATTGATCGAAAGACGACCGGAATGGGCCAGAAGACATAGCAAAGTAATTTGCTACACGACAATGCGCCGTCTCACACAGCAAAACCAGTGAAAGACACTGTGAAATCGCTTGGATGGGACATCCTTCCACACCCGCCGTACTGCCCCGACCTGGAGCCATCTGACTACCACCTCTTAGCATCAAGGGGACTCGCAGAGCAGCACTTCAGCAATTTCGAAGAAGTTGGAAAACGTCTCGTCGAATGGTTTGCCGCAAAATACAAGCAGTTTTCCTGGCATGGTATTCATAACTTACCTGAAAGATGCGCAAAGTGTGTAGAAGTCGATGGCCAGTATTTTGAAGAAACAAACAATGAAATTCCCTTGAAAAGTACGTGTGTTCTTTACAAAAACCGGTAAAAACTTTTGCATACGCCTGGTACAAATCTGCTTCTTTGTATACAACACCTACTGTATGTACACTGACTGGGCAAATGTCATGGGATAGCGGAGCATTGATGCGCAGTTGTGTTGTCTGCGCACCACACGCCCCCTGTGCCAGCGGCAGTTGTATACGAGACCTTGTGAGCAGTGGAAGTGCATGTAACAGGTGAAACATGGAACGTCGTCGTGAGCTGACACCGTTCGAACGGGGTATGATGGTCGGTGCCCGACGGATGCGATGTGCGATTTCGGAAGTGGTGCGGGAATTCGGCTTCACACAATCAACCGTGTCCAGGGTGTATCGTGAATGGTTGAATGGGGGTGTCACCGTCCACAACAGACGAACGACCGGCCGTTCAGCCACCCTCGATGACCGTGACCGGCGACATCTGAGACGGATTGTCAATGGTGACAGACGGGCAACCGTGCAACAAATCACGGCTCAATTCAATACAGGCCGTGCTAGACACGTCTCTCAGTGGACAATCCGTAGGAACATGGGTTCTATGGGGTATGGGAGCACACGGGTGCCACTGTTAACCCAACGTCATCGGGCACAACGACGCGCATTTGTCGCCAGTCACCAAGGATGGACACTGGAACAATGGCGTAAAGTGATATGGTCGGACGAATCACGATTTCAACTGCAACTTGCCGATGGGAGGCACCGTGTATGGCGCAGACCTTATGAAGCGATGGATCCCGCTTGCCTCGAAGGTGTGGTTCAGGGCGCTGGTGTCTCTGTTATGGTCTGGGGTGCATTTTTCTGGAATGGAATGGGTCCCCTAGTTGTTCTGGAAGAGGCTTTGAATGGTACGCGGTATGTTGAGCTGCTCGGAGACCATCTCCACCCATTTTTGGCCTTCCAGCGCCCAGACGGTTCTGCGGTGTTTCAAGATGATAATGCGCCACCACATCGCTTCAACGTCGCCCGGGAATGTTTCCAGGAACAACCAGCGGAGGTCCAACGACTGCCATGGCCACCCAGGAGCCCCGATATGAATCCTATCGAGCATATCTGGGACGTCCTACAACGCAGACTCCGTGCCATGGATCCTGCACCCACGAACAGACCAGCATTGGCGGCCGTTCTACAAACGATTTGGTGTTAGCTGCGTCCAGAGGACTACCAGGGACTTGTCGACTCACTTCCACGGCGTCTCACTGCAATTCGTAGGGCCAGAGGAGGCCCCACACGCTATTAGGTGACTATCCCCCCATGACATTTGCTAAGTCAGTGTAAAAGGCAGTGTTTTGGCACACGACAATAACATGAGGGGGAAGATGATGAACTCTGGTTGCCTGGTTACATCAGTGTCGGTTTTCTGTTCGCGCAAAATTGATGACACTAATTCCAGGTAGAACCCAGCCCAAAAACATGTCCATGTTAAAATGGTTTTCTCGTATGCGTTGCAAATATTCTCTGCCATTTCATATGATACCGTACAACATTCCCTTTCAGCCTGTATGTTTCACATTGCTTCTATGCTTTTGCAATTTGTTTCCTGACTAGTAGTCACCAAAAGTAAGTCTCCTACATTATATCATAGCAATGGTACAAATGGGAGACGAACTGTCTATTTGTCTCGTACTGGAGTTCCTCTCCAATTACAGGCCGCAGGCGGACAAACACTCACATGTGAGTTTGAACAGTACTCACTCATTCATTGACATTTCTCTTATTCATTTAATCACTTGATGGGTAGCTCTGACCACTTGCCTCCTCTGTTGACACAGTGAATTCATTTGATTTAACATTCATATGTGACGCTCGTCGTAAAATATGTAGTACTCAGCATGGAACTCCATCATTCATAGGATCAATAACGTTTTACCGAATCAAAAATAAACAATAATTGATTAATGCCCAACATTTTCTTAACACTTTCAATCCCATGTGTATCAAAAGCACTTACTCAGATCTATGTGCGTCATATTGACACACATGACATAGCCTTGTTCTTCAAAGCGTGAGGCTTTTAGACTTTCACGTACCTTGATTTAACATAGCATCTTCTTCCCTCCGGGGCTCTGGGAACACATGACAGTAGTGATGGGTAGTAGGGTTATGACTTTTGTAAAAAATTGATTTCCTGTGTCATGAAATTATGAACTTTTGCTCAAAAGTGAAGAAAAAACTCTAATTCTCTTTAACTTTTCTAAAAATGTTACCCCCAATATGACATTTCTAAAATAGTATTTCAGTCATATATACAAGATGCATTCCTGTTACTTTCTTGAGTCTTGTCACATTATCTTCAAACACCTCGCACTTTTTGGTACTTGATAGAATATTCTGGATGTTTGTAAAATTCTGGAACCATATAGCACAGTGTTGATATTTATAATTATAAATTAATAGAAGTGTCCAGAAATTTCTAGGACAATCACTAATTGTAAAATTATATAACTATAGTACATACGCTTTTCTGAATAATTGTGTAATGTAGAAAATCAGTTGATTAACTGAAGAAGTCATTTTATTACCTATCTTACGTAATGCCAGATGGAATTCCCGAGCAATACTAGCTCTTTTGTCGTTTATTTTTTTACCTTACAGAAGAACATCAGTACTCAAAATTTGTAGATTTATCTCTTACAGTCGGGAAGACTGTTGTATACAAGGAACGTGGTATACAAGGCACAACATCGATTTGTAAGTTTCTGGTTTTGTGATTCTTTCTAATTTTGTGCGTTATTCTAAAACAATACACTTTCAAATGATTTAAGAGTACGCGTTTATTGCTTCAATACATTTATACAATATGTACATGAAATATAACGAAACTTTTCTTGAAGCTTGTTGAGTTGCATACGTTTAATGTTAATATAAGGTAGTAGGCTGAGGGCCTGAGTATTATTTACATAGGTACAAATGGCGATTCCTATATACATTCAATCTTGTCTTGATGAGACAGTCTGTACAAATGGGAGAATGTTCTTGATAGTCGAAAACTATCGGTCATGTATAATAATAAGTGTAACTTGTATAGAGAGTTCGTATTAGCAGAATGCTAACAGGAGGCGTATAACTTGCAAGGAACTTGCGTCTAATGTTCGTATATAGCAGAATGCTATTAATGGAGTCGGAGCACTGTAGGGGACTTGAGTGAGTAGTCGAATGCTTGGATTGGTGGTTGACGTGGCTACGGGATGCACGATGAATGAGGCAATGTCCAGAGGTGAAACCTCACGGCCAGGAATCAGTCCACCTGTTCAGAACACATTTTTAAGAGGGTACCTCCGTGTCTGACTTGCGGTGTAGTCTGGTCGTTGGACACTGTAGGAGTCCTGGAGAGGCGATTTTTTTTTTCTAGTGAGATCAAGTATATGGGAGCCCCAGGGCGAAAAAATATGCCCTCTTACTCATCTGTTTCCTTGGTTACCTGATGAGTCAGAAAAAGTCACGAGTTACCTACACTGGCGGGGGAAAAATCACTCTTTCCCACCGGAGAAGGTGGGGCAGAATTGAAACCCCCTCATCGCTGGGCCATAACATGATGTCAACTAGGAAGAGGGTCAGTCTTATTGAAACAGAATTTAGTACCTTTTAGTGATTACCTGAACAACGTTGTCAAAAAAAAAATTTGGAATGGAGAGGCGAGAAACGTTGCTCCTTTTTATAGCTGCTGGCTGACGTCACCGACGATCACGTCAGCGCACTGCAGGCTGCCTCTTGGTCTCTGGAAACATCCATGTGTCGGTCGGGCTGCGGTGATTGTAGGCGCGGAGGACACACACAACACAGACCATTGGTTTACTGACCAAATGTACAATGCAGATGATTATTAGAAGATATGCAGAACCCTGAAGGGTCATAATGTATTAATGGTGTGAAAATGTATTGAAATCAGGAACCTTCAAGATTGGAAATTCGTAGATCAAATAAGTGTGCAGAACGGGAAGTCAAGTGTGTTCAACATTATTATGACATCTGAAAAATAAAAGCTATAGTTTTGATTCATTTTGTCTAACAAAAAATAATGACTTTACATTATGCTATTATTATACTAAATACTCATTTAAGCTATTATAGCTCAATACAACTATTGGTACTTGTAGAATCGATTTGTAAGTTTCTGGTTTTGTGATTCTTTCTAATTTTGTATGTTATTCTAAAACAACACACTGTCAGTCGGTTCAAAACTACGTGTAATGCAATTATATCAGTATAATTTAAATATAGCACAGCTAAAAGTATTTTATGCTCGACGATGCCGAAATATAAATATTATATGTCAGAAAACTGAATTTTAATGCGGCTCATTATTGTTCAAGTTTCATTATGGTACAGGTTCTCCAGCGATCAGAGTTCAGATTTTCATTATGATGCAACTGTTAGACCAATTACGTAAGGATGGAGATCGCACCTGCGCTCAACGCACTAAGCTTCGCACTTGTTTCCAAAATCAAACATGTCGGACACACATATTAACGTTAATGCACCTTCTACTTCCAATATTCCACAACTACACGGCACATTCCCGCAAATTCACTTCACCAACTGTAACAATAAATAATTTGTATTTGAAATAAAGCTAGGTTATGATAACCTTCTATCAAGGCTTTGAAAACATTTGACATTGTCAAGGTCTCTGATCCACTCACGGAAAACTCGTTTTATAAACATAGTCGTGTCTTAATTATTGCCATTATAGGCTTGTTGCATAATGTACTATTACTTTGTTACCTCTTACGTATATCTGTATAGGGTAAAACCAGTTTTAGGTTTGGGGGTGACCTTTTCCAAAAAAAAGATAGAAATAATGCCTTTTTCTTTATTTTTGAGCAAAGGTTCAACCATACATGGCACAGCAACATGGGGTCACAAAGAAGTCATAACCCTAATGGGCAGCCTGAGAAGAAGTCTCGAGATTTCTCGAGAGTAGCGGAAACACTGTTTCTCGCGAGAAATTTCGAGAAATCTCGAGAGCGCTGTCCCCGCATTGTGTTGCGAGCAGCGTGTCCTAGGCTTACAGGTAGACGGAGCTGAATGATTTTTGTGCCGAGTATATGAATTGCCAACCATGGGCATTCTATATTCCGTAAATACGTGTCAACAAGCGACTAAGGATTTCATTTTTTTAATTCCTACCGGAGTATTTTGACACAATATAACACAATTATTATAAAGGACACGCATTCTGGCATTGTATGCAGCGGTTAAATACACGAATGAGTAGGCTAAATACAGCAAGTGACAACTACTGTAGGTGACATCGTTATCACTGATAATTTATCAGACCCGAAATTCAGTATCCATATGACTAATGTTTGTGTTTTACCGATTTTCGGTGACGAAGGAAATAATTTTCTTACAATGTAATACAATATTCACGACATTATTAGGTACTTCAGTAGATACGGTTCCATGTGTACTTGAGTGTAAATGTACGCGACAATTTTAGGACGATGTCCGAAATGTAACGCAAGTTCTGGACGTGGGTTTATTTTGAAGAGATGCACATAGCACAATCCGCTGTCTTGTTTGTCATCAGAAATACTTGCGAGACGATCCGGCACTTAAAAGGACATATCCCTCAAGGGGAATCGTTACAGAGATCACCTCTGTCCCGGTCTACATCACAAGAAGCTACCCTGTCGACAATTGCGAGGGATCCTTTTAAGTGTACAATTCAATTTACAGTTATTCACAAATGATGTAGGGTTATTCAGCTAAGATGTTCACCTCAAATAACTCGTGAACCCTTTAAGATAATGAAATACTGTGTTCACTTTGGTTAATGGTATTATGGTGGCCCTCCAGTAGCTAAGGTGGCAGCGCGCCTTCTTCTCACAGCTGGGTTCCGTGGTTCAAATCCCGGTCACTCCATGTGAGATTTGTGCTGAACAAAGCGGAGGTAGGACAGGATTTTCTCCGGGTACTCCGCTTTTCCCTGCCATCTTTCATTCCAACAACACTCGTCAATATAATTTCATCTGGCAATCATTTATCACTGCCCCAGAGGAGTGAGACAGGCTTCGGAAGCTGGAACAATTCCTATAATCGCCGCTAGATGGGGTTTCGTTCATTCCTTTTCTGACTCAGTCAAAATGACTGGGAATAGACTGTGGATTTTAATTCAATTAATGGTAATAAGGGGCTCATAGTCGAACGTCCACTTCTTGTCCAGGATTTTGATCAAATTTATCGGTACACACGTTTTCATATGAGAACGTTATTCCACCCAATAACTGCTGATGATATACTCTCAAGCTTACTCTCGTAGTTACTGGAACGCCGTACAGATGGCAGCTCAGGAGAATCGGTCTCGAGATTCTCGCGAAAGTCTTGAGATCTGTGACGTCAATCTCGAGAATCTCGAACGAGAGCATTGCCCAACAGTACACGTGAGGGGTACGTTGTATATTGGTGGAATGATGGTAGCACCGCATAGTTTTATCACCCGTTCTTGTCTTTCAGTGTTGCCTTCAAATTGGCTTGTTTTCTTCCGGTGCTTGTGTTTTGATGAGATAAGAGAGGAAATCGAAATATATTCAGATAGCAATGGCAGTGAACCTAGCAATTTTAGAAATATGAGTGACTCAGGAGATCAGGCAGATCTTGATTGCACCAATAGTGATGGTGATAAAACAATGTCGAAATTTGTGTAGAAGAGTTGATAAAACAAGAGAAAACACTATTTGGAACTTCCTTTTGTTTGCGTATTAAAATGACAGACACAAAAAGAGGGTATCACATTGATACACACGGGCTTCTAAGAAAAAATTACAGAAGACACTGTTGATTATGATTCGTCCATCAGATGGGAACGACAAAAGCCTCGAGCAGATCCCTAAGTGCTATTCGACAGGAGTAAGCTATGTGCCGGCACTAGGTTTGATCCTCTCCCTTTCTACAATCATACATCACGCCTTCCGTTTCATCTCATTAACTTCTCTGATGAGACTGACGTCAGGAAGGGCATAAAGGGGCATATCACTTCGCTCCTGACTCCGTAGAGAAGCTGGACAAGAAGTGAGTGAGTGAGTGAGTGACTGAGTGAGTACGTACGCGAAACTTTTAGTGATACTTCGGTTCCATAGTGCTGATTCGGTAGACTTCGGTTATATTCGAGATTAGTATTGGCAACCTTTGATACAAAAAATATGAATCGATTACGCATCGTCGTGAGACATCTGGCGGTATAATTGCAACAATTTAAATACTTTTGTTATTTACACAGCAAAGTCAAAATATGGGTTAAGCTTGAACATGAGTGAGGAAAATCAAACCACATCACAGGAACAACCTAGAACTCCTACACGGAAACGACGGTGTAGAAAATTCCTATCGATCAATCGTACTGTCGATTCAGTTCAGATTTCATTTCCATACAGTGGGCAGTATCACCGGAACTGGGGTAGCTTCCGCCTTACTGCTCACCCCCGTAAAACGAAGTATCACTAAACATTTTTTCGGGCTGTAAGTAACCTTATATTCTTACACGCCGCAATAGTAGGCCATGGAGGGGCAATTTGACTTTTTCCCACCTTTCTAAAATACAATTTACTGTGCCGGTTTTGGACTCATGATTTCGGAATGCGAAGGCCGAACCATTTAGTGTTCAACAGTTTACGTTTTGTCTTCATACGATTAGAAATAATCATTTGTCTGCAGTCTACTACTTTGCGGTTATGAGAGCTGGACTATTGGGAAAACGGCAAGAGATACATAGGATGCAACTGAAATGTGGATTTGGAGGGAAATGACGAGAACATGTTGGACATAAAAAAGAAGGACTAATCGAGATGTTCTAAAGGAAGTCAATGAACAACGGAGATTGGTAAAGGATATGGAAAGAAGAAAGTTAAAACTTGTGGGTCATATCCTGAGAGAAATGCCTTTGAACGAAAAATACTAGGAAAGAAAGGAAGTGGAAGACCAATGACGATATACTTCGAGAATGTGAGAAACTTGAGGGGATGTAGAAACTACCAGAAATTGAAGAGCAAAGCAGTATTGAGAGGAGAATGATTGCAGTGACAAGGCTTTTTCTTCTTCTTCTTCTCTTCATGGGGCCTCTAAATACAAAGGGCACTAGGAAAGTTTTGCAATGTGAGTAAACGTTTTAGACTTTTTCAAAATAATTTCCACCACATTCAACACACTTCTCCATACGTCGAAACCAGTCACTGAACCATTTCTGCCACTTTTCTTCGGTTACATTTTCACACTCTTGATCCCATGCTGCCAGAAGCTCCTCGACGGATGCAAAACGCCGCCCTTTCAGCTTCATCTTCACTTCTGGGAAGAGTCACATGGGGCAAGATCAGGACTGTATGGAGGCTGATCAAGCACAGTCAACCCTGATCTGGCAAGAAAATCCATTGTTACATTAGTACGATGTGCTGGAGCATTGTCGTGATGCAAGAGCCAAGTGTTGAGCCGTGACCTTGGACGGAGCTGCTTGAGAACCTGGATGATCTGAGGCAGACAAGTCGCACTGTACCACTTTTGCAGTAACTGTCCTTTGTGTTTCTAGCACAACCCGAGTCAGGATGCCCCGTTTAGTGAAGAATACTGCAGTCATCCTTTTCTTCACTGACCTTGACTTTCGCACAGTCACAGGAGTAGCCTCATCTTCAAACAGCCACACCTTGTTCTGGGATTTTGTTGGGATATCGTAATACTATTAATAAAGCCAAGTTTTGTTACCTGTAACGATGCTAATGACGTTACGCGAAGTCCCATTTTCAAACTGTATTAGCACTTTTCGGCACCATTTCACTCGATATGCCCTTTGTTCCTCTGAAAGTGAATGGGGCACCCAAAGGGAACAAACCTTTCTAACATGAAGATGGTCGTGCAGAACTGAATGAATAGCTGGTGAAGGGATGTGGAGGGTCTCTTCTACCTGCCGATATGTCAACCGCCTCTCTTGCTGCAACATTTTCCTCACAGCTTCAATGTTTTCCTCAGTCACTGATTCAGACGGTCACCCAGAACGAGGATCGTCTTCAACCGCAAAATTTCCTCTCTGGAACTCGTTGTACCAGCGGAAAATTGTTGTCCGATGTGGACAGTCTTTCCCCAGCACAGGAGTGGTTTCCTCCAGGCACTGGTCAACAGTTAATGGACGAGCAAAATTGTAGCGGATAATTGCACGATATTCACCTTTAGACCACACTGACATCTTAACTTGCTTTCAATCCCCCTGCTTGGTAACAACTGGTGTGAAGATCGCGCCTTGCTGTCTTCTAGACCGGTTTTCACCTCTCTTTTCATCCCTCACTATAACAGGGGTGTCCAGCGAACCGTTTTTGCGTATTGCAAAACATTCCTAGTGCCCTTTGTATTAGTTCCTAGTTAGCGTCGACCTGTGAGATCTTTTGCCACCATGTTTTTCGTTCATTCCCACCTAGATATATCTGCTCTCTTCACAAGCTGCAGGTTGCTCTTATTGGGACTTCTTGGATTTTCTTCTCTCTCTTCACCTGGTAGTCCTTGAGTGGATAGTCTGATTCTTCCCAGCGCCTCACATTCGAAAAGTATGTGTTCAGCTGATTCCTCTGCTTCATTGCATTTTATACATATATTGTCTCTTATTACTCCAATTCTTTGCAGGTGTTTTTTCAGATGGCAGTGTCCTGTCAACAGTCCTACTACCCATCTTATATTTTCTCTGCTGAGTTCCAACAGTTCTTTAGTATGCTTCTTGTTTGGTCCTTTTGTCAGTTCCTTTGCAAGCTTGCACCCTGGAGTATTTTTCCAGTTTGTTTCTTTTGTACCCATTTTCCTATGTAGTGTCGGGCTTGTCCATAGGAAACTCCGCATACAGGTTCTGAGCGTACAAAATGTGTTTCTGCCCCTTTCCTGGCCAGTTTATCTGCCTTTTCATTTCCTTCTACACCTGCATGCCCTGGTACCCATATTATTTTGACGATGTTGTACTTTGAGAGCTTCAGGAGAAGTGAGTGGCAATACCAGACAATTCTGGATATTGTCCGGACTGCTTCTAGTGCCTTAATGGCCGCTTGGCTGTCCGTAAAAATGAAAATCTTCTTATTCCTATAGTTCATTTTCGGATTTTCTTCAAGGCATGTTGTGATACGTATCATTTCAGCTTGAAGGACTGTAGTGTGTTTACCCAGGCTCATTTGGATTGATCTCTCAGGTCTTCTTCCGTCGATTCCTCCTCCTGTGCCTGCGACAAGGCTTAGTGTATGATGACCATTTGAAATCAAACATCAGTTTCGTTCTGTGTAAGTCTTAATGCGGGCAGCGACATTCTATTGTTTAGCTAGATACGTGAATTGGCGTCACAGAGTTGTTAAAAGAGAGAGAGAGACTATGCTAGTGGAAGAGAGAGAAGGAACACACGTTATATCTCCTGGGCTATGTCGTACAAACAACTAGCATGTGTTTTAATCAAAATCTTGAAGCAAAAGCGCGCATGTGTTAGGGGACGGTACAAGCTGTCTTGTGGGTGCCGCTTGTCGGCAGGGGAGAAACAGCCACCGTTATTGGCTAAAAGTAGAATTAAACTGGGGTCAATTGAGTGAGGAGGGTGAGGCAAGGATGAATCTGCCGGTTACGTGCTTTCTGAAGATCGCAATTTACTTTGATCTTTCTCCCTCCGACGTGAAATCTGTTGAAGTGCTATAGAGAATGACGCCTCTTTCCAGACAAAAATGTCAGGTAATAGAACGTCTTTATGAGGTTTCCACTACTCATTGAGAGAACCTACAAGTGTTAATAATTAGTTCAAGGGGAAAAATATTACGAGCTCCTTGATGCATGAGGTTGAAAAGAATTCCAAGCATGAAGAAGAGATTTAAATTGGTACTAAAAGCAGACAGAAATCTCCCATAAAGTTCAGTCTTCCGTAGTTGCACTTATTCCTCCTTTTGCAGTAGTTCTTTCTTTCTTTCTTTCTTTCTTTCTTTCTTTCTTTCTTTCTTTGTAAAATGTTGAACATGGGACAGAATTCTGACACAAACTGTCATCATTTCTTTCTCTCTTATCGCTTCCTTAATCTGAGGATCGTGATTTCCTGACAGGCTATTGCTCAATTTTATTATTCATTTATTATCCTCTTGTTTTCTATGGCGTCGCTCAAGTTATATGTATGTTTAGTCCTTAGCCCGAAGGCTGGTTGGATCCTCGACAGCTCCGCCATCAGCTGTCATAGATGGCCTAGGCATCACTGAAAAGGCGTACTAGGGAAATGAGGAGTGAGGTAGTTTCCCGTTGCTATAGAGCGTGCTATTATTATTATTATTATTATTATTATTATTATTATTATTATCATTATTATTATTATTATTATTATTATTGTTATTATTATTATTATTATTATTAGCTATTTGTTTTACGTCGCACAGACGCGGATAGGTCTTATGGCGACGATGGGATATGAAAGGCCTAGGAATAGGCAGGAAGCGTCCGTGGCCTTAATTAAGGTACAGCCCCAGCACATGACTGGTGTGAAAATGGGAAACCACGGAAAACCATCTTCAGGGCTGTCGACAGTGGGGTTCAAACACACTATCTCCCGAATACTGGATACTGGCCGCACTTAAGCGACCGCAGCAATCGAGCTCGGTATTCTTCTTCTTCTGCTTCTTCTTCTTATTGTTGTTCTTTAAGGGGACTTAACAGGTAGGCCATCGGCCCCTAATGGTACGAGGTGAACGAAATGAAAATTAAACCTTAAAATTATATCCACTGACTTGAATCTAAAACAAACGACGATAAAAATATGATCGTGAAACAAAACAAGTCCGCCTCTGTGGTGTATTGGTTAGTGTGAATAGCTGCCATCCCCGAAGAACCGGGTTCGTTTCGCGGCTCTGCCACGAAATTAGAAAAGTTGTACGAGGGCTGGAACGGGGTCCACTCAGCCTCAGGAAGTCAACTGAGTAGAGGTGGGTTCAATTCCCACCTCAGCTATACTGGAAGTGGTTTTCCGTGGTTTCCCACTTTTCCTCCAGGCTAATGCCGGGATGGTACCTAACTTAAGGCCATGGCTGCTTCCTTCGCTCTTCCTTGTCTATCCCAATCTTCCCATTCCCCACCAAGACATAGCAGGTGAGGCCGGCTGGACGAGGTACTGGTCATCCTCCCCAGTTGTATCTCCCGACCCAATGCCTCACGCTCCAGGACACTGCCTTTGAACTGGTAGAGGTGGGATCCCTCGCTGAGTCCGAGGGAAAAACCAACCCTAGAGGGTAAACAGATTAAGAAAAAGAAAGAAAGAAACACAACAATCTGTGGATTCAATTCACAATGCTGAAAAATTCCGTCACCGTCTGGGAACATCTTTTGCAGCTCAGGAACAAGTCTTCTTTGCAGTATTTGGATGTACTGGTCGGATTGCATGATCCCTTCAACTGGTACTAAGGGTTCCAATCCTTCAATTCTCTCTCTCTTTGTTTTTTTTTTTTTGTTTTTTTTTTTTTTTACAAAATGACTGTACGTCGCACTGACACATATAGGTCTTATGGCGCCGATGGTACAGGGAAGGGCTAGAAGTGGGAAGGAAGCGTCCGTGGCTTTAAGTAAGGTACAGCCCCAACATTTGGCTGGTGTGAAAATGGCAAACCACGGAAAACCATCTTCAGGACTGCCGACAGTGGAGTTCGAACCCACTATCAATCACTCAATCACTACTGTCTACATTTAGGGCAGTCGCCCAGGTGGCAGATTCGCTATTTGTTGTATTCCTAGCCTTTTCTTAAATGATTGCAAAGAAATTGGAAATTTATTGAACATCTCCCTAGGTAAGTTATTCCAATCCCTAACTCCCCTTCCTATAAACGAATATTTGCCCCAATTTGTCCTCTTGAATTCCATCTTTATCTTCATATTGTGATCTTTCCTACTATTAAAGGTACCACTCAAACTTATTCCTCTACTGATGTCCTCCCACGCCATCTCTCCTCTGACAGCTCGGAACATACCACTTAGTCGAGCAGCTCTTCTCCTTTCTCCCAAGTCTTCTCAGCCCAAATTTTGCAACATTTTTGTAACGCTGCTATTTTTTTCGGAAATCACCCAGAACAAATCGAGCTGCTTTTCTTTGGATTTTTTTCCAGTTCTTGAATCAAGTAATCCTGCTGAGAGTCCCATACACTGGAACCATACTCTAGTTGGGGTCTTACCAGAGACGTACATTCCCTCTTCTTTACATCCTTACTACAACCCCTAAACACCCTCATAACCATGTGCAGAGATCTGTACCCTTTATTTACAAACATATTTTTGTGATTACCCCAATGAAGATCCTTCCTTATATTAAGACCTAGGTATTTACAATGATCCTCAAAGGGAACTTTCACCGCATCAACGCAGTAATTAAAACTAAGGGGACTTTTCCTATTTGTGAAACTCACAACCTGACTTTTAACCCAGTTTATCATCATACCATTGCCTACTGTCTATCTCACAACATTATCGAGGTCCTTTTGCAGTTGCTCACAATCTTGTAACTTATTTATTACTTTGTACAGGATGACATCATGTGCAAACAGCCTTATCTCTGATTCCATTTCTTTACACATATCATTGATATTGCTACCTTTCCACCCCACACCATTTGCCGCATAGAAACTAATGACAGCATGATAATCCCTAAAAAAAAATCGGGATACTGCCATATAGCACCATACGCCAAAGCGCCTGATGGAAAGGGACCTTTTTAGTCTAGAGTCAAATGCCACCTCATCAGGAAGGAACAAAAAAATTCAGAATGATGGGTGAGCAAATGCTCTTCCGACCGTGCAAGGGTCTACTGCACCCTTCCGTTCCAAAGAATCAAACCACCGACCTCCCAAGGCCATGGTACGTTCGCGGCAGAAGATCAAAGAAAATAACACATAGCTAGCTTAAAGGCATAAATGAACGGAAGGAAACCTGGGATACAATGTTATTCGGCAAAATGACAGGCAGGCAAAAATTTAAATACCTATTTATTGAGCCTTGATAAATTAAATTAATTAAAGGTTGATCCTGAATATTTATAGTATATTAATATTGAATATGCAATGTCCAATGGACTAAATACAAATTATAAAGTGTCAAAAATTTTATTTCTCCTTTACTTCTTTCTTCTTCCCGACATGATGATAAATATTACATCATAATTTGTATAACATACTTTTCAAATAAAAAAAATCAGAAATATCCTTACAAATGCGACGGTTATCATTAGTAACTTTCTTCACTATCAGAAGGAGCAATTATTTATACAACAAATTAAATTGAAGATAACTTGAAGTGGTCACCTAAAAATTAATTATATTACAAAAATAAACAAAGAATAAATGAATGCTAGTCGTTATAATCCTAATCAAAATAAAATGACTGATGTTGGGTCCAGAAATCGAACCCACATCCCAATGGATCCAATGACAAATATTACGAAAAATAAACTCGATTTGTCATCCACATAAAGAGTAAAACACGACTAAAAGAATGTATAAAAAGGAAAATATGTACACAATATGAAAATAAACAATAACAATATATACATGCAATTGGCTGTATATATAAAAAAAAATGTGACAACAAAAATCCATGGTTGCCCCTGAACTCGAACCAATGATATCGAAGATGACGTCGACAAACGGGACTAATAAAACTGCCTTTCTTAATTAATCATATGGTCAACAAATAAATGAAAATACTGGCGTTCCAGTTAGTTAAATATTATTATAAGATCATACATGAAAAAGTCAAAGAACCCTTTAAACAATAATCGGTGTCATACAGCTTTCATTCTAAGCGGAATAGCTCGAACAACACAACATACGGTAACCCTCTTCAAGAGCCAAACCCTTTTCACTCTCCCCTCATCGTAAATTTCTGGACGTCAAAGCGCGGCTAATAATGGCTCGGTGTGGCAGAAATATCCTTTCAACATCTCAAGGTGAAAGCAAATCGTTTCCCTTGGAACACATATTTGTTAAATAATCTTATTTCATTATATATTCTCATATCATATTTCCAAAGCTCCACTGGCTTATAAATTCACTGTCCTGCCACAATTATATAATACAATATCAATCCACTGTTCATTGTCTCATATTCACATCCCTTAACTCAGAATGACCAGCTTCGATTCCATCCGATTACAGAATACAGCCTAGGTTTTTCCTACATTTTAAAATCAAATCAATAAAATCAAATATGGATTTTAAACATATCCATAAGGATATTCTCATATTTAGAAAGGGAAATTATTCGACATTAAAGGAAAACGCTAATCTCAATAGGTAGGCGTCTGTTCGATGTCTAGGCATGTCACAAGTTACGCATATAATTAATACAGCCATCTACAAATATATCATCATGTGAATTACATGAAAATAAGAGTGCCTTGCTATCCTAATGTTAACAGTCGATAATCCATTTTTACAAGCATAATCACCATGCATTATGATAATAAGGTTGGATATCACGTAAATAAATTATACAAAATTACGGCTCGGCTCAGTGCCAAAAACAAATCCACTATCTATTACATTTACCTAATCTAAGCACTCTGACTAACTAATATTTTATCATCACGTCAAATACATGCATTACGTTAATTATATATATATTTAAGCCCATGGAATAGACTATAAATTCCATGAAATGAACATAAATAAATATGAAGACCACTCACAAGTTCACTTTCTAATTAAAAAGAAATACATGCAATTTACATGTCTAACCTAATTTACGTGATCTGCATAATGAATAACCGCGCATTTATAAAAAAAATTATTTCATTTTAGTACTTATCATCATGTCGTAACAATCCAAGGTTCGGGTCCCGGGTAAGACCCTCATCTTCATCTTCTAAGCTTCCATGGTGTTGACGTTGGTCACGGGTTCATGTCCGTTGCTACTCCCGCTGAGCACGTTCATAATCCAATGGTTATCTTCTACACTTATAACAGTTTTATGAGATTAAGACTTGTTGCGTCACTTTAACACACACAATACAATTAATAGCACTATAATGAAATTAATACTTGTTGCATCACTTAAAAAATTACAATTATACCGTTCTTGCGATCACATTATTTCAACCTGTTTTTAAATACTGTTGTTTGTAGACAATTACAATATTCTCGAAGATATAAACTGTACATTTACAGTCTGAAACACTGAATAGATCAGAACACCATCAAACCGTGGTTCTGCTTTGGATCCTTCGCGTAAAGTGGATGGGTTGTCATCATCGCGGTTCCTTTTATAAACTTTCCCCCTTCCATGCAAGAGACAATGGATAGTCCCCACTACTTTCTTTTAATTAATAGTTCCACGTGTCGTATGACATCGGTAATACTCTCAAACGTGTGACTCAGATTCTTAAGTAGTCTGGTTATGTGCGGAACCTGAAATGTTCGGCCATTTATTCAAAATTAATTATCAAAATAATGCCCCAACAATGTCTTCCATGAGGGTGCTGCGTACAAGGGACGCTTAGCGCGTTATATAATGCAACGATTGCGTATTCTTCCATACGTTAATATATTATAAAGAATTAGAATTTTGACAGATGTCTATAATTAAATCATATAACATCCCGAGGTTTCTCATATTAAATATTATGCATGTCTCGAAATCTCATCAAAATAATGCGATTCGCGAGCTGGCAACATCGTGTTCGGCCATTTTTTCAACGGGTGACGGTATCATTATCGATTTTTCTGGCTTGAGATTTTCTTCCCTCTCTCTCTATCTGTGTATCCTTTTAGTTAAGACGGAGTGGTGTTTAGCAAGTTACAAAGGTTGTGTAAGCATGTGCAACCTAATGCAACTTTTTGTAACAAGTACGAGGGAGCTTTACAAAGGTTTTTCACTGCCAAATAATTAATAAATAAATATGTACATGACCGATAAGGTCACATCTGCCTCTCCGTCGGACTCAAGAAATTTGGAAAGGGTTACAAATTTCTTGACTGATTTCATTTTATTGAAGAGACTCTCATTTACATAATTAATTGTGGTCTCTTCGGCAGTGTATTGTTCTCAAGAGCTCTCGGTTTTCAACCCTAAACCTTTGGTTATCCCGTTCGAGTATAAAAGCAACTTGACCCAAAATTACTCGACGTTGTTCTAATTCTTCTCAATTTTGACACCATGGGATATCCTCGTCTTCCTGGTTTTCAGTCCTTGTCATCTGGACTTCAACTTCCTCAAGATTCTCATCTTCTTCATCCTGTGGAATGTTGTCATCATCTTCATCTTGATCCTCTCATTCCTCCTCGGAGTTCTGCTCTAAATCTGCTCTAATGCTTCCTGGTGGATAATATAATTTTTGATTTTATTGTATCAAGTACAGTTTCCTTCAATCTGGGATCACAATCTGAAATATAGGTATTTACTTTAATGTCCCTTATCCTACTACTCTGAAGATAGAGTTTGACACTTTAATCTTTCTTCTCTCTTTTCCTGCCAGAATGTCCTAATGATGTCGCTGCTTCTGGATCGTATGTCATCACTACAGACTTCCATTCAGGATCTCTGCTCATGTCCCATTGAGTTTGCAACTCTGGACCTCCATATTCAGTTGCTTGCTGCAACACGGCTGTCTTCCGTCTGTTCTGTCGATTACGTTCCCGCTGCTCCACGTATCGTCTGGGATTCAAAATTCGCCCATCTACTTTTTCTTTCCACTTCGCGGGTTGTGGCTTCGATCCTCTTCTGCGTCGACTCCTCCTCGAGTACCATCTTCTCGGACTAGTACACCGTCCGTACTTGTAACAGTACCGTTTGATATGATACTGTCTTTTCCGTTGGCCTGACGATCCATTCTTCTTTCTTCTAAGCTGTGGTCTCCAATTCAAACCTTTCGTGCTACTGTGCGTCTTCTTTTTCTTCTTTCTTATGCCTGAATTCTTCGATGAGATAGACTGTTCTGCCTCCTTTTGGATACGCACTCCCGTTTTACCTGACATACCTAATGTCTGAGTCTCAACACATTCAACGCGCTCAATTACCGTTTCCTCTAAATTCTCACTCGATTTATCCAACTGTTTACATATTTCTTCTTTACCTTCCTCTATAGAACCGTTCATCTTTTCACTACTCTGTCTTATATCTTGACCTAACTGTTGAAAAGTGTTTTTAATGTTCTCATTCAACTGATCGAATTTCTGATCAATTATATTTATAATGTTTTCATTACTCTTTTTAATGTCTTCACTATTCTGATCTATCTTCTGAACAATCACTTTCATATTTTTATTAATGTCCTCTATCAAAGCCCCCATGGCTTCCATATCCATTCTACACAATATTTCAATAAGGTGGGCCCCCCTTAACTCGATCCTCGGATTAGGAGAAATCAACTTGAAAATGAAATCAATTCAAGGTCAACTTAATCCAAAATCATAAAATTTTCACAACAATGTGACTTGAATTAATTATATAGCCTGAATACAGCTATCTCAAAATTATCCAACAGTATAATTTATCAAGGGTACCTTTCATCACAATATTTTGAATACGTAGCCTATCATTACTATAATTTTTATTTTTATTATTATTATTATTATTATTATTATTATTATTATTAATTTTGAATAAGTTCGTATAATAAAAATATCGCAAGTTAAATACCAACACAGGTGGTATATGCCAATAAATTAGGCCATCCTTCCAGTATTGAGGCAGATACACCTAATACAGTGGGTAATATCGTCCCAAAACTTTCCACATGAATCCTAACTTACTGCCACTTAACAACAAACACTAAAGGCCTGAGGTCACCTTTACCTACAGCGAAACACTAACACAAATTTAATAAATGATTCACTATGAGTAATGAGGCCTGTTACAACCAGTACCTCCTGACAAGTAACCATGAATACGATTACCTGAAGGGTATCGATATTCATTTTTCCTCAGATTTGGGAAAACCATTTTATTGTTTCCCGGGATTTAATTAAATCCCTACATGATTTTGGGTACCTCAATTACTATGAATGACTGTCCTGGTTATCGTCACACAGACTATAACCATGACTATGTTTTCATTTTGCCATAAATATCACATTAATTTTAATCTGTCATTCACTTCGCATACTGATCCAATTATCAGCATCCCATAAATTGAACATCCATCGTGTTCCTTCATATAATAATTGGTCAGTCCTATATTCCTAAATATGGCATAACCATGCCTGACGCCCATTTTCGCAAAAGTTATCATTTGAAATTATCTCTATCGAAAACAGCGAAAAATTCTGAAAATGCCGAAAAATTCAAAAATTACGAAAATGCCGAAAATGCCTAACATTGTAAATGCCTAAAAATGCCGAAAATGCCTAAACGCTGGGCGCCAAATGCTACCTTTCCACCCCACACCATTTGCCGCATAGAAACTAATGACAGCATGATAATCCCTAAAAAAAAATCGGGATACTGCCATATAGCACCATACGCCAAAGCGCCTGATGGAAAGGGACCTTTTTAGTCTAGAGTCAAATGCCACCTCATCAGGAAGGAACAAAAAAATTCAGAATGATGGGTGAGCAAATGCTCTTCCGACCGTGCAAGGGTCTACTGCACCCTTCCGTTCCAAAGAATCAAACCACCGACCTCCCAAGGCCATGGTACGTTCGCGGCAGAAGATCAAAGAAAATAACACATAGCTAGCTTAAAGGCATAAATGAACGGAAGGAAACCTGGGATACAATGTTATTCGGCAAAATGACAGGCAGGCAAAAATTTAAATACCTATTTATTGAGCCTTGATAAATTAAATTAATTAAAGGTTGATCCTGAATATTTATAGTATATTAATATTGAATATGCAATGTCCAATGGACTAAATACAAATTATAAAGTGTCAAAAATTTTATTTCTCCTTTACTTCTTTCTTCTTCCCGACATGATGATAAATATTACATCATAATTTGTATAACATACTTTTCAAATAAAAAAAATCAGAAATATCCTTACAAATGCGACGGTTATCATTAGTAACTTTCTTCACTATCAGAAGGAGCAATTATTTATACAACAAATTAAATTGAAGATAACTTGAAGTGGTCACCTAAAAATTAATTATATTACAAAAATAAACAAAGAATAAATGAATGCTAGTCGTTATAATCCTAATCAAAATAAAATGACTGATGTTGGGTCCAGAAATCGAACCCACATCCCAATGGATCCAATGACAAATATTACGAAAAATAAACTCGATTTGTCATCCACATAAAGAGTAAAACACGACTAAAAGAATGTATAAAAAGGAAAATATGTACACAATATGAAAATAAACAATAACAATATATACATGCAATTGGCTGTATATATAAAAAAAAATGTGACAACAAAAATCCATGGTTGCCCCTGAACTCGAACCAATGATATCGAAGATGACGTCGACAAACGGGACTAATAAAACTGCCTTTCTTAATTAATCATATGGTCAACAAATAAATGAAAATACTGGCGTTCCAGTTAGTTAAATATTATTATAAGATCATACATGAAAAAGTCAAAGAACCCTTTAAACAATAATCGGTGTCATACAGCTTTCATTCTAAGCGGAATAGCTCGAACAACACAACATACGGTAACCCTCTTCAAGAGCCAAACCCTTTTCACTCTCCCCTCATCGTAAATTTCTGGACGTCAAAGCGCGGCTAATAATGGCTCGGTGTGGCAGAAATATCCTTTCAACATCTCAAGGTGAAAGCAAATCGTTTCCCTTGGAACACATATTTGTTAAATAATCTTATTTCATTATATATTCTCATATCATATTTCCAAAGCTCCACTGGCTTATAAATTCACTGTCCTGCCACAATTATATAATACAATATCAATCCACTGTTCATTGTCTCATATTCACATCCCTTAACTCAGAATGACCAGCTTCGATTCCATCCAAAATCAAATCAATAAAATCAAATATGGATTTTAAACATATCCATAAGGATATTCTCATATTTAGAAAGGGAAATTATTCGACATTAAAGGAAAACGCTAATCTCAATAGGTAGGCGTCTGTTCGATGTCTAGGCATGTCACAAGTTACGCATATAATTAATACAGCCATCTACAAATATATCATCATGTGAATTACATGAAAATAAGAGTGCCTTGCTATCCTAATGTTAACAGTCGATAATCCATTTTTACAAGCATAATCACCATGCATTATGATAATAAGGTTGGATATCACGTAAATAAATTATACAAAATTACGGCTCGGCTCAGTGCCAAAAACAAATCCACTATCTATTACATTTACCTAATCTAAGCACTCTGACTAACTAATATTTTATCATCACGTCAAATACATGCATTACGTTAATTATATATATATTTAAGCCCATGGAATAGACTATAAATTCCATGAAATGAACATAAATAAATATGAAGACCACTCACAAGTTCACTTTCTAATTAAAAAGAAATACATGCAATTTACATGTCTAACCTAATTTACGTGATCTGCATAATGAATAACCGCGCATTTATAAAAAAAATTATTTCATTTTAGTACTTATCATCATGTCGTAACAATCCAAGGTTCGGGTCCCGGGTAAGACCCTCATCTTCATCTTCTAAGCTTCCATGGTGTTGACGTTGGTCACGGGTTCATGTCCGTTGCTACTCCCGCTGAGCACGTTCATAATCCAATGGTTATCTTCTACACTTATAACAGTTTTATGAGATTAAGACTTGTTGCGTCACTTTAACACACACAATACAATTAATAGCACTATAATGAAATTAATACTTGTTGCATCACTTAAAAAATTACAATTATACCGTTCTTGCGATCACATTATTTCAACCTGTTTTTAAATACTGTTGTTTGTAGACAATTACAATATTCTCGAAGATATAAACTGTACATTTACAGTCTGAAACACTGAATAGATCAGAACACCATCAAACCGTGGTTCTGCTTTGGATCCTTCGCGTAAAGTGGATGGGTTGTCATCATCGCGGTTCCTTTTATAAACTTTCCCCCTTCCATGCAAGAGACAATGGATAGTCCAATGGATAGTCCCCACTACTTTCTTTTAATTAATAGTTCCACGTGTCGTATGACATCGGTAATACTCTCAAACGTGTGACTCAGATTCTTAAGTAGTCTGGTTATGTGCGGAACCTGAAATGTTCGGCCATTTATTCAAAATTAATTATCAAAATAATGCCCCAACAATGTCTTCCATGAGGGTGCTGCGTACAAGGGACGCTTAGCGCGTTATATAATGCAACGATTGCGTATTCTTCCATACGTTAATATATTATAAAGAATTAGAATTTTGACAGATGTCTATAATTAAATCATATAACATCCCGAGGTTTCTCATATTAAATATTATGCATGTCTCGAAATCTCATCAAAATAATGCGATTCGCGAGCTGGCAACATCGTGTTCGGCCATTTTTTCAACGGGTGACGGTATCATTATCGATTTTTCTGGCTTGAGATTTTCTTCCCTCTCTCTCTATCTGTGTATCCTTTTAGTTAAGACGGAGTGGTGTTTAGCAAGTTACAAAGGTTGTGTAAGCATGTGCAACCTAATGCAACTTTTTGTAACAAGTACGAGGGAGCTTTACAAAGGTTTTTCACTGCCAAATAATTAATAAATAAATATGTACATGACCGATAAGGTCACAATATACAGTATATATAATGTGCCTTTCGTCTTATGGGTGCAATAAGAAAACATAAAGTTTCAATAATACTACCTTCGCCTACTCTTTTTTTTTTTCTGAGTTCTGTTTTCCAGAAACATAGCCAACCATTCAATCACTCTTTTGTCAAGTACAATTGCACTCATTTTTGCCAGTAGTCTCCCATGATCTACCCTATCAAATGCCTTAGATAGGTCAATCGCGATACAGTCCAATTGACCCCCTGAATCCGGGTTATCTTCTGTATCTTGCTGGAATCCTACAAGTTGAGCTGCGGTGGAATAACCTTTCCTAAACCCAAACTGCCTTCTATCGAACCAGTTATTCATTTCGGAAACGTGTCTTATATAATCAGAAAGAATGCCTTCCCAAAGCATATTGGATAGGCCTACTGGCCGCAACTTAAGCGACTACAGCTATCGAGATCGGTCCTTCATTTATGTAACACCCCCAAAACATATCCTGCACGGAGTGTTTTATGGTCTGTTGCAAATGATGGGAAGTTGTTGCTACCTGTAGTTGTCCAGGTCTCAGTTGCATAGGTGGTAATGGGGTGTATGATAGTGTGAGTTAGTTGCAGGGATGGCATCCGACCGTAAAACAGGGCCAGATCCAGATGTGCGATCTCACAGTTGTGGGGAAAGCTGCAGAAGAAGAAGAAAATTAGGATTTTAACCGCTTCAATCTATGCTCATTAATCCGTACGGAGGAGTTATAATTTAATTAATATTTTTTTGCTAGTTGCTTTACGTCGCACCGACACAGATAGGTTTATGGCGACGATGGGACAGGGAAGGGCTAGGAGTGGGAAGGAAGCGGCCGTGGCCTTAATTAAGGTACAGCCCCAGCATTTGCCTGGTGTGAAAATGGGAAACCACGGAAAACCATCTTCAGGGCTGCCGACAGTGGGATTCGAACCTACTATCTCCCGAATACTGGATACTGGCCGCACTTAAGTGACTGCAGCTATCGAGCTCGATGAATTTAATTAATAGAAAATGCATCCATCTACATAGGGTTGGTTTTACGATAAGCATCAGCCGATCCCAGATAATTTTGGAAAGGTCAGGAAAGAAAGAAAGAAAGAAAGAAAGAAAGAAAGAAAGAAAGAAAGAAAGAAAGAAAGAAATAGTTTGAGGCAGACTATCATTTCAGCTCGACGAGATTCTAAAGAACGGTTATTACAGTAATTGATTTCTATTGTACAGTGAAGGGCGAAATAATTGCAACCTAGTTGACCGACATGTAGGGGGAGGAGGACAATCAGAGGGCTCTCCCATCGCAATCCCATCAAGAGCTGCAATAACAGCGCGCGGCGTGGTGGTCTCATTAGGGGCAACAATTAAAAGGCTCTCCAGCAGGTGCAATCACTCTGATGAGAGTCAGGTTCGCTCCACATTGATGCCACTGAACTTTGGTTTTGTTGTGTAATCTTACTGAAAAACAAAGGCTTGATATTCCCAACAGTGCGGAACCATAAAAATGAATGAAGGCAAATACCTCCTATTTCAGAACCTGATAAATTAATAATAATGCTATTTGCTTTACATCCCACTAAGAATTTTACGGTTTTCAGAGACGCCGAGGTGCCGGAATTTAGTCCCGCATAAGTTATTTTATATGCCATTAAATCTACCGACGCGACGAGGCTGACGTATTTGAGCATCTTCAAATACCACCGGACTGAGCCAGGATAGAACCTGCCAAGTTGGAGTCAGAAGACCAGTGCCTCAACCGTCTGAGCCACTCAGCCCGGCAAAATGCCTGATAAATTCCCCACTTTTTACGGTAGAAATTAGCATCGATTTCACATCACGATGATGGCGGGAATTTATATTAATTAGGGCACGTCATTAGTAAATACCACTACTACTACCACTACTACTACTACTACTACTACTACTACTACTAATAATAATAACAATAGTAATAATAATAATAATAATACAACTGACAGGGTTCCTTTCTTGAAATGCATCGGAGAATTCATCGAACCGACAACCCTTGAAAAGATCTCACAACAAACTCGTCTCAAAAACATTAAAACAGCATTGGGGTTAGTCCAAAACATCTACAACAAAAAATCCATATCAAGGCACACAAAGATTCGGTATTACAACACAGTCATAAAAACAACCGTCCTTGACGCAAGTGTAACATTGTCACTCAGCAGAAAACAAGAACTTGAAGAAATAAAAAAAAAATTAGGAGAAGGATATGATTAGGAAAATCCAAGATGGTTACAGGTTACAATCAATAAAGACAACAGAAAAGTTCTCAAACATTGAAATTTACATTAGGAAAAGACGAATGAAATTCTCATTGGATTACCAGATTGACAAAAAGGATATTAGATTATGTAACTTCACTTAAGAACTCGACACCCTGGTTTAAGAAACTTCGAAAGGACCTCAAAAATGCAAAAATAAGTTCAACAGACATGCTAGAAAGAGGCATCTTTAGGCACAAAGTAAACATTGGGGAAGCTAGATCAGGGCAACCAAAAGAAAAACAGAACATGTAACAGCAAGAAGGACGCACAGAAGAATTGATTGAGGTAGGCCTACTTGTTTAACGACTTCCAGTAATGGGAGAATTCGCTACTACTACTACTACTACTACTACTACTACTACTACTACTACTACTACTAAGAAAAAAGAAGAGAAAGGAAGAACTTAATAATGTACATCACTCCATTCTGATGTCATGCCGACAAGCAGTTCCAGAATGGGCTGAGTGAAGAGGGCAGGGGTTTCTAGTTGGTGGAAATCCAACTCCCACACAGACTGGTGTCTTTAAAAGATTTTCCCCTGCCATAACAAAAAAACTACTACTACTACTACTACTACTACTACTACTACTACTACTACTCATATAACAGCATAGTACAAACATTTAGGATGGTTACGTTTAAACGACCGCAGGAAAACCCACCAAATGACCCTCGTCTGTCAGTTACTTCCTACAAACAATCTCACCTACATATCGTACAAATTTAGGCTTCTTTATTAATTCCACGAAATTAATACTCGTTGCGGATTACTACGTAAAATAGACGGGTTCTGCAGCGTGAAGAAGTCCCTAACCTCCAGCTACTCATCCTTGTCCGACTGGAAGCGTCGACCCTTCAAGGTGTGGCTGGCTTCCCACATCCATCGGCGTTTGGTGTCGAAACGCGACCCGCACGGAACTTGGTGCACCATTCCACAACGGTGGTTTTCGACAGACATGTCTATCCACCGATGTTTGTCCTTCGGCGGCCAAGAACAGAATAACAGCACGTTGGTCCTGTTTGGACGCATTTGGTAATAACGTCGCCATAGTTCACGTCGCCGCATTTAACGCACGCGGCACGGCACGACTGTCGCACTAATCCCTTTGTCTACATGTCCGTGCGTATATACCGCATCGGAGTCGCGCTACGTTGCATGTCAGCTGCAGCAGTGCCCTCAGACCGAAACGTTTTGATAAAACCAACCAACCAACCAACCAACCAACCAACCAACCAACCAACCAACCAACCAACCAACCAACCAACCAACCAACCAACCAACCAACCAACCAACCAACCAACCAACCAACCAACCAACCAACCAACCAACCAACCAACCAACCAACCAACCAACCAACCAACCAACCAACCAACCAACCAACCAACCAACCAACCAACCAACCAACCAACCAACCAACCAACCAACCAACCAACCAACCAACCAACCAACCAACCAACCAACCAACCAACCAACCAACCAACCAACCAACCAACCAACCAACCAACCAACCAACCAACCAACCAACCAACCAACCAACCAACCAACCAACCAACCAACCAACCAACCAACCAACCAACCAACCAACCAACCAACCAACCAACCAACCAACCAACCAACCAACCAACCAACCAACCAACCAACCAACCAACCAACCAACCAACCAACCAACCAACCAACCAACCAACCAACCAACCAACCAACCAACCAACCAACCAACCAACCAACCAACCAACCAACCAACCAACCAACCAACCAACCAACCAACCAACCAACCAACCAACCAACCAACCAACCAACCAACCAACCAACCAACCAACCAACCAACCAACCAACCAACCAACCAACCAACCAACCAACCAACCAACCAACCAACCAACCAACCAACCAACCAACCAACCAACCAACCAACCAACCAACCAACCAACCAACCAACCAACCAACCAACCAACCAACCAACCAACCAACCAACCAACCAACCAACCAACCAACCAACCAACCAACCAACCAACCAACCAACCAACCAACCAACCAACCAACCAACCAACCAACCAACCAACCAACCAACCAACCAACCAACCAACCAACCAACCAACCAACCAACCAACCAACCAACCAACCAACCAACCAACCAACCAACCAACCAACCAACCAACCAACCAACCAACCAACCAACCAACCAACCAACCAACCAACCAACCAACCAACCAACCAACCAACCAACCAACCAACCAACCAACCAACCAACCAACCAACCAACCAACCAACCAACCAACCAACCAACCAACCAACCAACCAACCAACCAACCAACCAACCAACCAACCAACCAACCAACCAACCAACCAACCAACCAACCAACCAACCAACCAACCAACCAACCAACCAACCAACCAACCAACCAACCAACCAACCAACCAACCAACCAACCAACCAACCAACCAACCAACCAACCAACCAACCAACCAACCAACCAACCAACCAACCAACCAACCAACCAACCAACCAACCAACCAACCAACCAACCAACCAACCAACCAACCAACCAACCAACCAACCAACCAACCAACCAACCAACCAACCAACCAACCAACCAACCAACCAACCAACCAACCAACCAACCAACCAACCAACCAACCAACCAACCAACCAACCAACCAACCAACCAACCAACCAACCAACCAACCAACCAACCAACCAACCAACCAACCAACCAACCAACCAACCAACCAACCAACCAACCAACCAACCAACCAACCAACCAACCAACCAACCAACCAACCAACCAACCAACCAACCAACCAACCAACCAACCAACCAACCAACCAACCAACCAATTAAATATGTATTACTGCGCAAGTTTTCATTCCTTTCCTGAACGAGACGGCAGGCCTCTTAGAAGGCGAGGCCTTTTCTCAGGACTGGGTGATGCGATATGGCGGTGATGTTCGGGGAAGGTGAAGGGAAGCAGAATTGTCCTTCATTGGAAGGTTATGGAAAACCACATAGAACCGTTCTCAGTTCAGCTGACGTTCGGGACTATACCCTTTCCGTCTCGCCACTTGTAAGCAGAAGCCCAGTCTGCACCCGTCGACTTGGTGGATCCCCTCCCTGTTATTTTGCTAACCTTATTTATTTGCGGAGAATCGGGAAATTTATTGAACATCTGCCTTGGTACATTATTCCAGTCTCTAACTCCTCTTTCTATAAATGAATATTTGTCGCAGGATATCCTCTTGAAATCCAACTTTATCTTCATATTGTGATCTTTCGAACTTATTCGTCTACTAATGTCATTCCACGCCATCACTCCATCAACAGCTCGGAACATACCGTTTAGTCTGGCAGCTCGTCTCCTTTCCCCCAAGTCTTCCCAAACCAAAGTTTGCAACGTTTTCATAACGCTACTCGTTTGTCGAAAATTACGAGAACAAATCGAGCTGCATTTGTGTGTATTTTTCAAGCCCTCTAATGAAGTGATTATGGTGAGCGTCCCATACACTGAAGCTATACTCTGGTTGGGGTCTTACCTCTCCTTTACATCCTTACTACAACCCATAAATACCCTCATAACCATCTCATTTGCAACCTTTATTTACAACCCCCTTTATATGATTACACCAATTAAAATCTTTCCTTATAATAACACTAGGTACTTACATTAATCCGCATAAGGAACATTCACATGATCAACGCAGAGGACTTTTTCTATTTAATGAAACTCAGAACCGGACTTTTCATCCTGTTTATCATCATATAATATTGCCTACTGTCCATCTCACAACATTTTGCAGTTGCTCACAATCTGGTAACTTATTTATTACTCTATGCAATATAACATTATCCGCATAAAACATCTCCGATTCCAGTTTTTTTACTCATATCATTAATATTATATAAGAAAACACATAGGTCCAATAATACTGACTTGAGGAACTTCCCTCTTAATGTTTATAGGATCACCTATTATAATTTTCTGAGGTCTATTTTCTAGAAATATAGCCACCCGTTCAGTCACTCTTTTGTCAAGTCCAGTTGCACTCAGTTTTGCCAGTAGTCTCCGATGATCCACACCTTAGATAGGTTAATCACGATAGAGTCAATTTTATTTTCTGAATCTAAAATATTTGATATATCTTGCTGGATATCTACAAGTTTAGCTTCAGTGGAATGACCTTTTTTAAACCCGAACTTCCTTCTATGGAACCAGATGTCTAATATAATCAGACATAATGCTTTACTAACGCTTACATGCAACACGTGTAAAATTGACTGGCCTGTAATTTTCGGCTTTATGTTTATCAACCTTTCCTTTACACAAAAGGGCAGGATATACCGTATATTAACAGGGACATTTTTTATTGATACAAGAAATCACCTCCCGAACGTTGATACAAATGTTTTGATACATCCTATAGATGTGAAACATCGCATCACATTTTCAGCAATCTGTTCACTAAAAAATTACAAAGAAATCCAGTGGAACTTTGAGACATTTCTAAAAAAACGGAGTGCTTAAAATGAATCGATCGTATAGTGCATATTCGCTGCTAGTATTGATGATGATGATGATGCTTGTTGTTTTAAGGGGCCTAACATCGAAGGTCATCGGCCCCTAATGGTACGAAATGAAAGAACAAAAAATTCAAAGGCATCCACTGACCAAAATAAAAATAAAATGTCATGAAGAATGAATGAATGAATGGATGGACAGGAACCCAACAAAACACAAAACAAACAAACAAAAACCAGTGGAGCGCACTCAATACAGATCGAAAATAACATTATTACCGACCAAGGAACCACTTACAAAGCAGAATGATGCTTGGTGTCTAAAGGGGGTGCAAAATCCACGTCTAAGGCCCCACAGAATGGTACTTGTCGCGAGTAAAATAGAACCATGGTATGTGTCACGTTGGGGTATTAATCAGAAGTAGCGAAGACTCACGGTGTTCCACAAAAGATGGTACTATTCACAAGTATTGCAATACGTACAAGTAACGCAGACCTATGGTGTGTCTCACACAATGGCGCAACTCATAGCCAACGCAAATCGAGAAGGTTCCCCACCTAGGTGTACTAAACACGGGCGCCGGTATTCCCGTGGTGTTCCTCACATAGTGGGTACTAATCACAGGCAACGCAGACCCACGGTGCTGCTCATATAGCGGTGCAACTCACAGGCTACGCCCAGACCCGCGGTGTTGCTCACATGGGTACGACGCACGGGTACTGGAATCCACCAGGCCAGGCCTTTACTGCTACTAATCACAAACCTATTTCGTACCGAATTTAGTGGTACTACTCGCAAGTACAGGCAACCTATGGTGTTCCCCGCGTGATGGTACGATTCAAAATTAGTTTCATGGTTCTAATTCAGTCAGCCCTTGGTCGCCCCTTTTAGTCGCCTCTTACGACAGGCAGGGGATACCGCGGGTGTATTCTACATGTGCGTCCCCCACCCGCAGGGGGTAGTGTGTTTGGTCCGCGAGAGGTATTTTATTTCCCTCAAGTCCGCCGGCAAGCCGGTTAGGACCCCCCTATCCGCCACCTGGGACGCGCCACGTGGGAGTATCACCTCTCCCCCTGCTAGTATTAAACATTCGACTGGTGTTGAAGATTCTCTTACCTGTGACAGATGTGTGAGTTGTGACGAAGCGTAGTACGACACTCTCGAGGCACTGTAGTTGTTAGTGGCGGGCTTGCTGTATATATGATGACTGTATCCCCCACTCCCATTGGTGGACGTCACGTGGGTGGTGGCGTACGGACATGGCGATGGAGAGGATCGGCGGGACAGAGGCACCTTGTGGAAGCTTGCTATGGTAGCATAACTCCCGCTACCAACACTAGGGGCGCGAGCCATCGAGTCCAGACGAATGAACACGTTTGGATTACTGCCGTACGCAGCGCTAGTGTACGTTGTGCTGAAACAGGCAAATAAAGAAAGGAGGACGTTAAATATTTTCTAAATTTCAGTGACACGGGGAGTATAACAGAGAATACATCACTAGATTCTAAAATGCACAGAACCCACAATTTGACAAATAGAATGCTGAAACTTTGCAAAGTGCTGTCTCCTTTGCTACGCACATACGATAGAACAGAAACATTTTATTTGGAGCTAAGATGGTGCAGTCACCTTCCACTCGGGAGGCTACTGCATAGTGAGCCATCTAGTAACGAACAAGAGTACCACTTACAACAGACCACGACCGACTGGATCTCTCGCTGGGTTCCTTATACACTGACTGACAGAGCAAATGCAACACCAAGAAGGATTGGTCAGAACTTTATGCCAATTGCAGGGTAGACGGACGTCACTGAGGTATGCTCATGATGTGAAATGCGCCGCTGTGCTGCGCACGTAGCGAACGATAAATGGGACACGGCGTTGGCGAATGGCCCACTTCGTACCGTGATTTCTCAGCCGACAGTCATTGTAGAACGTGTTGTCGTGTGCCACAGGGCACGTGTATAGCTAAGAATGCCAGGCCGCCGTCAACGGAGGCATTTCCAGCAGACAGACGACTTTACGAGGGGTATGGTGATCGGGCTGAGAAGGGCAGGTTGGTCGCTTCGTCAAATCGCAGCCGATACCCATAGGGATGTGTCCACGGTGCAGCGCCTGTGGCGAAGATGGTTGGCGCAGGGACATGTGGCACGTGCGAGGGGTCCAGGCGCAGCCCGAGTGACGTCAGCACGCGAGGATCGGCAGCCCCGCACGCCACGTCAACCGCCATTCTTCAGCATGTGCAAGACACCCTGGCTGTTCCAATATCGACCAGAACAATTTCCCGTCGATTGGTTGAAGGAGGCCTGCACTCCCGGCGTTCGCTCAGAAGACTACCATTGACTCCACAGCATAGACGTGCACGCCTGGCATGGTGCCGGGCTAGAGCGACTTGGATGAGGGAATGGCGGAACGTCGTGTTCTCCGATGAGTTACGCTTCTGTTCTGTCAGTGATAGTCACCGCAGACGAGTGTGGCGTCGGCGTGGAGAAAGGTCAAATCCGGCAGTAACTGTGGAGCGCCCTACCGCTAGACAACGCGGCATCATGGTTTGGGGCGCTATTGCGTATGATTCCACGTCACCTCTAGTGCGTATTCAAGGCACGTTAAATGCCCACCGCTATGTGCAGCATGTGCTGCGGCCGGTGGCACTCCCGTACCTTCAGGGGCTGCCCAATGCTCTGTTTCAGCAGGATAATGCCCGCCCACACACTGCTCGCATCTCCCAACAGGCTCTACGAGCTGTACAGATGCTTCCGTGGCCAGCGTACTCTCCGGATCTCTCACCAATCGAACTCGTGTGGGATCTCATTGGACGCCGTTTGCAAACTCTGCCCCAGCCTCGTACGGACGAACAACTGTGGCAAATGGTTGACAGAGAACGGAGAACCATCCCTCAGGACACCATCCGCACTCTTATTGACTCTGTACCTCGACGTGTTTCTGCGTGCATCGCCGCTCGCGGTGTTCCTACATCCTACTGAGTCGATGCCGTGCGCATTGTGTAACCTGCATATCGATTTGAAATAAACATCAATTATTCGTCCGTGCCGTCTCTGTTTTTTCCCCAACTTTCATCCCTTTCGAACCACTCCTTCTTGGTGTTGCATTCGCTCTGTCAGTCAGTGTACCACATAACGCCACTGGAGCGCTGGCCACCTAAGTCACTGTCAGGAAGCTGTATATAGCACATTACAATATTTCCTGTTTCATTTATATTGTTTTGATGTCGTAAATGTTGGTAATGTGTTCGTAATGAGGTGTTTGTTGGTTTATTATTGAGAATTGATAGTTATGCGCAAATTAGTTCTTTTATTATGTAGTGCGGTGATTTGTTCTTCTTTAAGTGCGTTTCGATATATTCGAATATGTACTGTTGTGTACCTTATTGTACTTCGAACAGGAAAAAGAACAAAGGGACACTATCATTTCAAGAATTTTCTGTAGACCAGGACAAACCTAAGGAGTGGCTGAAAGGCATTTTTCGCGATAACCTTGTCCCTAACACTAATTCTGCTTCTTATGTTGTTTGTAGCCTTCATTTCAAAGAACATGATTATTCATGTGTATGCAAAAGTAGGAGAGTACTAAAGAAAGGTTCTGTACCATCAGTGTTCCCTAACTATTCTAGTTATAAGGTGACTAGTACCAAGCGTCATAGAAAAAAATACTGGAACCGCACCACCCTCAGCCAAGAAATGCAAAAGAGTTGAAGCTGCTTCCATATTCAAAATCCTGATGTAAGCTGTTCAACAGCCAATAGCGAAGCTACAGATAACTTTTAAAATGTTAATATCACTGTAGAACAATGACCATAAAGTGAAGATATGCCTTAAGCAGAAATGACATTGCAAGCACAAGGATGACTGAAACACTTAAGTTTGTATTATAGCTCCCTACAACCGGAAAACTAAGATGAAAGTGCTAATTCAAGGTTGATTGTTGGGAGCTATAATACAATACCATAATTGTTAAAAAATAAAAAAATACATTAAGTGGTAAGACTGTGTAATATTGTACTGATTTGTGTATCCTCAGTTCACCAGTAGTTCACGAGGGGGCTACTCTACCACATAATTTATGAGCATGCGAGATTTCTCGCACGGGTCCCCTAGTCCCGTTTTAAAATGACGATTGAAGTATTTTCTCTGAAAAGGATGTAGTGTACCCATACCGGGCATATCAGGGCAACAATTACATAATTCGGTTTCACAAACAGATGTATAAATGGAAATGTTGGATGAGAACCTTCGGAAGTCATTTTCCGGGCTCGAAGTGCCGCCCTCCCTACTTTTATTGCGTCAACGGCTAGAGCTCAAAAGCATACGGGCAATGGAATGTTCGTAAGAGGAAATAGGCACTACGTAATATATAACGAATGTAGGGTTCTCTATAATGTGAGAGGAATGCATTAATATTATTAAATGAGAAGAATCTTTGTTGAGAATATTTGATAAACATTTTATTATTCTGATAGAATCACTCGGTAAGTACACGAGATGATGCCATATTACAATACATAAACAAAGAAATAATCAAGACTGAAGCAATAATGATATACGTTCTTTCAGTTTGTTCACAGTTGTAGCTGTCGCTTGGCATACCTTAAATCATTTGATTAATACGCACTGATATTATATACATATTTCACATACGTAGATTTATTTATCTATAACAGTGCTATGCGACGGTATCCAGTATTTAAATAGGCTGATCAAAGACGGCACTTTCTCGTTAAATCATATCGTTAATTAACTATCATGGTTGTGGAATTTATGCATCTTATTAGCACATTTCCTTTCACACACGAGATTGCAAAGCCGTATATCAAACACATGGTCTATTTGACCACAACAATTACATATTACACTGAACACATACGCGTATCCTGGGTCATCATCATCATCATCATCTAAAGGCTTCGCCTTGTCGCTGCAACCATTGATCTCTTCTCTCTACGATCCTTTTCATCTCTCCATAACCTTGGCATCCCATCATCTCAACTACCTCTTCAATAATCTTTTTCCGTGGTTTCCCTCTGCCTTTCTTTCCCATCACCTTGCCTTCGAACAAGTTCTTTATGAAGTTATTATGCCGGAGAATGTGACCGAAAACTGATGCTTTTCTCCTTTTTATCGTTGTTATTAAATGTCTCTGGGTGTTTATTTCTCTAAGCACTGCTTCATTAGTTTTCTTCTCAATCCAGCTAGTTCTAGTCATCTTCCTCCATAGCCACATTTCCACTTCCCCTAGTCGTTTCACGTCCTCCTCCAAGAGAGTCCATCCTTCACAGCCGTATAGCAGCACACTCCAAATGAACGTTTTGATAAATAATTTCTTTTGTTCAGTATTTAAGGATTTATTAGTTAAGAGCTGCTTCTTCTCCTCAAAGGATTTCTTACACAGGGAAATCCTTCTTTTTATTTCCACAGTGCATCTGTTGTCATCGGTAATAACTGATCCTAAGCAGCAGAACTTGTGCACCTGTTTTATTAAAATATTTCCAATTCTGAGCTGTGCCTCTGGCTTCATTTTAGATTTGCTTACAACCATAACATTAGTTTTATTTACATTAATGTTAAGTTGGAAATCTTTTAAGATGGATGTTAATTTATTGAGCATGATCTGCATGTTCTTCTCATTGTCAGCCAGAAGTGCAATGTCGTCGGCAAATCTAATACAGTGTACAGTTGTTCCATTTAATTTAATGCCAGGTGTTTTGGATTTAAAAATTTTCATGGCCTCTTCAATGTACAGATTAAATAGAAATGGTGATAAGGAACACCCCTGTCTTACTCCTTTCCTGATTCTCACCTTGCATACTTTATCATTACTTTCGATGTTTATTCTTTGATTGATGTAGAGGTTAAGTATTGCTTTTCTGTCTTTCCAGTCCAAATGAATGTCCTTCATAATTTTGAACAGCCTTTTCCAATGAACATTGTCAAAAGCTTTTTCCAGGTCTACAAAAGCTATATATGTATTTCTGTTAAGCTCCAGTCTTCTCTCCAAGATGGTTTTAAGTGCTATAATAGCTTCTCTTGTTCCTACTCCTTTCCTGAACCCAAACTGATCATCATCTAGATTCTGCTCAATTTTCATTTTGATTCTGTTTTTAATATGCATGTGAATATTTTTGCCGCATGTGAAACAAGACTTAGTATTCTGTAATTGGAGCATTCTGTTGAATCTCCTTTTTGTGCAGAAGTACTGCTTTGCTTTCAACAAAATCCTCTGGCATATCTCCGTTTTCATAGCAGTACTGGATGATTTTGAAGAGTTCATTCTTCAGCTCTTTTCCAGAGTTTTTCCACAATTCAGCAGGCAGTTTGTCTGGTCCAGGAGCCTTGTTCTTTTTCAGCTGTTGCAGTGCTGTTTCGAATTCACTTCTCACTATGGGTGGACCTAGTTCATCTTGTGAAACCTGGTCTTGTTTTATGATGTTCACATCTACATTGCCAATTTCTTCTCCATTATATAGATCCTCCAAATATTCTTTCCATCTCTTCATTACCTCCTCATCTTCTATTAACAGACTTCCTTCCGTATCTTTTATTACACTGGATTTCAATTTAGCCTTGAATTGTGTTCTTTTTACTTGATTGTATGCTCTGTCAACATTTCCGAATTCCTATTATATTCAAAGTAAAATCAACCAACGCTGGTATCGAATCCATCACCACAAACACTTGGGAATAATAAAATACGTAAACACATCATAAAGAAAAAATATCAAACATATAGCAAACAATACATCTTGATGATATAGCCTATTCAAGCCATAGTATAAGGTGAAATCCATGGTTCCAACGTGAGTTGAACCCACGTTCTTCAGCTTCCGAAGTAAAAAATCTGAAACTCCTATCACGAGCTAATTTAGTACATAAAAATAGGGAGGAATCCATCCTTCGCAAAATCATAAAATTATCAACGTTACTCATAACGTATCATCAGCATGGATCGATATTGCACTGGTGAATGAAAGAAGGCTTTCAGGTAGATGTAAAGACTCTTGGGAACAACACAGTCTCCCTTCAGACCGTGCAAATCCTTACATCGTAAATCCGTCGTTCTATGTCAATGGCAGTGTGTCCTGCTCTGAGGCTACAAAGACACCTTGTATTCTTTCTTTCTTTCTTTCTTTCTTTCTTTTTCTTTCTGCCATCTTGGCTCGTTCTCAAGTACGCATTCATTTGAGAGCCACCACTTCTTATTATTTATTATCTGGCTATATATTCAGCCTAATTCAATACATCACGACAGTCATAACTATTATAATTCTTTATCATTCCAACATCTCAACCATTTCACAAGCCTCACCTTCCCACATCATACCACTGCATCTCAAATCCGTTCCATTAATTTACAGAGAAGACTCCATTCTCACAGGTTATTTAACTAATTAAATTTCACTCGCGTATCTAGATAATTCACATATTACCTCGGTTTGAACATCTTCAATGATCATTTATTATTATATGGGATTTATAAATACCTGAATCACCGTGAAGCAAACATATAGTCTATATCCAAATTACTATGAAAATCTTTACCAGATTACGAAGAAATTATGAATTTAGCTAAAGCGCTATTCTCCTCAAAAATGTGCTTCATATGCACTAAGAATTTAAGGGATCTATATATTAATTCATGCAAATAATCCCCCTAAAATATCAATGATTATTCTTGAATCACAAAGAAATCCTAATTAAAATAATAATCCTTTCCCAGTCACACGCGTATAGTGTTCCCTACATTTAATATTATTAATTATAACATTTTAATATTTACAAAATAAAAATTGCTACTGACATGCAAATCTCGTGGTTTAATATATTCAAATTAAATGTACTCTTCGAACGCTGGATATGGTTTGCTGTCATCTCGAGGTACACTTGAGATTTAAACCATCTTGATGACTGCTCCTCTCATTGATAGTCCTTGGTTCCTCTTCATCCTGACGCGATCCATATCTCGAACTGTGGTCTTCTTATTGGAGTCTCTAGACGTTCCCTGAAGAAATGACTGCAGGCACTTAGGCGCGTTTCTCGTAGGCTCCAGTTCTCAGGTTCGATGATTACTCACGAACATACAGGCAAAAATGTAAAATCAGTTACTAAACACTGTTTATGTGCTTTCAAAGAATCTGCTGGTAATTACATCCACTAATAACTTGAAATAGATTAATCTAAATAGTGGCAAGTTTGTTTAAACCACTATTCATTTCCCCATTAATCACACAGTTTGACTAAGTATCACTACGAGTGTCCATGGAGTATGCAAACGTTAATTTTATCAGGAATACCGTTATTTATTTTTACTGACCGTCACTCACTCTTAAAATGCTTTAGGTCGGTCACTATTAATTACTGAACGTAATTAACTGTCTCACTACTTCCTAACAACCTGATGCGTTTGCCCTTTCACTGATGATTGCATCATGAGCCGCGACTGACTGTCGTCGATATTTAAAAGATTAAATGTTGAGATAAGACTTCTGTTCATCACCACTGTACTTTATCTTGTACCACACGGCTTATTTCGCGATATTTTACACCGCAGTGATGTGTTTTTCTTCCTCGACACAGCACTTCATAACTGATATCCATAGTTCACTACTAACAAGTGAGTAATGCGGCTACGCAAATTACAATGGGATCCTGCATCTAAGTCCAGGTCTTATTTATAGTATCTGGGCTGAGTGGCTGTGGAGGAGGCAAGCCACGCCCCCTGATCGAAATTGAACTCTGGTAAACGGAATCTTACAGTGACGTGAAAGCGATCAAATTATAGCTCATGACCTCTATTTTATACTGATCTCGTTTAAAATCAATACGATCAGCGAGTCATTCACAATCTCGAAAGCGTCCTTTTATAAATTCATGCGTTATGGTTCATCTCACAAGACCTCCCACCTTTTTACTCATGTTGCCAGATCTTGGCATTCATCTTTAGTTTGCGTACCACCATATGGCATGCGTCATTACCGATCCACTATTAAAGTATTGCATTTATATGCATCAACAGTTAGCATTAAATACATCGGTTCGATTGAGACCTGACTCATAAATTTCCATAGATTATCTCAGACGAATCTGTTCTTCTTCTTTTTCCTCTTTTTAGTTACAGTAATTATGGTGAAGTAGCGCCAATGAATGTGGTGTTGAATTAGTAAAATATATTTATTTCTTGGGGGTTAACACACCTTAATTCAGCCTACTCTCAAACAACCTACATTTCCATGCGTAGCGTCATCTCTCCTCCTCGCTCGCTCAGAGTGAGAGCGTGATTTCAAGGTTAAGTAGGTAATACGTTATCCTTTTCTCGATACAGCGCAGGAAACTGCTCCCTTCGGGCTGGCGTATCGCAACTCACATCCCGGTTCGACATGTAGACTGCTAATTACGACATTATATGTCGCAGAATGTTGGGAAAAACGGCATATATGATTGACTAAACCTCCTAACATGCCTATGGCATGGTGATGAACGGTTACAGCAGAACATACTGAGCACACCAAGTCATTCATGACGACTTCAGAATTAAATCATACACTAGCTTAATCAATAATTTCACTCCAAATTTCTCAAAGAAGAAACCTCAAGTCTACGTTTCAACCAACTTTATCTGACTACTACAAGCTATAGATTACAGATTGAGAGATAGCATCTTTTCGCGCGGGATCTTTGGCAATGTATACACTTACAATCTATCGGTTGTCCTTAAGTAAAATATTTACATACTGTTGCCCCGATTGGGGTTATTTATTGCTCAACAGTAATATGTTTCACTGTTTTCAAAGAGAACTATCCCCAGAAAAACTTTACACACACCAATAAATTTACAGGGGTATAATTGCCCAAACTAATTGGCCTTAGTGTAAAAAAGAAAAGGTTGAACATGACTGGCCATAAACACAAGGCTAGGAGGTGAAACACTTCCTGTCTTTTTAGAAATAGTTAAAAACCCTACGTAGGCTTATGACCCAATGAAACAGAGGCTAAGCCTATTCTACATCGGGTGACTAAATGAGAAACATTAAATACCAAATAAGTTTTAAGAATTTTAGGTGTTTAGAAACTTTAGTTAACCCACGCCAAGTTGAATGGGAACTAACAGAGGGTAATCACTCTTTACTCCCTTATATTACATATTTCCCAGCAGGGAACTAGAACAGAGTCCTCAGACTTGCCGCAAATTCTACTTTTAAACCACCAAATTTAGAACTTTACATAAATAAAAGAGGTTGAAACATTCCCCTCAAGCTATCCGCAGGAGCTATCACATGTTTATGAAAATTCTGCCATTACCTTGAGTTGATGGGCCTTTCGAACGCCGTCCACGCCCCCTCCTTCATTTAGGACACGCCGCACTCAAATCACTGGAGCAACCAAGACAATACGGTCCTAAAGCGCTCAGTTCTTATAGTATTTACGAGGGGAAGCTTCCAGAACGTTTTACTGATAGGCTGAATTCCTGTACACACTCCCCATTTTAATTGGCCAGAGAATATATTTACAAGTTTCTGATAGGTTGGTTACTATTGAAGAGGGAATCAGCTGAATTGTTGACAGCTTTGACATATAAAAAAAAAACAATCCTAAGAACCAGGTTAACAAAAATCAAAAATACAAATTTCTTTATGAAATAATTATAGTTTACCCCGCTAGATGCAGCAATTAAACCTATGGTAGAGACTTCTAACAGCTGAAAACCAAATATCTTGTATACATCAGTTCAAGTTAGAATACATAGATGACAGCAGGCGTGCAGTTTAACTGGCTGGGGAAGTTGTACCCGCGGTATAATAGTAATAAAAATAAAATAATAATAATAATAATACTAATAATAATAATACTAATAATAATAATACTAATAATAATAATAAATTAGTGCTTCACCTTGTGAGGAAAGGAAGTGGTCCGCAATGCTTCTGTACCTGCTCTCTGAGTCGCTGGTGCAACAAGCCACGTTACAGTCTAGCTTCAGAACTTGGAAACAGACACTATATTGATGCTAAAACGCTCGTATCCATGTGTACATATTCTAACGCAGCTGTAATACCTGAAGACTAATATCGTGGATGGTGCTGTTCTGTAAGCGAAGGAGACGCTGTTACTGACATGACAAACTAAATGTATTTACTTTCTCTCATTAGGAATGGATGAAGCTGGTGATGTTACCTCATGTCTAGCATCTTTGAATTTTTAATGTGCTGTTGATGGAAGGCAGAACATTCAAGTTTTTCCAGTTCTGTCGTTCCTGCATGCATTTCAAATATAAACACATGAACACTTCCATCTTCGAGGAAAAGCAGACAGGTTCATTTCAACAAATGTTACCGGTGAAGCCCTTCGCTCTGTAAAATATTAAAGGTTTCTTTGAAGCTTTCTTCCAAAATTCGATGAATGTCTACTGTTTACTCCCATTGGATGAACAACTTCAAACCATTTTAGGCGTATATCAATGAACTGACCTTTGTTTTACAGCTTTTTATTGAGAATACTTTTATAATAATTAATGTTTCTTCGTCCCTCTAACTACCTTTGACGGTTTTCTAAAACGCCGCGTTGGCGGAGTAGTTTTTTTACTTGCCAGTAAATTTACCGACACGAGGCTGACGTATTTGAGCACCTAAAAATGCCACCGGACTGAGCTAGATTCGAACCTGCCATGTTGGGGTTAGTAGGCTAGCGCTTCAATCGTCTGAGCCACTCAGCCCGACCCCCTTTTTATTATTTACTGAGAATACTTTTAGTACTCGAAGAAAGCCACCATATGACACAGATTTCTCGATTTTTCCTTTGGAGTCTTAAATTGTTCAAGGAAACCTTCCTAGCGGAGTGAGACGAGCTAAAACAGACATGGGAAAGCGACTGTTATTTGTTCTACAGGAACTGAAATACGGCACGACCGCTCTCAAGTTCAAGAAAACGTGCAAATCAGTTTTGGCACTTCCTGGAACTAATGGGTTCGTACAGTAGCATCCTTGAAGTCGGCGAATGCAGAGTGCATCTCGGCCTGCAAGTGGCTACGGCTGGTCCGTGGTCCGACAGCTCTGTACTCCGACCGGCCACCCGAACAGAGGATGGATGGCCACAGTTCTACCGTGTAATCGGGAGACAGAGAGGCTGGTCCCTAGCGTTGGCTGTCCTGATAATGGTTTTCCGTGGTTTTCCATTCTCCTGCACTGAGGCGAATGCCGGGACAGTTCCTAGTATAGGCCACGGCCGCCAACCCTCTCACCTTCTCCACACACCTCCTTCTTTCATACTAATCTCCTGGCCTGAGAGATGGCATCACCGTCTAGGAGGCCCGCCTCTCCCCTTCAGGGGAGGCATTAAAACATTTAGTAGTAGTACTGGATCCATGGGAGCCTTGTCGATAGTTATAAATCCTGGGCATTAGAGAAGTCATCAAGGACAATTGAGAGTGTCAAATCATTCAAACTGAAGCATTTGGAACCTTGTTTAGAAATGTATGAGAAATTCGAAAAGACAATAGTGCTCATAAAGAAGTCGTCGTCGTCACAAAAGTAGGTACGAATCAATCAATCAATCAATCAATCAATCAATCAATCAATCAATCAATCAATCAATCAATCAATCAATCAATCAATCAATCAATCAATCAATCAATCAATCAATCAATCAATCAATCAATCAATCAATCAATCAATCAATCAATCAATCAATCAATCAATCAATCAATCAATCAATCAATCAATCAATCAATCAATCAATCAATCAATCAATCAATCAATCAATCAATCAATCAATCAATCAATCAATCAATCAATCAATCAATCAATCAATCAATCAATCAATCAATCAATCAATCAATCAATCAATCAATCAGTCAATCAATCAATCAATCAATCAATCAATCAATCAATCAATCAATCAGGTTGCAGATTCTCCATATCAGTTGCTTACCTAGCCCTTGGAAATTTATAGAACATTTTCCTTGATAATTTATTTCAGTCCCTTACTCCTCGTCTTATAAATGAATATTTGCCCCAATTTTACCTCCTGAATTCCAAATTTATCTTCATATTATGAACCTTCCTACTTTTAAATGTTCCGCTCAAACCTATTCCTTTAGTAATGTCATTCCACGCTATCTCTCCACCGACAGATCGGAACATACTACTTAGACGAGCATCTGATCTCCTTACTCCGAAAGTCTTCCCAGTACAAACTTTGCAATATTTCCGTAACACCAAGAATAGTCCGGGCTGCTTTCCTTTGGACCCTTTCCATTTATTGGATCAAGTAGTGCTGGTGAGGGTCCCATATATTGAAACCATACTCGAAATGGGGTCTTACCAGAGACTTATATGCCGTCCCCTCTACATTCTTATTTCAACAATCTCTGAATACCCTCCTAACCATCTGAAGAAATCACTAACCTTTCTTAACAACCCCGTTAATATCATTACCCCAATGAAGAACATTTCTTATATTAAAACCTAGGTACTTACAGTGATCTCCAAGAAGTACTTTCACACCATCAACACATTAATTAAAACTGAGATGAATTTTCCTCTTGGTGAAAACTACAATCTGATTTTTCATCCTGTTTGCCATCATACCATCATCCACTGACGTGATTTGAAAATATTTACGACAAATGGAGGCTAAACGTTAATGAAATATTCCAAAACATTGTGAATGTTTATGAATGGTGTTGGAAGCTAATTTCATCGGTAATGTATAGCTGACAAAAACATCCTTATCCCTAGAACGGTCGAGCAGGGCCCCTGAAACCGAGGAGTATGAAATTTTGCAATTACTCCATGGTCTCAGCATTCAGTGGGCTGGCCGTCCCTCTACCTTCCTGTAACGGTCATAGGAATGCATTGCAGTTCTTATCTAAGAGATTCACTTTTTGTCATTTGTACAAAGTAGCAGTGCGTCTCTCAGGCCCAGTCCGACCTTTGACATACCTAATTCTCTCCAACACGGTGATAAGATTGTTTTCTGCGGTTAAAGTTTCAAAGGTCTTATCATCTTCATATCTTCAATAAACACTAGCATTAGTGTTTCCATGAACTTCTGAGCATCAAGTGGAAGGATTGAAAAATGTGAAATAGAGGAAATGTTATACGATGACGAATTTCGCGATTCAGACGCTGATCCGGATTTTGTGAAAACCAGCGATCATGAATCCAACAGTGAATTTAGTAAAGGAGAAGAAGGAAAACAAGAAGACATGAGAGATGCAACAGCCAGCTCCAGTGTTACGTTGAGGATTCAAATGCAAGTAGTTCTCTTCCTTATTTTGTTGATAAAGAGAGGAAAATCTAAAGAATCTGACCCGACTGGAACTTCTCTGGGAGTTATTTACACGTTACATTTTATTCGGCGTATTGAGAATAATCTGTTGACATTTTTGAATTAGTTGCAGTATGGAGAATAAAGGATTCTAAAAATATTTTCAGGATATTATGCCGTTTCTTTGTAAAATATTTTTTTAGCCGCCAAAAAGGTTTAGATAATTGTTTTTACATTGGGTCTACCAGACCCAGCCCGATCTTCCACGTTGCGTTTTCCACCCGACTACGCTAGGGTTATGTCGTTGTAAGTATGGAGTAAACTGATTACAGGGATTACTGTAAAGATGCATATACCTTTGTGAATACTGCAAACTTAAATATTTATCAAGCTTCCTGGACACGGATATTGTTGAGTAGCTTATAAGGAAGTCATTTTGTGATATTTCTACCGGATCACCTGCAACATTGCAAAATCTGGAAGACCACAGAAATATCTCGCAACTACGGAGAAGCAGCTACTTCAGTACATAAAAAGCATCACAAGTGACAAGAAAAGGAAATTGAGAAAAACGATCCCTTATTTGCCATAAAAACTAAAACAATGTAATTACACAAGATGACGGTGAAAGTTTGCAATTTTGTGTGTACTAAATTTGTGACTGCATCAAAATTACAAACATAACAACTTTGGCAGCGATAGTTGACCGCCTCTGTGGTGTAGTGGTTAGTGTGATTAGCTGTCATCTCCGGAGGCCTGGGTTCGATTCCCGGCTCTGCCACGAAATTTGAAAAATGGTACCAGGGATGGAACGGGGTCCACTCAGCCTCGGAAGGTCAGTTGAGTAGAGGGGTGTTCCATTCCCACCTCCGCCATCCTGGAAGTGGTTTTCCGTGGTTTTCACCCATCCCCTCACAAGGCCACTGTTCAGCATAGCAGGTGAGCCACCTAGGCAAGGTACTGGTCTTCCTCTCCAGTTGTATCCCCGACCCAAAATCTCACGCTCCAGGACACTACTCTGAGATGGTAGAAGTGGGATCCCTCGCTGAGTCCGAGGGAAAAATCAACCCTGGAGGGTAAACGATTTAAGAGGGAGAGAAAGTTAGCGATATTTAAGGCATTAATTTTTGCAAGAACATGGTACACAGATCAGTTTTTATTTTTCAACTTTCCTTATTGTGGTTTATACTGAAGTATTTTTTCTTTGCAAATATTCTGGCTTAATATATTTCTATGATCTACTTGTTTGCAACTCTTGTATGCTAATTTATTTTACAATGAAAGAAAATGAAATGGCGTATGGCTTTTAGTGCCGGGAGTGTCCAGGGACATGTTCGGCTCGCCAGATGCAGGTCTTTTGATTTGACACTCGTAGGCGACCTGCGCGTCGTGATGAAGATGAAGCGAAATTAACCAGTTATGGTTAAAATTCCCGACCCCGCCGGAAATCGAACCCGGGACTCCTGTGACCAAAGGCCAGCACGCTAACCATTTAGCCATGGAGCCGGACTGTTTTACAATGTTACCACGAAATAAAACTTTGTTTTTCTGCTTTTCCCTGCTGTCACATTTTGCCACTTTTCAAATTACGGAATTCACATGGATTTGAATATGTATTAAGTTATTTTTACAGTTAATTTAAACTCAGTTTTAATGATTAACATAACCCCTGTATTCCTCCGGTAGTGCCCAGTGAGGTGGCATATCGTTCAGTACAATTCAGTAAGCCCATTGAATATCGGAACAAAGGGTATCAATTTCAACATGCATTGTCACTCTCACCAGTCACGCGTGATTTCGGCCTAGTTTGATACAGAATGTCACCACAATTGAGGCATTGTGGTGTGTTTTATGGGGGGTTATTCTAATAAAATCTTCCGTGCCAGTCAACAATGAATTGTACAACACTTGTTACACATCCTGTGTGCGTGACGTGATTTGAAAATATTTACGACAAATGGAGGCTAAACGTTAATGAAATATTCCAAAACATTGTGTATGTTTATGAATGGTGTTGGGGTAGCGCTGAATACCTTGCAAATTTATAATTCAGAATTGTTCTCACGCATTCTATCTGCATATACAGTAGTTCATACTGAGTCGGCAGGGTGAGAGGCTGATTTATATTGTTATGCGAATTTATTCCTACACACTCACAAGTGATCCGCTGTCACCTAGGTGGCAGATTCCCAATCAGTTGTTTGCCTTTAAAATATTTCAATGAAGTTAGAAATTTATCAAATAACGAATTTTTCAAATCGCTAATTCCTCTTCATATAAACCAGTATTTGGCCCAATTTTTCAACTTGAAATTAAACTTGATTTTCATACTATGATATTTTCCTTCTTTTAAATTTAAAAATTCCACTCGAGCCTATTCGTCTTTTTATTCTTCTTTTTTTTCTTCATGGGGCCTCTAAATATTAGTTTCTAATTAGCGGTCGATCTCTAAGATCTTTTGCTACGATATTTTTCCTTCATTCCCAGCTAGATATACCTGCTCCCTTCACAAAACTGAAGGTTGTTCTTATTGGGTCTTCTTGGATTTTTTTCTCTCTCTTCACCTGGTTGTCCTAGAATGGAGAGTCTGATTCTACCCAGCGCCTCACATTCGAAAAAATATGTGTTCACCTGATTCCTCTGCTTCATTGCATTTCCTACATTTGTTGTCAGCCTGTTCTTCTACTACATATTATGATTCTACACCATCTATCCACTAAGAACTTGAAACATTCCTCTTAATCGAACAGCTCGTCTCCTTATTTCCTCGTCTTCCCAGCCCTAAGTTAGCTACGTTTTCTTAACGCTCCTCTTTTGTCGGAAATTACCCAGAAGAAATCGAGCTGCTTTCCTTTGATTCTTTTCCAGTTCAAGTGATACTGGTGAGGGTCCCATACACTGGAACCACACTCTAAATATTTTGACACTGTGCTTTACGTCGCACTGACACATAGTTCTTGCGGCGATGATGGGACAGGACAGGGCTAGAAGTGGGAAGCAATCTACCAAGGCCTTGATTAAGGTACACCCTGGTGTGAAAATGAGAAACCACGGAAAACCATCTTCAGAGCTGCCGACAGTGGGGTTCGAAACCACCATCTCCCGAATGCAAGCTGAGATAGCCACGTTACACAAACGACGCAGCCACTTCCTCGGTAATAGGGTTCTTATCAGTGACTTATACGCCTTCCCCTTAACATCCTTACTGCAACCTCTAAATACCACCCACGAACTATCCTTCGGTTCAGAGGGCTTTGGGTTCGAATCTCGGCTTGGCCCGATATTTTAGCCGCGTCGAGTTAATTACTCTGGCTTCATCTCGTATACTCGTAGGTACACCACACACTGCACCATCAACCACCATAGAAATACGTGTTAGTGAGCACATCCTTCCACATAGGGTCGGCGTAATGAAAAAATGAAAACCTACAGCCTGTTTTCCAGTCCTTGATCGGGTCAGGGATGTAATGAATGAAGCATATATAGGCTATTAGTACGGTGGAGTCGCCACTCCCAAAGTGATTTGTTAATGACTGATAGATGCTATGAAATGAGAACTGAGAGTGTTGCTGGAATGAAAGATAACAGGGAAAACCGGAGTACCCGGAGAAAAACTTGTCCCGCCTCCGCTTTGTCCAGCACAAATCGCACATGGAGTGACCGGGATTTGAACCACGGAACCCGGCGGTGAGAGGCCGGAGCGCTGCCGTCTAAGCCACGGAGGCTTCGGCGTAATGTAAAACAAATTAAAAAATCCCTGAGATGTAGTTTCTTAAATTTCACAATTAAATGACAAGGAGACGCTACGCACATGCAAACTGGGATTTAGTTCATTTTTGGTGGGGTTACAGAGCACTGTTAGGAGAACTACAGGTCAAAATATAAAGACGCAGCTCCCCCTTCCCACGCATTTTTGAGAAATATCGATTTCAAACCTTCGCTTTGGTTTAAATAGCCTAAAATGTACACATATATTTTAGAGTATCCTTAGCGTTTATGGGAGCGCGTCGGTTTTCCATCCCGGCAATCTGGTTTTAAGTCCTATCATTGACACTTCTTTACAGCACGTTTGTGTTTGGTACTCTATTCTTTTTATGTACGGGCAGGCTATTTGGAATTTTCATGTCAACAAGCATATGAATATCATTGAATTTATTTGAAATATTGTGCCCATGGAATATATTAATAACAAACGTCCAAAAATTAATCATCTTTAAAAATACAAATTAATAATGAAAAAGATCACGATGGTGCGACTTGAACCCAGGTGCCGGGATGGAGAACAAACGCGCTCACACAAGCTCTTAGCATACTCTAATACATATCTGTAACTATTTCTTTTGCTATTTCCTTTACGTCGCACCGACACAGATAGGTCTTATGGCGACGATGGGACAGGAAAGGGCTAGGACTGGGAAGGAAGCGGCCGTGGCCTTGATTAAGGTACAGCCACGGCATTTGCCTGGTATGAAAATGGGAAACCACGGGAAACCATCTTCAGGGATGCCGACAGTGGGATTCTAACACTCTATCTCCCGAATACTGGATACTGGCCGCACTTAAGCGACTGCAGCTTTCGAGCTCGGTCTGTAACTTTTAGTCAATTTAAACCAAAGTAAACTGTTTAAACCGACATTTCTCGAAAATGGAAGGGGAGGGTGAGGTGCGTCTTAATATTTTAATCTGTAACTCTTCTGACCATGTCTGCCTCTATGGTGATTAGCTGCCACTCCCGGACGCCCCAGTTTGATTCCCGGTTCTGCCGCTAAATTTTTGAAAAGTGGTTACTAAGACTGGAACGGGGTCCACTCAACCTCGGAAAGTCAACAGAGTAGAGGAGGGGTGGATGTTCCGATTCCCACCTCAGCCATCCTCGAACTGGTTTCCCGTGGCTTTCCACTTCTCCAGATAAATGCTTGGCCGTGTCCTTCCCCTCTTCCTTGCCTATCCCTTCCAGTCTTCCCAACCCCACACAAGGCCCCTGTACAGCATTGCAGGTGCGGCAGCGTGGGCAAGGAACTGGTCCTCGTCCCCAGTTGTATTCCCGACCCAAAGTCTCACGCTCCAGGACACTGCCACTGAGACGGTAGAGGTGGGGTCCCTCGCTGAGTCCGAGGGGAAAACCAACCCTAGATGGTAAACATATTAAGAAACTGTACCTCAACAAATCCCAGATCACACGTACGTAATGTCTTCTTGTGAGAATGGAACAATGTCCACGTTCAGATACAGACGATTAAAAGATTTAGATTTACATTATTGGATGCCAGAACTCTTTTCACTTGGCCTGGTTTTATTTCGTGTGCACGCCATGTATAAAAATTTGAACCGGAACGGCTAATCGAGTAACATGCATGCCCATTCCCATTGATGAGGTTTAAAGTCAAATGTGGCCCAGCAGGTGATTGGGTTAACCCACCTCCCAGTGAGAGGAGAATACGAGATGAGGTTCACACAATAAAAAAAATGATATTTCCTAGCTTCCTCCTTCCCTCGATTCCTTGTTAAAAACCGCTCCATTCACGCTGTATTGATTTATTTACGTGAAAGGTCAATGGTGAGGATATAACGATATCTACACGCATCACTATCTTAGGAGGAAACCATTCGGAAACATGTATTTATACCGTATTTACTCGAATAATCCCCGCAACCTTACTTTAGGATGGCTCATTTTGAAAAAAAATGCCAGCATTGACGCAAATGAAACCCGAAACCCAATTTTGTGCTTCAAATTTAAAAAGAATGTGTGCGGGGATTATTCGCGTAAATACGGTATTTTAATCCATTAGTTCCCTGTCCTGTTCGCCTCTGTGGTGTAGTGGTTAGTGTGATTAGCTGCCACCCCCGGAGGCCCGGGTTCGATTCCCGGCTCTGCTACAACATTTGGAAAGTGGTACGAGGGCTGGAACGGGGTCCACTAAATCTTGGGAGGTCAACTGAGTAGAAGTGGGTTCGATTCCCACCTCAGCCATCCTGGAAGTGGTTTTCTGTGGTTCCCCACTTCTCCTTCAGGCAAATGCTGGGATGGTACCTAACACGGCCGCTTCCTCCTCCCTTCCTTGCCTATCCTTTCCAATCTTCCCACCCCCACCAGTTGTATCCCCCGACCCAATGTCTCGCGCTCCAGGACAATGCCCTTGAGGCGGTAGAGGTGGGATCCTTTGCTGAGTCCGAGGGAAAAACCAACCCTGGAGGGTAAACAGATTAAGAAAGAAAGTAAGTTCTCTGTCCCTATAATAAATGATGCGAAGTTTCCACTCATAGGGCCAATAGGTATATGCATTACAGTGGTGTAGCAGGGTTCCACAGCCAAACGTGACCTTAGTCCTTATTTCACATGCAAGGCATAGCAACTCACCTTGATGATGACGATAATGATGATGATGATGATGATGATGATGATGATGTTTCTTGTTTAACATTGCCTAACCGCTAGGTCATCGGCCCTTAATGATACGAAGGGCATCGAAAGGAAACGATAATTAAAACTTCAAAATGTATCCACTGACTGGTGTCTGAAGAGAATCAAAGAAATGAAAGCCTACAACCTGTTTTCCAGTCAATGACTGCGCCGAGGATAGGACTTGTGCCGGCTGCCGAAGCCTGTCGCACTCCTCGGGGGTGATGATTAACGACTGACAGATGAAATGAAATGATAGTGGAAAGTGTTGCTGGAATGAAATATGACAGGGAAAACAGGAGTACCCGGAGAAAAACCTGTCCCGCCTCCGCTTTGTCCAGCACAAATCTCACATGGAGTGATCGGGATTTGAACCACGGAACCCAGCGGTGAGGGGCCGACGTGCTGCCGTCTGAGCCTCGGAGGTTACCAGTCTGAAACGAATGCTGATGAAAAAAAAATGACCATGACTCCAAAACAATCAGTGGATATCCGGCTCCATGGCTAAATGGATAGCGTGCTGGCCTTTGGTCACAAGGGTGCCGGGTTCGATTCCCGGCATGGTCGGGAATTTTAACCATAATTGGTTAATTTCGCTGGCACGGGGCTGGGTGTATGTGTCGTTTTCATCATCATCATCATCATCATCATGACGCGCAGGTCGCCTACGGGTGTCAATTCGAAAGATCTGCACCTGGCGAGCCGAACTTGTCCTCGGGCACTACCGGCAGTAAAAGCCATACGCCATTTCATTTTTTCATTTTCTGGTATGATGGTTGTTGTCCAAACGGGTCCAAAATCCAGGTCACCGGCCCTTCATAATAGTACTAATCACTGGTAAAGCAGAACAATGATATTCCTCATATAGTAGTAACTAATCATTGGGAACGAATAATCATGGTGTTTCTCGCATGGTGGTACTAATCACAGGCAATGTAGACTCATGGTTTTTCTCATAAAGTGGTTCTACTCATAGGTAACGCAGACCCATTCTGACATAGTGGAACTGACCGGTGGAATACACACGATAACACTTATCACAAGCAACACCCAGACCCGTAAGTGTTTCTCGCTATCTGGTACCGCTCCTATATAACGTACACCCATGGTTTTCCTCCCAAGGTGGTACTAGTCACAAGTAACGTCGACCCATGGAGTTCCGCATGTAGTGGTACTAATTACAAGCAATCTTATGGTTCTAAAGTCATTATCTGAAGGTCACCCCTTTTAGTAGCCTCTTACGACAGGCAGTCGATACCGTGAGCGAATTCTTTGTCTGCGACCCTCACCCGCAGGGGGTGCAACTCGTACATTTCATCTCAATTTCACTTTCCTCATTTTATAACCATAATATGCTACTCGCGCTGGATCTACCCCTGCAATTCCTCAGCACCATTCAAGTACGTATAACGCGTCTTTTACAGTCACCGGTTCCAGACTTTGGAATTCCTTACCAGTCAGTGTCAAGGACAGTGATTCGTTATCTAAATACAAGAGATCTTGCCGAGATTACCTGTTGAAAGCTTATTATCATCAACCACTTGAAATAAATAAATAAATAAATAAATAAATAAATAAATAAATAAATAAATTTTAATGACCGTATGTCTGTACATTGAAAATTTTGGTCCAATAATGACCATCTGCATATTTTGTCTGTCTGTTTGAATTCTTATAAACTTACAACAGAGAGGCTTTAAGGTTTCTTTGTTTCAGAAAACCCCCTGAACAAACTGGAATTATCCGAGCTAAAGACACAAGAGAACAGATAAACATTCGTAAGTTGATTGAAGAAAAGCAGAGAATTTCAGCTTTTTAGACTACCGGAAGGACTGTGTTCAGTGGGAGAAAATGTGCCAAGTTTTGTTGGTAATGCTGATAAGGAATTTTAGGAAGCCAATTCAGTTATGCTTAAAATAAATGGCAAACTGTCTGGGAATTTCAGGATCCAGTAAAGGTGTTCCGTAGGGCTGTGTACTGTCACCCGTGCTCTTGAATATCTTTAGCGAGTAGGTCATGAGAGGTGCACTTGAGGAATGGGATGGCGGATTTCCTGTTGGTTTAAAAAATATACAACCTCCAACCTCCAACACTCCACTCATTGCTCCTTTCTCGCGTCCAGAATATCTGTACTCAAATGGGACGACAAATTACCATAAACTGGACCAGAATAATGATTGTTGATAGAGTCAAGTAATTAGCAGGCAACGCCTCAGAAATCGTATATCTGTTCAGTCTGTGCTCCTGAGATTAAGAGAAGAATAGTTGTGGCCACAAATTGAATGAATTTGTCCCATTTATTGAAGGATCGCTCTATCTTGTTACCACTGAAAATAAGAGTAGTATCCAGTCTGGTACTTTCAGTTTTCCTCTCTGGACTCTTCGTGCTTCAGAGTTAGAGAAAAAATCGATTATTTTGAAATGTGGTGCTGGCAAATAATGTTACGCCATACCTTATACAGCATTTCGCATCAACGATTCCGTTATAAATCAGCACAGCAATTAGGTTATCATCAATATGTAAACAAAGAATTTAGCAATTATTTTGGACACAGAATGCGACGTGAGAATGACAGCATAGAAACACTAATCATTCTTGGAAATGTTCCCGGCAAGAGAGATCATGTACGAGTTCCCACTCGATGGCCCAACATTATCAAGTATATAACTGGGATGATCCTCTTTGGTGCAACTCGTCTAGCCAAGGACCGCAAGAGATGGAGACAACTGATCAAGAGCCTGTCCGGAGATCACGATCCTCAGAATTGAGGGAACGATAAGTGAGAGCAGACTGATCCTCAAGGAAGATGATGTGAACAGCTTGCGCGAGAGATGAACTTAAAAAAAAATGATTTTTGTGTGTAAAATACGTATTGGCCGTGTAATGTAACTATTTTTCCCCCATTACTACTGGAGATGAGTTCTGACCCCAGCACTCAAGATGGTTTTCCATGCTTTCCCATTTTTACATCAGTCTGGGAATTTTAGGAACCAGACAGGAGTCCCGCAGGGTTCTATACTGTCACCCGTGCTTTTCATTATTTTTAGCGAGTATATGAAATTGTAATGATTTGAATTTTCTGTATAAAATACGTATTGGTCGTGCAATGTAACTATTTCTCCCCATTACTACTGATTGGGGCTGTACCTTAACCAAGGCCATGGTCGCTTACTTCCCACTCCTAGCCCTTTCCTATCCCACTGTCGCCATAAGGTCTATCTATGCCGGTGCGACGTGAAACAAATTGAAAAAAAAAAAAACAAACACCGAACACCCAGATCATAACAGATATTTAATTCTGCCCAAGTTGGCAGGTTCAATCCGGCCACAGTCCGGTAGTAACAGAAGGTACCATACTCAAGTGCTGTACGCTTGTGTCGGCAGATATACTAGCACATTAAAGAACTTCTGAGGGACAAAATTCCAGCATCTCGGTGTCTCCAAAAATCGTCAAAAATGATAGTGGGACGTAACAAAAATAACATTTTTTAAACATAACAATTTTTTTAAGGAAAGCCTTGTCCGTGAGTGTGAATTAAAAACATTGACAGTTTCTATATACACCAGAAATTTTACGTTGGACAAACTGGCAGAGGATTTTATATTACATTTCAAGTACACCTGGCGGCACGTCGGCTAAATTAAGCGTGGAAAATCAGCAGCTGCTTCACATCTACATGACAGAGGACATGGAGAATCAAATATACGGAATTCTCTCACCATTTTACACATACACATCCGAAAGCGATAGAAGTGAGCATTTTAGACATTGTAGACATTTATAATTATGAATTAATAGATCCTCAACACAATTTCAACGACGAAATTGTAAATTAATATTTAAGAACGGAGCCTTCGTAGCTCAGGCGGAAGCGCGCCGGCGTCTCACCGCTGGATTCCGTGGTTCAAATCCCGGTGACTCCATGCGAGATATGTGCTCGACAAAGCGGAGGTGGGACAGGTTTTCCTGTCATATTTCATTCCAGCAACACTGTCCAATATCGTTTCTTCTGTCAGGCCATTTTAAGTAAACGGAATAAGGAGTTTCGGGGGTGGGGGTGGGGGAGGGAAGGGTTCCAAGAGAAAAAGTCAAGGAAACCTATCTAGACGGAGGAAAGGAGGAGGAGGTGGTGGTGATTACTGTTTTAAGAGGAAGTAAAACTGGGCAAAAATCCTCTATTGACACTGATCGGAGAGAAGAAAATGGAAGGGATCCAGCACTTCGAAAAACGAAGGTATCGGTCAAAGAAAGACAAGGGTTACAAAGTGTGTGACAAAGGAGAGATTCACTAGGATTCGCAACTTAAAACCATCACGGTTGACCAAGGAAGGTCGGATAGAACAGATGAAAGTGAGGAGCCTGGCACAAGTAAGTGAAAGCAATACCAGGACTCAGCTAAGGGCCCCATGATCACCAGCCCACACTCCCAAGTTGAGAGCCCCTGGGGCCCCATTTAGTCGCCTTTTACGGCAGGCAGGTGATACTATGAGTGAGGAGGGAACATTGTGAGAGAAAGAAGAAATACTGAGAAGCCAAAGAGAGGAAGATGTTCCACAGCTGGCCAAGTTCCAAGAAATAATAATAATAATAATAATAATAATAATAATAATAATAATAATAATAATAATAATAATATGGACTCAGCTACTGTGTGATAGCATTTTGTTCACGCCATTTAGGTTGCCTGCTTATCAGTTTCGACTTTCTATTTTCACTCTACGAGGTGATAAGTTTCAATTAATATAATTAAAGAGACAACAGAAAACTTTTGCATGCCGAATTTGAACATCGGGTGGACTTTTCCCCGCCATTCAAAAATCTACCTCGTCTGCCTGGTTTGAATCTTAACTCTTTCGATCTAGAGGCCGGCGCTCTACTATTGATTCACGGAGCAAGGAATAATAATCTTTGGAATTCTGGTTGCAAATCACAGATTCGTGGAAAAAGGTAAAAAGACCACTGGAAAACAGTGGCCAGAAGAAAGGAAAAAACACCACAGTGAATTCATGAAGAGAAGAAGGGGAAGCCGTCAAACCAAGCTAAGACTTCCAAACGCACTCTTTAAATCGGGCATATCGAAAAAGTATAATTATTATTACACAATCATTAAACCAGAATAACTTTATAAATAAAAAACGGTAACTTTGAACAGGAAAGAAGATATCGAAAATACTGGAAAAGAAACATTAAAAAAATTCCAGGTACAAAACTCGCCGACGGACAATATCGACCCAGAAGCGGACAGGAAATCAAACAATATATACATTCACAGTGAAATTAGAAAAGGCATGTTAATATTCTATGAACATAATTAAAAGAATGGGTCCACACTGAGTTACAAAACAAATAGTCGAAAACTAAGAAAACAGGAGTCAAGCCAAAACAGACACAATGGAATGCATTGGTGAAATCAGAACAAGATATGAAACAGGCAGGAATTACACCAGCAAATGTCCAAAAACGGGTAATCAAGTCCAAAAGTTATTTCTTTTTTTGCTAGTTGTTTTACGTCGCACCGACACAGATAGGTCTTACGGCGACGATGGGACAGGAAAGGGCTAGGAGTGGGAAGGAAGCGGCCGTGGCCTTAATTAAGGTACAGCCCCAGCATTTGCCTGGTGTGAAAATGGGAAACCACGGAAAACCATTTTCAGGGATGCCGACAGTGGGGTTCGAACCTACTATCTCCCGAATACTGGATACTGGCCGCACTTAAGCGACTGCAGCTATCGAGCTCGGTCCAAAAGTTATGAATGGCAAGTTGATCGAGAAGAAAGACCAAAGAAGAAGACTAGAACAGCCTGGTCTGAAGACAGAAATAAAAGTCAGAGTAACAGATTGAGACCGCCTCTGTGGTGTAGTGGGTAGTGTGATTATCTGCCACACCCGGAAGCCCGGGTTCGATTCCAGGCTCTGCCACGAAATTTGAAAAGTGGTACGAGGGCTGGAACGGGCTCCACTCAGCCTAGGGAGGTCAACTGAGTAGAGGTGTGTTCGATTCCCTCCTCAGACATCCTGTAAGTGGTTTTCCGTGGCTTCCCACTTCTCCTCAAAGCAAAGGCTACGGCCGCTTCCTTCCCTCTTCCTTGTCTATACCTTCCAATCTCCCCCTCCCCCACAAGGCCTCTGTTCAGCATAGCAGGTGAGGCCGCGTTGCGAGGTACTGGTCATCCTCCCCAGTTGTATCCGTCGACCCAGAGTCTGAAGCTCCAGGACACTGCTCATGAGGCGGTAGAGGTGGGATCCTTCGCTTAGTCCGAGGGAAAAGCCAATCCTGCAGGATAAGCAGCTTAAGAATAAGAAGAAGCAACAGAATTAAATCAATATGAGCAAAAAGGAAGGCAATGAACGCCTCTAAGTACTTTGCGCAATCGTAATGGGCTTAATCGCAAATGTAATAATAATAATAATAAGAAGAAGAATAACGATGCCGGGCTGAGTGGCTCAGTCGGATGAAGTGCCGGCCTTCCTACCCTAACTCGGCAGGTTCGATCCTGGCTCGTTCCGGTGGTATTTGAAGATGCTCAAATACGTTTGCCTCGTGTCGGTAGATTTATTGGCAAGTGAAAGAACTCCTGTGTAACTAAATTTCGGCAACTCGGCGTCTCCGATAAACCTTAAAATTAGTTAGTGGGTCGTAAAGCAAATAATATTATTTGATAATAATAATAATAATCCTCCAAGAAATGGGCCTACTAGCAGAAGACGTGCACAAAGGAGATCCTTCACAAGCAGCATAGTGAATTTTGGGACTTTCCGGAATTCGAAATGGACAACTGGTGCAAAGTGGTCGGATGAACTCCGTACTCGACAGAGCGAGCTAATGAAAACCTACGGGATCAATCAAAAACTGAGGAAACGTGAGAATGTGTAATGAAACTTATCGTGGTCCCTAGTTGGCCGATTAGCGAATAATAGATAAATAAATTAAAAATTTAAATAATAATAATAACAATAACAATAATAATAATAATAATAATAATAATAATAATAATAATAATAATAATAATAATAATAATAATAATAATAATAATAATAATAATAATAATAATAATATTACCGGGCGGTACACCTCCACGCCGCTAATTTAAAAATTGCGCCAGGTGAAACTCCTCTGCTGGAGGAAGTCTGAACTTTATCTACGCTGTTAATTCTTTACCTTCTCAGAAGATGTCACCACGTGGAAAATCTTGAGTTTTTGAACTGTGTCATTTTTGATGTGTTTTTGTTTCGCTTGAAGTAAGAAGTGTAAACTTTCTCTCCTAGAGGACACTACTGAAGATCAACAATAGTGCAACCTAGTGCGGAGTCAAAGAACTATTTTGTTGGAGAAAATTTAATTTCAAGAGTTTGTTCTTTGTTAAATTTCTTTCAGTCATTGTTTAAGTTGGCAATATTCACCCCTTCTTTCCCCTTGTGTTGAACCTAACCAATCCCGAATTTCTTAAATTAATTTCTATCCAATCAGATGTATCTTCCCCCAACTTGAATAGGTTGCTGTGTCCTACCCAATAAAGTGTTTGTGGGAGGGTGTTTTCTTTCCCCTAACGCCTAGAACCTTCCGCGAGAGGATATAAACTGCTGATTTTCGGGTCTCCGGGCCACTTCTGTTCCATCTTTCAGTGTATTAAGTACATAGCAGGAGGCGGGAAGCGCCTCTTTCCTCGGCAGCGGTCAGCAACAAGGTAATGGCCGATTAATAAATTCTTTCTTTGCTAGCTCAGCAGTTTAACTTTCGGGGCGGGTTCTAAGCGTTCCACTATGTAACCTTTTCCTAAAATGTAACTTCTCTTTTCATCTATTCTCTTGTAAAGCTACATACTGGGATAGAGAGTGCTAACCCTCTCGAGCTCCCACTCACATTGTCTGGAGGTGAACTTATTTTCTCAACCAATTCTTCCGTAATGTAATGTAAATTGTTATTTTCTTAAGTCACCTCTGTAGTATGGGATTAGCCCTTGCACTAACGGCCTAAGGCCAAGTAGGTCTTAAACAAAGTGTATTAGGAGTGCAAGTTCGCCTCCCCTCAAATTGTATTTTAGAGGTCATGTATTAACCTTCTTGTCATTTAATAGACCTCAGTAGGTTGGGTATTTTACCCCTGTGTATATGTCCTTTGAGGACAGCTTAAAGGTGGAGTTTGGTGTGGCCTGGGAGAGGCTTAAAATTGAGAGCGAGTGGCTCTTTTGAAAATGGTATATTGTATGCCTCGAGGAGGCTTTTCAGTGTAATTTGGAGCAAGGGCTCCTAGGTATGAATGGGGTTTTCTGCCCCTCTGTTAAAATTGTGTTTGGGGTAAAACTGAGCTGATTGCCCAAGAATTATGTTTCTGACTTTTGAAGCCCCAAATGGGGTACCTATGTAAATGTATTTTTCAATTGTGTTTCGGCTACTAAGTACCTGTTCTATTTGTTGTTACCTAATTTTGAAAAGAAAATATAACCTTGTTAAATTTTAAAATTAATTTCACTTTAGTAGCTTGAGACCTATTCACCACCCAGCACCTTCTTTCAAGCATAACTACCACCAAAACACGGTAACAATAATAATAATAATAATAATAATAATAATAATAATAATAATAATAATAATAATAATAATAATAATAATAATAGGAGAAAGTAGCTTGGTTGAGGACATCGCAACATGATCTGGGATGTAACTGTATTTCATTGACGGCCGTCTATTTTCATAATCTCAGAATATCCTCCCTTCGTTCCCTATATAATATTGGTTTTATCGTGAACCCCATTTGGCGAGGAAAAGGGGAGAGGGCCGAAATCATTCCTCATAATCCACCTTCTTCTCAGTGAAGGGGAGATTTTTTTTTCAATATCTGAGTTCAGGGAGACCGGGCAAGGGTCCTCGCGGTTGACATCGTTATAGGTTATTGAGGGTGGGGGAGGGGGCACGAGGAATGTTGGACGATTGCCTTCATTGGAAAGTGGACATCCCTCTCTTTCCCTGCACGACCCTAGGACTGATCAGGATTACAGGAACAGTATAAAAGTCCTCATATCTTTACCACTGATCCACTCGTATCAAAATCAATACAGCCTGGATGGAACTGCGTTACGCAGATCAGAACTTTAAGGCCATTTCGTTATCTACGCTGTCCGACTCGTTGGCTGAATGGTCGGTTCAGAGGGTCCCGGGTTCGATTCCCGGCCGGGTCGGGGATTTTCATCTTCATTGGTTACTTCCAATGGCCCGGGGGCTGGGTGTTTGTGCTGTCCCCAACATCCCTGCAACTCACACACCACGCATAACACTATCCTCCACCACAATAACACGCAGTTACCTACATATGGCAGATGCCGCCCACCCTCATCGGAGGGTCTGCCTTACAAGGGCTGCACTCGGCTAGAAATGGCCACACGAAATTATTATTATTATTATTATTATTATTATTATTATTATTATTATTATTATCTACGCTGTCTGGGTATAAAATGCTGTAATGAGCATTGTCATAAAATAAGTCTTATTTCATCTGTCATCACTGACTTTGACCTTCTCACTTTCAACTCTGCTACTGATTGACATCCCTCTATGGGTGGAGGTGGTAGAATAACACCCACGGTATCCCTTGCCTGGCGTATGAGGCGACTAAAAGGGGCTCCAGGGGCTCTGAACTTTGGTGCGTGGATAACACCACGGGGCCCTTAGCTGAGTTCTGGCATTGCGTACACTTACTTGTGCCAGGCTACTCACCTTCATCTATCCTATCCGACCTTCCTTGGTCAACTTTTGTTCTTTTCCGACCCCGACGCTATTAGGTTTCCGAGGGCTAGGATGTCTTTCAATTTCACGCCCTTCGTGGCCCTTGCCTTTCTTTGATCGATACCTTCATTTTCGAAGTGTCGGATCCCTTCCTTTTTCTCTCTCTGATTACAGTTATACAGAAGATGGTTGCCTAGCTGTACTTACTCTTAAAACAATAATCACCACCACCATCGTCCTACTCGTCGGCTGAACGGTCAGCATATTGGCCTTCGGTTCAGAGGGTCCTGGGTTCGATTCCCGGCCAGGTCGGGGATTTTAACCTTAATTGGTTAATTCGAACGGCACGGGGGCTGGGTGCATGTGTTGTCTTCATCATCATTTCATCATCATCATCATCATAACGTGCAGGTCACCTACGGGAGTCAAATAGAAAGACCTGCACCTGGCGAGCCGAACCCGTCATGGGATATCCCGGCACTAAAACCCATACGACATTTCATTTCATTTCATTTACCACCACCATCGGTGACTGAGAGAAATTAAACAATGCACAGCTTTAATTTAGAATGTAAGAAAACAATAGGTCGAACGGGTGTGAAAGTGCCTACTGGGCGCTCCCTATATAATAATAATAATAATAATAATAATAATAATAATAATAATAATAATAATAATAATAATAATAATAATAATAATAATAATAATAATAATAATAATAATTTATTTGTATTTATTTATTTATCCACCCCAAACCGCATGGCACTACAGCCATTGAAGGGCCTTGGCCTACTAAGCGACCGCTGCTCAGCCCCAAGGCCTGCAGATTAGGAGGTGTCGTGTGGTCAGCACGACGAATCCTCTCGGCCGTTATTCTTGGCTTTCTAGACCGGGGCTGCCATCTCACCGTCAGATAGCTCGTCAATTCTAATCACGTAGGCTGAGTGGACCTCGAACTAGCCCTCAGGTCCAGGTAAAAACCCCTGACCTGACCGGGAATCGAACCCGGAGCCACCGGACAAGAGGCAGACACGCTACCCCTACACCATGGGGCAGGCTTAATAATAATAATAATAATAATAATAATAATAATAATAATAATAATAATAATAATAATTTATTTGTATTTATAATTTATCTAAAATACATTTGCAGATGTGTAGTAGGATATTATACATTATCTTTGCAATTATTTACAACTGCAAAGCAATTAATGTGCTTTTCTGCCGGTGAAGTACTCTAGTTTCAAATTTCTATACATTGTTGAAATCCTAGCTGTTTACAACATTAATAAGCTTTGTACATTTACATTAGCATAATTGGCAAGGATATTTGTCCTGTGGTGTGTGTGTTTTTATCAATCCCTGAAAGTTTCATTCAAAATAGATAAGACTGTGGTACATTCTTCATTGATGAGCAAATATTTAAACTGTAATTTTATTTTCTACATTCCATAGATGCCTTTGCTGGCAGGATGTAGTATTTACAGTGCACTATGTCTTCTGGTATGGGCTAGAATAAATTTGTTACTTTCATTGACCTGTCTCAGTCTCATCTTTGGCTTTGACAATATGAAAGTGACCCAGGTATGAGCGATCCTAGTAATACCGTTCCTTATGCAGCCAGTCCCTGTTATGAATGGTGTGAAAATGTCGCTTATATGGTTGGTTGGTGCATGCATTACAGTGGGCTTTTCAGACTGATATGTAATAGCAAATTCTGGCTCGGTGAGGAAAGCAACGGGAAATTACCTCACTCCTCATTTCACTAGTATGCCTCTTCAGTAAATGTCGTATGGCTTTTAGTGCCGGGATATCCCAGGACGGGTTCGGTTCACCAGGTGCAGGTCTTTCTATTTGACGTCCGTAGGCGACCTGCGAATCATAATGAGGATGAAATGATGATGAAGACAACACATACACCCAGCCCCCGTGCCGTTGGAATTAACCAATTAAGGTTAAAATCCCCGACCCGGCCGGGAATCGAACCCAGAACCCTGTGAACCGAAGGCCAGTACGCTGACCGTTCAGCCAACGAGTCGGACGCCTCTTCAGTGACACCTAGGCTATCTATGACAGCTGTTAGTGGAGCTGTAGAGGATCAAACCAGCCTTTGGGCTGAATGCCCAACATACACTCCATAGCTTCATATAAAAAAATAGATATGTTGTTTTCTAGTGTCTCAATTCTGAGGGCAACTTGTACAACAATGTAGGAACTACAACTTGTAGTATTCTGGATCCATATTTGTTGTAGTATCTACTACTACTACTATTACTAATAATAATAATGATAATATTAAAGTGTGTTTAGGGACGAGTAGCTGTGAGTTTATATCCGGAAGATAGTGGGTTCGAACCCCACTGTCGGTAGCCCTGAATATGGATTTCGTGTTTTCCGTTTTCACCAGGAAAATGCTGGGACTGTACCTTAATTAAGCCCACGACCGCTTCCTTGCAACTCCTAGCCTTTCCTATCCCTTCGTCGCCATAAGCACCTATCTCTATCGGTGCACCGTAAAGCGAATTCTTAAAAATATTATTAATAATAAGGCCTAATAATACAGTAAAGAACTGGAATGGCCGCACCTGTTAACGCGCTATGGTTATGGAGGCAATATGAATGGGTTCGAATCTCATCGTCGGCTGTCCTGATAATAGTTCTCTTCAGACGGTTGAGATGCTGGCCTTCTGGCCTCAACTTGGACGGTTTGATCCTGGCTCAGTTCGGTGGTATTTGAAGGTGCTTACATACATCAGCCTCGTGTAGACAGATTGACTGGCACGGGACAAAATTCCCGCACCTTGGCGTCTCCGAAAATCGTCTAAAGTAGTTAGGACGTGAAGACAATAACGTTAAATTGTTTTCCGTTTCATAGTGACGTATCATAGAGTTTTGTGAAATACATTTTTTGTTGTAGATCGTGCGTGACCTTTGGTAGGCTAATTCAAGTTTGCTTATTCGTTCACTGAGTGCTTCCTTGTCCAGGTCATTTTCCAGAATGATCTCACCCAGGTACTTAAATTTTTCTATACCGAGATCGATAGTTGCAGTCGTGAGATAGTGCGTTTGAACCGCGTTATTGGCAGCCCTGAAGATGGTTTTTCGTGGTTTCCCATTTCCACACTCGGCAAATGCTGGGGCTGTACCTTAATTAAGGCCACGGCCGCTGTCTTCCCACTCCTAGCCCTTTCCTCTCCCATCGTCGTCATAAGACCTATCTGTGCCGGTGCGACGTAAAACAACTTCTTAAAAATAAAACTTTGCTACTCGCCTATTGTGCCATATTTTGTCCGGAGTTTTGGTGGTGTGTCTTTGATGTTAGTCATTATTATTGTCCTTTCTTCATCGTTAGGTCCATTATGCACCGTGTTTATCGTTTTGCGGGCCCACCAGGTTTTCATACGTTCGGAGTGTGTTTTCTTCCATGCATCAGAATGGACATGCTTCGGTCGAGTTGGGACTTCTTGATAAACCTGTCTAAGTATATGTTTGAGTGGTGTTTAGAGTTGAAAGTCTGTTTCTGTGATCCTTTACTTTAAAAGATACTTATCGATCTCCACCAACAAAGGAGGAATCGGTTTGAGACTTCTGAAGTAGGATAACAAACGTTTACAGATGCTTTCAGCTGGCAACCTGATGAGGTGAGCGTAAACACTGAAAAATCTTTTCCGGATTACGCTTCATATCTTTTCGGAGTAGTATAATGGGAGAGTTTGGGCGCCACCTCCACCTCGGGCTCTCGGGAGAGGCCTCCACCTCCCGCGGGAAATTTGAATTTTGGCGCGAGATTTGAATTTGTAAACAAAGCCACGTGCTTTTTGACAGCTGTCATCGACAACAACGCATCGCTAACCTCACTGCTGCCATCTTGACGGGCCTAAACCTCAGTAGTGCCAACTTAACCTAACTAGCGTGAGGTAAACAAAGCCACGTGTTTTTTGACAGCCACGTGCTTTTTGACAGACAACAACGCATCGCTAACCTCAGTACTGCCATCTTGACGGGCCTAAACCTCAGTAGTGCCAACTTAACCTAACTAGTGCGAGGTAAACAAAGCCACGTGTTTTTGACAGCCACGTACTTTTTGACAGACAACAACGCATCGCTCCCATTATACTACTTTTCGGTGTGGGTGTTTATTTCCAAGTTGCTCCGAAGTCTGTAAACACCATCTTTGAGGTTGGGACCAAGAATTTTCCTTAATTGCCAGTTTTTCAAGCAGGCTATGTGCTCAAAGTGTTAAACGTTCTGCTGCATACAATGCTGCAGATCTAACTGCACTTTGATAATGTCCAATGTTTTCATGTAGAGAGATTGACTTTTTGAAATGTGTTTTGTGTTAGTCGGAAGGCCGTTTCAAACTCTTTGAATCGCGTTAAGACGGCGAACTTCTCAGAACTGTTGAATTCAACCCATCCACCAAGGTATTTGAATCCTTCCACTTTCAAAATTCTACCGCGGGTAATCAGAAGACGTGGTGGAATATGTTTGATGTTAGAAATGAAGTGGGTTTTGGCGTATTATTATTATTATTATTATTGTTATTATTATTATTATTATTATTACATCGTTATTTCCAACTGAGAAGCACACTTGAACCTATTTAGCTGATGATTTTGCTTTCTTCTCCTTCCAAAATCTCTTCATCCTCTCATTGAAATTTTTTCTTACGTTCTTCTGTCCAGGTTTTATTAGTTCTTGCTTTTGGCTCCGTAGAACAATAGTTATTAATCAGTGTTCTGAAAGCAGATCGGTTGATCACAGTTTCCTTGTTAATGTTGATTTCCTGAAGCTCTGATTCTATTTCATTCAGACAGTTGTTCTTGACTTTCAGTGTGAGGGCAAGATTTAGAATTATTTTGGTCAGTCTATCATTGTTCATTCTGAGATGACGATAGAATTTCAACCTCCTTTTCCTGATAGTGTCTGAGATTTTTTCAGTATGGCAATAAATTTCATGAGATTTCCTTTTCATCCATACTCTCTCTATGCAGACTGAGCCGAAAATTTTCTGTAAAATTTTTCTTTCCTGCTTTACTATATCTTTTATGACTGATCTACCGCCAATGATTAAGGTTTGCGATGTGTATAATGCTTCAGGTTTTACTAGTGTATTGTAATGTCTTAGTTTTGTTTTCTGATATAATGATAATATGTGTTCCAAGTGATTCGATATGCTTTCTGTAATATATTAATTCTCTCTTTAGTTGTTTCACGATTTAATCCAGAAGGTCGAATGATTTTTCCAAGGGTTTTGAATTTATTTACTTGAGAAATTTCTCCAAATTTAGTCATCATAGCTTGCTCATCTAGAAACCAAGAGGCTCCTTCCATGTACTGTTTTTATATGATATTTGAAGTCATATTTTGGCTGCAATTTCATGTAGATTTTCGAGGGAGTGGATTGCTTCTTGCCTATTGGGTAGAAAGAATTGCCAGGGCGTCTTCAAACGCTAGACACCGCACGTGAATTCTGTTTTCCAGTTATCTACCAAGAGTTATTCCTTTAACTTCTTTTTCCACGGTTCTGATTACTTCTTCTCGAACAAGATTGAACAAGAGAAGTGACAGTCCATCTCCTTGTCGAACCCCTGTGTTGACAACAGAAGGCTCCGATATTTTTCGCAAGAATTTAACTTTGGAAGTAGCGTCAGTTAATGTTTGTCTGATCAGTTATTCTCTTGTTTTCTGTCTACTTTATTCCTCGAGTACTTTGAAAAGTATCTGTCGGTCTGTTAAGTAATATGCGTTTCTATACTCTACGAAGGTAATCACTGGTTGTCTTGTTTTGAGCATTTGTAAGATAGTTTTGAGATTGAGTATTTGTTCTGTGCATGATCTGCTCTTTCTGAAACCTGCCTGGTATTCTCCAATGAGGTGACGTTTCCTTCAAGTCTTTTCAGTAAAACTTTGGAGAAAAGTTTGTAGGTAACTGATACCAAGTAGACACCTCTATAGTTGTTGATATCAGTTTTATCACATTTTTTGTGCAGTGGATGAATTAGTGCACATTTCTAGTCCTCAGGGATCTTTTCCGTGATCCAGATATCGCTGAGAATATCATGAAGTTTTCGCCACCATTTTTTCACATTTCGGAAATTATACCGTTCTCACCTGGAGTTTTGTTATTTTTCAGTTCACTGATAATTTGTTTGATTTCTTCTAATGTAGGTGGTTCTGAATCTGGGTTTGGTGTGGGTTTTTCAAAGGTGAGTTTTTCTCCATGAGATTCATAGTTTAGACGTTTCTGAAAATGGTTTGCTAACAGTTAGGAACTTCCTGGTTATTTGTTTCTAGAGTTCCATCCAGACATTTGAAATTTGATATTTATTCTCTGAAAGTTCTGTAAAAGTTTCGTGTTTTATTTTTTGTGAATTCCAGTTCAATTTCTGCCAAACTTCTGTGATTATATTTGCGTTTCTCACATCTCATAATTTTTTAGGTTTGTTTCTGAATCTTAATGAATAACTGCCAAGTTTTTCCAGTTTTATGGGAATTCTAATCTCGCCAGACTCTCGTTCTTCTATGGTCTTGCCGCAGGTTTCATTCCACCATCTGTGTTTGAGTGTCCTGGGAGGGCTGCCTATAGTTTTGAAAGCTTGTACAAATGCTCCTTTGATTTCTAACCAGTTGGATGGATTATGATTAGAGATATTTGCAATAAAGCAGCCCGAGTTTTCTTTAAGGTGTGCCGGGTCGATTCGCAGTTTTCTGTTCGTTCTTATTTTGGGTCTGTTAGGTTGAAATTCGACTTTAACTAGAGATAAGTGGTGATCAGACTCAATAACTCCTTTCTTGATTTTTCCCTTTGATTTCTCTTAGAAATCGCTACGTGATCTAACTGGAATTCCCCCTAAATGAAAGCTAGGGAATATCCAGGTCGTTTCTTCCTGGTAGTGCCAGGAAATGAGTAGATATCATTTTAAAATCAAAACTCTCGCAAATGCCAATTAATCCTTCTCCGTTTCTATTGGTTCTCTGGTGACCTGGATAGAGTCCCACAATGCCAATTTGGGCATTAAAATCTCCCAAAATGATTTTGACATAATGCTTCGGAATTTTGGCTGTAGCTTCCTCTAGTTGTTCCAAGAAGTCGTCTACTATCTGTGGATCTTTTTGATTGTAGTTATTATTATTATTATTATTATTATTATTATTATTATTATTATTATTATCAAGGAAGTAATCGTTATTCATGAAAAAATATCAACGTCTCAGCCACGTTCGTGAAGATTCAAAGCCTGTTCTGCTATTCTGAAATAACTTTTAGATAGAACGATTTGTTTGGCAATATTAATGGAGAATCAGGTTGAGATAATACCAGAGGAGAGGGTGAACGAATAAAGACAGACAGATAAAAAAGATGACTATATGTATTGTGATTTTTGTCGGGAAAAATGTGGAAGTGTACTCTAGGGAAATCTAAATTCTCGTATTTTCTGCCCCGGGGTAGTTCCTTTGTGAAGAGGACGTATCGTTATGTTACCGATTGGATTGTGTAACTTGTTGCTGAATTGGGGAAAGCTTGGCTCCGCTTTTGTCATATTTTACAGTTTCCCATCAGATAGTATATGTATATATAAATCTATCGCTTCGTTGGTTTTCCTATATGATGTTGGCTCACGATTGAGAGAATACACAACTGAACACTTCCTTGCAGAAGACTAAGAGGAGTCGTGTTGAAATGAATCAGAGTGAATCTTTGTATGCCACGTTCCGTCCTATCGTCTTCTGTAATAAATTATTTTTTTCTCTTAAACATTAAGACAGTGTGTTTCAGAACTATAGCGCCAAAAATTTAAGGAATACACTTCGTGTTATGTCATGAATATACCTCGGATTTGTAGGTGGCAATAGGTTAGAATGCAAAGTAATTTGGTTTGTAGGAAGTGTCATGCCACCCGTTGTACCATAATGTAGGAAGAGTAGCATAAATTAAAGGAGTTCTATACGCTGTACCCCTAACATCTATGCAAATCTCATAGCATAACCGCTGTACAGTGTAGGGTATACTTGTTACTGGCTTAAGTAAGTTTGCATTCTAATCTGTCAGCACCTAATAATCCGGACTCTAGTTATGAACTGTGGTGCTATCGGATTGGCGGAGAAAATATTTCTTTTGTTTTCGAGAAGATTTAAGTTGTTTTGTTATTCATAAATTTTAGCCTAAGTGAGGCAGGGAGATACCTAAAGATTAGGTGTGCTTATTAAGTCATCGTCGTCGCACTTGCGACTGGTTTGCCCCTGTGATAAATCTCATCCATTCGGTTCGATCTTGATTAGCCCTTTTCACCTCTTCACAGCTTCAAAGACCTGCGTTCTCAAGGAAATGTCTCCACAAAGGTCTTTCTTGGCCTTTCTCGAGGACCGTTGCCTGATAATATTTTTCGTTCAATTACTTCAGTAATCAAACTGTAAAGCCGAAGCCTTTTGATGTTGTAAGCTTAAAATATTTCGCTGTTCAACTGCCCTCTCTCTCTTCGAATCTCACCAGGAGAAATACCAACTAAGTATCGGATTTTCTTAGATGATGTTCTTATTCTCTGCATTGACTTCACCCCTCTGTCAAACCAGGTGATTTCAAACTATCACCATGTAACAATATCGGGATGTTCATTGTAGCCGTGAGGTAAATAGTCATTGAAACTCATTCTACAAGCAAAGATGTGCAGTCACAGGACAAACAGTTGGATGAACCTCAACCGTGTCCCTCTTACCCTCCATTTTGAGAACCCTACAGTTTGTACCGTGGTGAGTACAGCCAATGGAACCTTTGATCGTGAATTCCGAGATACGCTGATTGTGTATTTTAACTGGTGTAATATCCTGGGAGAGCTCATGTTTGCGTCCAGCTGTCCTCTATTATATTTATTCCCCCGCACATGGAGAAGGAGATTTATCTGGTACTCACCGACATGCTGGGGATATTACAGAAAGTGCGCTACTGAATATCGGTTATTTCGCTCATAAAGTAGAAGGTGTCCAACGTGTATCTCCGTCGAATATCACTCGTACATTCCGGATAATGTATATGACTGAAAAGATCATAAAACCCCCACGTTCATATCTGGTAAAATGTGAGGTACACTTCACGTCAAAATATGATTTGTTTTCAGTGATAAATAGTGACTTGTATAACATGTTCTGTCCTCATACTCAAAGCTATTTTTGATTTTAATTCAAAGCAGTTTAGTTTGTAAATCCTTTGGTGTGCGTACGGATAAATAATGCCGTCAAATGAATATAGGTGAGGTGGAAAATATATTACGAAAGAAGGACTAGAGGAATGATGGTAAATATTGATGTTTTGGTAGCAGAATGACCAATGATGGAAGATTCAGGGAGATGTTTCCTTCCCGTACCTGAGAAAGGAATGGGCATGTTTTACCTTTCCAGACTTCTGCTGATCTGATTGCAATGGTACAGGTTAAATTTAGATATTCCTGAGAATAGGTGAAACCCATGAAAGGCATTCAAGCAAATGCTTTGAAATCTGAAGTTCCTCACAGCCGTATTTCGGATCACTTCACCATATTGCTTCTACACTTAGAAACCCTAGCATCTAAGTAGTTCAGAGTCTTGCGGGCGTTATATGGTGACCATACACAGGCTTTTTATTTGAAATGAAAGCTTTCACGTCGACTAACAGTTTATTAACATGAATATGTTTTTGGGCTGGCGATTTGTTTGGAATTAGTGTCATCAGTCTAACGAAGACAGTTTTGCGTGGACTGAAACCGTCAGTGTGGTAACCAGGCAACCAGTGTTTGTGTTCTTCTTCCTCACGCCATTACCGTGTACCTTATAGTAGGTACAAATGGCGCCGTGTTTTAATCGAGTTCCCACTGTCTTTGACTGGCGTTTCGTCTAGTCACTTAGGAGTGACCCAAAGTTTATCAGTAAAGGTTTGACTTCCTCAAGGATCCGCGTTAGGTCCCCTGTTATTTATAAATAACAAATACGTTGCAATTAGGATATATCCCGGAGGGAATGCTTACTTTACACGTTGTAAAGTCACCGAAGGAAGCAGAATTTTTCTCATAATACATATCTTGCGAATAGTCATAGCTATAAAGTCAGGGACTATTTTGTTGGGCGTAGATCTTGTTGAGTGGGGGTATATTGTGACAAGGTATGGGAATGTTCTGTGTTGGATCAGCTGCCATATTGTTGGACGTAGATAATGCTGCTGTATATCGACGCTGCGCTAGCAAAACCTCGTATCCCAAAATGCCCTTCCGATTTATTGTCCTCCTTAAGATTGGTCATACCTCCCAGCTACACATGATATGCAGTCTATCAGAACAACGTTTGTTGTGTTCCTTTTCCTGTGATAACGTGTAGAGGAAAATGAACCTGAAATGCATTTTACTGTATGAGTGCGTAAATACTCAATTAAAATATTCATTCCGACAGTGCGGTGCAGTAAGGTCGATATTTCTTTCGATGTATCGGAACTCTTAATCTCCCCAAGTGGTTGAAGTGAAAGGAGGAGTATGTCTACTCCACTACATGTCCAGAAATGCCTTAGGAGTGACCCAAAGTTTATCAGTAAAGGTTTGACTTCCTCAAGGATCCGCGTTAGGTCCTCTGTTATTTATAATTAACAAATACGTTGCAATTAGGATATATCCCGGAGGGAATGCATACTCATAATAGTATGAAAACGAAGTAAAATTAAAATAGGATTTTATGCTTTTCCGTGTAGTGGAGAGATTTAAATATTTTTAAGACGCCCTTTTCTGTAAACTTTGATCAGCATCCAGTCAAACTTTAACAGATTTGAATGAGAGTAAAATTAAGCCACGTTTTCCGATCGTGCGTTAGAAGCAGGATTACGCATCTTTTCTTCTCACACAATTTTCCCTGACATCACTAAGTTCGTGAAATGTCATTCCATCGTCACTATAAGACCTATCTGTATCAGTGCGACGTAAAACAAATAGTAAAACAGAAAAACAAAAGCAAAAAACAAAAGAACCCGCACCGCATTCACTAGAGAAGTTGTACCTTCTCTAAGCCTCCAGTTTCCCTATACCCTCATATAACATTAAGAAAGTAATTTTCCACGTTGTGTCTTCTCAAACAAATACCATGGCACTACAGCCTTGATTGACCTTGGCCAACCACTGTTCGTCCCGAAGGACTGCAGATTACGAGGTGACACAAGGTCAGCGCGACGACTGCCCTCGGCTGTAATTCTTGGTTTTCTAGACCAGGGTAAACTCACCGACCGTCAGGTAGTTCTTCAGTTGTAATCGCATAGGCTGAGGGTATCTCGAACCAGATCTCGGGTCCAGGAAGAGTTAAGAAAATAATTATTCATCCCGATCATAATCATCATCAACTTTAAGGTCACAAGGACGCCTTAGGAGTGAACCAAAGTTTGGCGGTAAAGGTTTGACTTCCCCAGGGATCTGCGTCAAGTCCTGTCTTATTATTTTGTAACTAACAGATACTTTGCAACCAGGAGATATCACGGAGATGTTTTGCCTGGCGTACGCGTTCGTTGGCTGGCGAGTATAACTATTGTCTTCGGAGGGCCGGGCTGAGTAGCAGGCTGTAGAGTGCTGGCCTTCTAACTGCAACTTGGCAGGTTCGAGCCTGGCTCAGTCCGGTGGTATTTGAAGGTGCTGAAATACGTCATCCTGGTGTAGGTACAGTAGATTTACTGGCACGTTAAAGGAACTTATGTGCCGGGCTGAGTGGCTCAGACGGTTGAGGCGCTAGCCTTCTGACCCCAACTTGGCAAGTTCGATCCTGGCTCAGTCCGATGGTATTTGAAGGTGCTCAAATACGTCAGCCTCGTGTCGGTATATTTACTGGCACGTAAAAGAACTCCTGCGGAACTAAATTCCGGCACCTCGGCGTCTCCGAAAACCGTAAAAGAGTAGTTAGTGGGACATAAATCAAGTAACATTATTATTATTATTATTATTATTATTATTATTATTAAGGAACTTATGTGAGACAATACACCGGCACCTCGTAAAAGTACGAGTAATTAGTGGGACATTATTATTATTATTATTATTATTATTATTATTATTATTATTATTATTATTAATATTATTATTATTATTTCCGAGTGTATCAGTGTTATCGATTATGAGTTCCTAGATGGCCGGGGAGAACAATATTAAAACCACAGGTTCTGCCGCAATGTAGCACATCTACAACAACTGCTATGAAATCAGGAACACCATTTAGGATACCAGACCACCGTATGTAATGATGAACCAAACTGTAATATAAAATCAGAAGCTGTTTTTTCAATGGTGTAAACATAATGCAGTGTGAAACATGCTGTTACATTAAACTCAGGCAGTATCATCGACATATTTCATCGCGTGAGTGATGTATGTATTTCAGTTTTGATGGGCGCTTTACTCATATTGACTACGTATAGAAAATATGACAGCTTCAAATAGGAAATGATGTAGATTGTGATAACCAAATAGGTTGATACTACTTTGTAATACGTATGGAGTGAAGAGTAGCGCTGTACGATGGGACATAAGAGGGTATTAAGTGAAAAAATCGGGAAAAATGTTTTTATGTGTTTCATGTAAGATTTTTGAGAGCCTCCGTGGCTCAGACGGCAGCGCGTCGGCCTCTCACTGCTGGATACCGTGGTTCAAAATCCCGGTCAGTCCATGTGGGATTTGTGCTGGACAAAGCGGAGGCGGGACAGGTTTTTCTCCGGGTACTCCGGTTTTCCCTGTCATCTTTCATTCCAGCAACACTCTCCATTCTCATTTCATAGCATCTATCAGTCATTAATAAGTCACTTTGGGAGTGGCGATCCCATCGTACTAATAGCCTATATCTGCTTCAATCATTCCATCCCTGACCCGGTCAATGACTGGAAAACAGGTTGTAGGTTTTCATTTTTCATTTTCATGTAAGATTTAAGATTTATAAAGATTTAATGCACCTCTATGTGAAATTTCAGATGAAAATATTTGATTTATTATTTTGAGCATTTAAGTCTGTACATTGGTCACCTTTGTGCATATACTGATTCTACAGGCCAGGGAGAGTTAATCGTAAAACTCAAAAATAATATATTTTTCATTTAATTCTATTTAAGAGGGTCTAATGCACCTCTACATGCAATTTCATACCAAAATATTAATACCTTCATGGTAATTTGAACATTTGAATCTGCACAGTCAACTCTTAGTTAATGTACTTATTGTGCAGGTAATTTGTTTTATACATTTTCTCACAAATTAGTTTTCCTCAGATACAATGTACCTCTTCCCTGGAATCATTAGCTCTATTAACATGATTTTTTTCGGAATATATTTTGTGTCCTTTCAAACTTTCTGAATCATTTATGATATCAAGGAGATGTTTAGTTTTTCTATAAAATAGTTTTAATGTCAGAATTTGATGAACATTTTTTATTCAACAATTCTTTGATAATGAAGAATTAAGTTAATTCAAAAAGTAATTGATTCTGATTGTTAAAGACACTTATAAAACACTGTACTTGTTTTTTATTATCCAAATTAATGATATATCAAAAGCTCCTAAATTCTGCAAATTGCAAGTGTGCTTGGATAATGTACAAATTTACTGTTATTCAAAAGTGAATGATATTGATACTGCAGTTGATAAAATAAATTCCGACCTTCAACATCTTAGTGACTACGCAAATAAAAACAGCTTATTAATAAACCCGAATAAAACTCAAGTTATTATTATTGGTACCAGTAAAAATCTATATTCCCTCAAGCAACGGGATATCTCTCCAATAATTTTAAACAATGAAATCATACCTTACTCTACTTCAGTGACTAACTTAGGAATTATTATGACTGAGACCCTAAATTGGACGCAACAGGTGATAAGCACATGTAATAAAGTACACAAATGCTTATATCCTCTGAAACGTTTCTGTAATGTGTTCTCGGTTCGACTCAAGTACAGCTAATTCACTCTCTTATACTTGTCTATTGTGACACTGTGTTGATTGAAATAACCTGCGACAGTAACAAGAAACTGGACCAGATCCTGGACAGCTGATTAGGATATATATTTAATCTGCGATATGATGCTCATATATGACCTTATTATCACTGTCGTGGCTTGGAGTGCACCAGCGCCGTGAATTTCACATGTTATCACTTCTGCACAAAATACTCCCAATTATCTTTATTCACCTTTTCCTTACCTCTCGTCCCATCGTGACCACAATACGAGATCTGGCTCCTCTCTTGCCATACCTGTAAACCGCACTGCTCCTTCATAATCTCTGCGTCCAAGTCATGGAATTCGCTATCTGCGAACATTAGGGACACAATCCCTCTCATCGCAAGTATTTGTTGATTGGATCCCGCTGACTTGCTGGATAATTGTTGAGTGAACGAAAGAATGAATGGGATGAATGAATGGATTACTGTAGTTACGTCATTTAAGTGTATTTTACTTTGTGTATTTAAAATTAAGGATTCTATTACTATCATTATTAATATCATTTCTATTATTAGAGCTATTAAAATTATTTGTATTTGTAAATAACTTATGTAAATGTATACTCTTCTAGTGGTTAAGTGTAAGAGAGGGCCTAAAACCCTAACTTCGCCACCAATAACGGCATTATCTATCTATCTATCTATACATAGATCCAGGGCACTGAGTTTCCTGATTGGCTCATAAATGCACATTGTTTTTAGTGAAATGAAAAATATATTATTAAAACATTAACAACTTATATGATATTAAACCCACTATTTATCCTCACCATTTGAAAGGTAATTCTCTGATTAAGTTACAGTTTTTTACTACATTGACCGGTAACTTAATTGTTATGACTGTTTTTTTTGGGGGGGGGATATATATTAGCATTTATGATTAATATCTCGTTAACCCTGAACTATTGATGTGGGATTTCTGTAACGTCAGTACTGACAAGTGGCCGCAGGAGCCAGGCTCAAGAGATAGCTGATAAAAGTTGGATATCTTAAATATAACATGAACAAACCAGGATTGAAAACAATTTGTTGACCATTTTGAAATTTGACACCAAAGTGTACAATTTTAAAATTGTGAAGGACGCCTTAGATAAAGGCTTAGCTTCACCAAGGATCCGCGTTAGGTCCTCTATTATTTATAATTGGCAAATACGTTATAAATAGGAGATGTCCCGGAGGAAATGCTTACTTACAGTGTATGACAAGGAAATAAAATTTAAACATATTACATAACAACAAGAAAAATACAACAAAACCAAATATTAGAAAAATTATATCTGAAAAAGATATTTCACGATGAGAAATGAAGAGTAACAAAGGGGTTCATTAAAGCAAGAAAACAATTACAAACGACTCTGGAGTAAAATGAAATGGCGTATGGCTTTTAGTGCCGGGAGTGTCCGAGGACATGTTCCGCTCGCCAGGTACAGGTCTTTCGATTTGACACCCGTAGGCGACCTGCGCGTCGTGATGATGATGATGATGATGATGATGATGAAGACGACACATACACCCAGCCCCCATGCCAGAGAAATTAACCAATGATGATTAAAATTCCCGACCCAGCTGGGAATCGAACCCGGGACCCCTGTGACACAAGGCCAGCACGCTAACCATTTAGCCATGGAGCCGGACGGCTCTGGAGTAGTGTAAAACAACAACAACAACAACAACAACAACAACGCAGTGACTTAGAATTTCACTCAAAATTAATAATGCATTTTAATTTTTACCACGTGATAATTTCAACTCCCTAGCCTTCGATATTTTCCTCTTCATTTTTTCCAATATTCCATATTTTCTCTGCGTTTATTCTTTCTCTCCTCAGAACACTTTTTACCAGCTTTCTTTATCATTTTGCCTTGGAATCCTTTCACATTAAACACTTTATTTATAAAAATACCTCCTTTGATTTCTTCTTCTCGTATGTATTTTCTGACTTCTTGAATCTAGGTTGTTGTTGACTTTTCACGAGAAGATATTTTGCATACCTTTTTTTTGTTAACCTGTCATCGTCCATCTAAAGATACACCCAAAAATAACTGTCCTTTTTTCCTTATCGTTTGTGTTATATTTTCTATGTCTGATAGATTCCTTATTACTTCTTAATTTTCACAGTTATGTACTTTTAATTGTACCCAGATTTTTATAATTGTTCTTCTTTAATACTTCAGGTTTATCTAATTCATTTAATTCGGTCGCGTATAGACGTTTTGGTCTCACTACCGTATCATAGTGTCTTATTTTTAAAAGAAATTTGGATAAGCACGTTTTAATGTAAAAATTCTTAGTAATTCCATATGTATGTCCTCTCCATCTTGCGTATCCTTTCTTCTATAGCACACTTTTCTGAGCATTTTTTAAAATTATTTCACCCAGTTCTTTTAATTTATTTACTTTGTCGATACGACCAATATAAGTCATTAACAATTTTGGAGCAATTTTTATGTTTGTGATAAATTTGGTTTTTCTACACAGAGACTGCCGAACCTGTTTAGATGGCTATTTCTTCCAAAAGACTGATTTGTATTCCTGCATTTGTTAGGTTTTTCTAAAAAGTACAGTGAAATCATTTATGAATATGTCAGGCAATTTATTTCAATACCTTTTCTCCATAAAAAACGGTTGTGGCGCTGGCCCTCTGGCCCCAGCATGGAAGGTTCGATCGTGGCTCAGTTCGGTGGTATTTGAAGGTGCTCTAATACGTCTGCCTCGTGTCAGTAGATTTACTGGCACGTAAAAGAATTCCTTCGGAACTAAATTCCGGCACCTCGGCGTCTCCGTAAACCGTAAAAGTAGTTAGTAGGACGTAAAGCAAATAACTTTATTATTATTATTAAACCATCGCCTTGCGTTACACTTGCATTTATCTTGAAACATTTGGACGTTTTATTATTATTATTATTAATAATAATAATATTATTATTACTTCTTCTTCTTCTTCTTCTTCTTCTTCTTCTTCTTCTTCTGCTACGTTTCGGTCGGCTATGGACCACGTTATTTAAACCGTTTGGATCCTTGGACTTTAATTCTTTCCAGTAAACTTTATCCCGAATTCGATTTCTGTGAGATTGCTTTCTTTCATCAGTCCACTGTCCGACTCGTTGGCTGAATGGTCAGCGTACTGGCCTTCGGTTCAGAGTGTCCCGGGTTCGATTCTTGGCCGGGTCGGGGATTTTAACCTTCATTTGGTTAATTCAATTGGCCCGAGGGGTGGGTGTTTGTGTCGTCCCCAACATCCCTGCAACTCACACACCACACATAACAATATCCTCCACCACAATAACACGCAGTTACCTACACATGGCAGATGCCGCCCACCCTCATTGGAGGGTCTGCCTTACAAGGGTTGCACTCGACTAGAAATAGCTACACGAAATTAAAAATTTAAAAAAATCAGTCCACTTCTTGCCTGTTTTTAGTTTCGGCTTTCTTTGGAATCGCTGGTATGCTCGAAATTTCTCCTGGAGGGGAACACGTTCCTGGATGTCTTCATGTGTGATCCCTATTATTGAAGGTCTTTTTCGACTTCAGAGAACCAGATTAACCTTGTTTACAAAGTGGGAAAAGATCCGGTTGGTCAATCTCTACGAGTTCATACGTGTTATTGTTGCTGTTTGCTTATGTCCGTCAATAGCGATCGAACCACTGAAATTAAACTTTACAGTCTCCTCACACAACTTGAGCTATCTCATTTGGCTATTAAGGTAGGTCTTGAACTCGAAGGCAGTCTCGAAACAGAATACTACTTCCTCACGAGGAAGGATTTAATTAAATAAGCACAGTGTTTCCTCCATGGAAGTGTTCTCGTGAGAGAGAACTCGCGCTGTGTAGATTTGAAGTGTCAGCGGGAGGTTGGCCATCAGTCTGAGTTAAGAGCGCGTGATATCAGGTACGCTAGCCACTGAACTAATTCAGTAAACACAAGCTAACTGCAGACAGGTAATTCCAGGCCTCACATAACTCCAGGTTTACACGGAGCGGGTTTCTCTCGTATCACACTCGGAAGGAAAATCGTTTCGCCTCGCGCACAAAATACAAGAACAATTTTGAAGTTATTTTAATTAGGAATGTCATCATCCTGAATTAAATTTCAATCAAACAAAATTTTTATAGACTCTAAAAGCACACATGAGATTTTGTGATGATCTTGTTTTTTTTTTTTTCTTTATCTCGGCCTTGCTTGCTGCGTTACTTTGTTGGATTCTTCTCTTCCATAAATGTCTATCCAATGCTTCTTCCCTCTTCCAACTTTTTCCTTTTAAATCTCCTCCTACCTTGTGTGAGATTTTGCAGCAAAGTGTCAAATATTCCTGTTCTCTGTGCCCACATGAACTTGTTTTCCTGTTTCACCTGGACTTGTTCCTGGTACAGCAATATTTCACATCGCTATGCCGAGTGACTTATCAGCGTTTTGTCAACTTCAGTTGTCACCTAAAAGTACTCTAATTCAGCCACTAGATCACATCATATTCCTATAATTGATAGAAATAAACTTATCTTCTTCTTCTTCTCTTCCTGTGGTATTAATTTCAGTTTTGTGATCATTTTCCTTTCTTTCTTTCTTTCTTTCTTTCTTTCTTTCTTTCTTTCTTTCTTTCTTGTTCCGTTTACCCTCAAGGGTTGATTTTCCCCTCAGATTCAGTGAGCCATCCCACCTCTACCGCCTCAAGGGCAGTGTCCTGGGTCGAGTGGATACAACTGGGGAGGAAGACCAATACCTCCCCCATGTGGCCTCACCTGTTATGCTCAATAGGGGCCTAGTGGGGGATAGACAAGGAAGAGGAAAGGAAGAGGGTTCCATCCCGGTATTTTCTTGGAGGAAGAGAACTGGAAAACTACCTCTAGGATGGCTGAAGTGGGAATCGAAGGCCCCTCTACTCAATTGACCTCCAGAGACTGAGTAGACCGCGATCCAGCCCTCATACAGCTTTTCAAATTTCATGGCAGAGTCGGGAATCGAACCCACGCCTCTGGGAGTGGCAGCTAATCACACTAACCACTACACCACAGTAGCAGACATATTATTTCTTCCCTCCTATACATAATTCTACTACCATTCTCTTACTGTTACATTTGCCCTTATTGCTTGTTAGGACTCACTTCACATATTTGCTATTGAACGAACAGGAATTCTGCAATATATAACGAATGTATCGTAAAAAAAGTTGATTCAAATAGACATAAATGACGGATGATCTGAATTTCGAGAATCTTGGTTTGTAAGTGCATACGTTCAAGGTTGTGATCATGACACATCGTTAATTCGCAGAAGTACGGGCCATTTTCCACCAGCCCACACAGCACTTCAAAGTAAAAAAGAAATAGCTAACCCCAGAGCTCCGCAATAAATCTGCCCACTTTAATAGCAAAAAGAAAAAAAAATCTACGTTGTGTGTGTGTGTGTCCATCGGAAACTGGAAGCAAGACAGAATGGTGTTGCTTTGCTCCTGACACAGGTTCTTTCGTGAGGAAGGAAAGAATGTAGCTAGCGATGGAAGTAAAAAGTTTCGTCTTTCCCTCTGTCTGCTTGCAACGACCAGCAATCTAAAACTTATTGGCCGGCTATCACTTTCTCTCTCGTTCACTTCAAACGGCACAATATGTCACGCAATTCTGTTTGTAGCAACCTTTTGTTCCCGGTGGAATGTCCAACGTCTAGCAGAATTAGCAAGTTCCCTTCTTCAACTGTCCGTGCTTTAGAGGCAGTAATTTGATATCGAATTTAATCCTTTTTCCTATTTAACACTTCGAATCACTTGTACCGCTCAATGCACACCAGGCACGGGACAGTGTCCAGTGACATTTGATTGTGACTACGAAGCTCTCTTCGCACCATTCAAGAAAAGTTGGAGTGCAGTATAAGAAAAAGACAGTCATCCGCCCGGAGGATTTATATGCAGCTGAATGTTTGAACGTGATAAAAACAGGATTGGTCAAGAAGTTGGAACTAGTGGAGAGAAATATTCTGAGGAAGATACTGTGACCCAAAGAAAGAAAGAAAGAAAGAAAGAAAGAAAGAAAGAAAGAAAGAAAGAAAGAAAGAAAGAAAGAAAGGAATAATTGTATCTCAGGATGGAAAAGATCTCAGGTACTATCCGGAAGAGGAGAGTCATGTTCTCTGAACATATCTACAGAATGAACCCGAGAAGGCTGACCAATTAGATAGGATTTTTTGAGATCAGGAAAGCTCAGGTACGCTGGTATCAGGTGGTCAGGAAGGACCTGGAAGAAATGGGAATACAAGGAGCGGAAATCAGCAACAGAGATGCTTACAAGTTGAGGATCAAAGTCACGAAGATGTTTCAAGAAAATGTTAGATTCCGTACCCAAGTTCCATTGACAGAAGGAAGGAGGAGATTGCAGAGTGAAGGGATGAAGGAGAATTGGGTTAGGATTAAAGCCCAGAAACAGAGGAAGTGGTCCGTATTCGGGAAAAATGAAAGAAGAAGAATAAGACGACACTGCATTCGCTAGAAAAACCGACCTTTTAAAAATTATTCGGGTTTGATTTATAGTGCGCTCGACAGTAGACACATCCAAAAAAATTAAATAGCGTATAGCTTTTAGTGCCGGGAGTGTCCGAGAACATGTTCGGCTCGCCTGATGCAGGTCTTTTGATTTGAAGCCCATAGGCGACCTCCACGTCGTGATGACGATGAAATGATGATGAGACGGCACATACCCCCAGGCCTGTGCCAGCAAAATTAACCAATAATCGTTTAAATTCCCGATCCTGCCGGGAATCGAAACCGGGGCGCCTGTGTTCAAAGGCCAGCATGCTAACCATTTAGCCATTGAGTCGGACACATTAAAAGAAAACTGACATGTGTTAACAATGTAAAATTATACGGCGATGAAGCATGCAAGCTACAATTTATTGGATGGAAATGACAAAAATTCCACTAAGAAAAAGAAAAGTCCTGTTATTCATTTGGTAAAACTTCATACAGAGTAGTCGGAAACAGCGTGAACCGAGGATATGAGAGTTAGTGAGTTGGACACACTTAATATAATTTGAAAGAAATAATTAAGATATCTCGCGGAGTTGTCATTTGATCAGCTGCTGAAGTTAGCCAATCAGATCGCTTCGCGGGTGAATTTAAATGGGCTTTGCGAGGCCATCTTGATAAGTCTGCACGTGGCTTCTGACGTGTGGACGAAACTGGACAAAGAGGTAGAATAAATATAGGAATTGTCCCGACGTTTGCCTGGATGTGAAAATGGGAAGCCACAGACAACCATTCTCAGGCCTACCGACGGTGGGGTTCGAACCCATTTGCTCCACAGTCCTAGCTCGTTAAGCACGCTCGGCCACTCCGCTCGGTGGTATTACTATTATTATTATTATTATTATTATTATTATTATTCCTTGCGGTTAAGGTCGCTGAGCTGTGAGTTCGCATTCGGGAGATAGTGGTTCAAATCCTACCAACGGCAGCCCTGAAGATGATTTTCCGTCGTTTCCCATTTTCACGCCAGGTAAATGCTGGAGCTGTAAACAAATAATAATAATAATAATAATAATAATAATAATAATAATAATAATAATAATAATAATAATAATAATTCTTTTATCGATTTTGGCCAGCTGTGGACCACGTAAATATTTCCTCACGATTGAAGTTTTCTTTGGCGCCAATCACGGACCGGGGGTGATAGTGGCGCTTGAGCGGCAGTGGTCTGGCGCCGGTGATGTTTTGGTATGACCGCGACAGCGTAACCAGTGCCGAAAGGAGATATGGGATTGTCTGGTGGGTTTAGGAAGGTTTCTCATAACTTATCATTTACGGAGGAGTGGAAGTAGTTGGTCTAAGACTAGCCTTTGCACTTCAAGTTATATCTGTACTCTTGTACTGGGCTATGTTCTTGCGTTAGTACTTGCTTGTCGGTCATTAGTCAAACAGGTAGGTCACCACGGGGCTGAGAGGCTCAAACCGTAGAGCGCTCTCGTTCTGAACCCAAGAAGGCGGACTCCATTCCGGCTCAGTCCGGTGGTAGTGAAAAGGCTCAAATGAATCCGACTCATGTCGGTACATATATTATTATTATTATTATTATTATTATTATTATTATTATTATTATTATTATTTATATTTATTCATGAAAGTCTCCAATGAGCAATGCTCACATTAAGGGGCTGTATACATTGGACATACGCATTACATTCAAAATGTAAGAATTCGAACATATTCAAGGTGAGTGATGTGTGTTAGTTACAATGGAATTTAAAATTGAAACTACATTAGTGTCTGCCTCTGAGGTGTAGTGGTTAATGTGATTAACTGCCACCCCTGGAGGCTTTGGTTCGATTTCCGGCTGTGCCACGAAATTTGAAAAGTGGTACGAGGGCTGGAATAGGGTCCACTCAGCCTCGGGAGGTCAACTGAGTAGAGGGGTTTCGATTCCCACCTCAGCCAACCTCAAAGTGGTTTTGCGTAGTTTTCCACTTCTCCTCCAGATAAATACCGGGATGGTATCTAATTTAAGGTCACGACCGCTTCCTTCCCTCTTCCTAGCCTATCCCTTCCGATCTTCCCATCCCTCCACAAGGCTCCTGTTCAGCATAACAAGTGAGGCCACCTGGGCGAGTTACTGGTCCTCATCTCCAGTTGTATCCCTCGACCAAAAGTCTCACGCTCCAGGACACTGCCCTTTAGGAGGTAGAGGTGCGATTTCTTCTCGCATGCTGTGACGAAAGTTGCGGGGTCGGATTCCGGCTCAGTCATTTGAGAGGAAAGCAGTACTATTTGTTCTGGGCAATGTTGCAAACCTTGGGCTGGGAAGACTTGGGAGAAAGGAGACGAGCTTCTCGCCTAAGTGGAATGACATTAGTAAATGATTAAGCTTGAGTGGAGCTTTCCACAGTACGAAAGATCATAGAATGAAGATAAAGGTGGAATTTAAGAGGACATATTGGAGTCAAATATTTATTTATGAGAAAAGGAATTAGATATTGAAATAATTCATCAAGGGAGATGTTTGATGCTGGCTGCGGGGTGTAGGTGCAGCGTGCCTGCCTCTTTCCCGAACGCCCCGGGTTCGATTCCCGGCCAGATCAGGGATGTTTACTTGGATCTGAGGGCTGCTTTGAAATCCACTCAGCCTACGTGATTAGAATTGAGGAGCTATCTGACGGTGAGATAGCGACCCTGGTCTAGAAAGCCAAGAATAACGGCTGAGAGGATTCGTCGTGCCGACCATACCATACCCAGTAATCTGCTAGGCTTCGGGCTGAACAGCCATCGCTTGGTAGGCCATGGCCCTTCGTGGCTGTTGTGCCAAGGGGTTTAGATTTTATGTTTATACTTTCTCAACCCTAAATTACCAACGTTTCGCTCCGGTGTGGCAGTGGGATCATCAGTTCCATTGCCAAACTTTGTTTACAAGTTGTTCTACGTCGCACCGACACAGATAGATCTTATGGCGACGATAGGACAGGAAAGGACTAGGAGTGGAAAATAAACGACCGTCGCCTTATTAAGGTACAGTCCCAGCATTTGCCTGGTGTGAAAACGGAAAACCATTTTCAGGCCTGCCGACAGTGGGGTTCGAACCTACTATCTCCCGAATGCTGGACACTGGCCGCACTTAAGCGACTGCAGCTAACGAGCTCGGTGCCACTGAGAGAGCCTCCTTGAATAATTTCGTATTCGCAGTAATTAAATTAGTTACCGTTTCCTTCCGGAAAATTAATTTTTCACATTATAATTATTTTCTTTACAACCGTGAGAATCTGCTGGACTTTGGTGCGAGGGGTCCCCGGTTCGATTCCTGGCAGTATCTGGGAATTTTAACCTTTACTAGTTAATTCCGATGGTTCAAAAACTGGGGTGTGTGCCATTCGACATTGGAATTCATCATGGGTGGGATCCCATCATCACAGACGAGCAGGGTCACCTACAAGTGACTTTCACCAGGCCTCTTTATTGAAACGGGATTTCCGCTTCCGAAGAGGTTAATTAATGGAGGAGGGGGAAACGTTGGCTGGATATTAAGCTAACCACCGAGTATATGAAAAGTGGAAGCCCTTAACATCTACTCCTTCAGGTGCTTTCATGGTCTGCACGGATTAAAAATTATCTTCTCGTTACAGGACTCTCGCTGAGAGAGTAAAGAATTGTTCTCCTTTGTCTATCCTTTAGTCGTCCGCCACCGTAGCGTAACGATTAGCACCATTAACTGTCATCCTTGGGGGTCCGGGTTCGATTCCCGGTACTGCCAGAAAATTAATGGTACATGGTGCTCACCTCCATTGTGCCTGAAAAAAGCTGCATCACCTCGGGATGAGGACACGAGTCGTCCGGCTCTATGGCTAAATGGTTAGCGTTCTGGCCTTTGGTCCAGACGATCAGCGGTTCGATTCCCGGCCGAGTCGGGGATTTTAACCTTAATTCGTTAATTCCATCCTCATAGAAGCGCAGCTCGCCGATACTCCATTTCATTTACCCATTGTTCCCGTTTCTTAATACGCGGTCGCGAATGAGACGAGGTCCATGAAATTAGGAGGAATTAGCTGTGGTTTGTGAGAGGGAACTGTCTCTGTATTTGCCTGTAAATTAAAATGGGGAACCACAGAAAACCATTCTCAGGGCAGCTGACGGTGGGGTATGAACCCACACGTCTCTCGAATGCAGAGCACTTGGTGTTGTCCTTTATAAATTTTTCCGAATTTTTTTGTTTTTTGTTTCTTTTTTTTTTTTTACAAGTTGCTTTACGTCGCAGTGACACACATAGGTCTTACGGCGACGATGGGAGAGGAAAGGGCTAGGAGTTGGAAGGAAGAGACTCAGCATATGCCGGCTGTGAAAATGGGTAAGCACGGAAAACGATCTCCAGGTCTGCCGACGGTGGGGTTCGAACCAACTATCTCCCGAATGCTGGACACTGGCCGCACTTAAGCGACTGCAGCTATCGAGCTCGGTTTCTTATTTACTAACTCCAGTAATATTAGTTCGGTACAATCCACAAAAACAAAATGCAGTCCTGCTCTGCTCCAGATTGAGCACGCTTCCCGCAAGATTAAACTCAGTTTATATTCGTTACGTTCACTTCTTGTGTGTTCTTGTTGTCTACATCAGTAAATTATTTCTAGCCCTGTCTGAATTTGTCCCGAGTAGAGAGAGAGAGAGAGAGAGAGAGAGAGAGAGAGAATGGGGACACTGTGCAATCAGCGTCGGTCGGCGTCGTATCGCGTCACATTAGGACGGCCGCTAATGATGCATTAGCGTCCCTTGAGATGACGCCGACTTCCGCTTGGCCTACCACTATGGTATGATTACTATGTAAATGAAATCTCGTCACCACCTGCTTTTACTGACCGCCCCGTAATAGTGGGTGCTCTAAAATGTCCGCAGAAATTCACAAATGCAGGAGTGCTGTATAATATAAATATAAGGTGACGTGGGGTAAGTGTATGTCTGGGGAAAGTTCCATATTTGTGTATCTTTGTAGCTATTATCAGGGCCAGCTCGTGAGGTAGTGTCGTTGTGCCGTGGCACCATTAATGTAATAAAGAAAGAATGAGATTTTCCCCCTCAAGAACAGTTTATATTAAATTTACAATTCTAGAAAATATTATGCAGATCTTATTTTGCCTCCATCTGTACGCGCGCGCAGACAGTCGTGCGCTCTTACGGCGCTTGTCTGAGTTGTTGAGCCAGATCTCACGGGCACCGTATCCGTACATAAGACACTCTACGGAAAACTTTTTGACTTGGGTTTGTATGTGTTGTTAAGGGCTGAGAGAGTGCTTGTGGCTACGTGACGCAACGATTCGATTTCATCCACTAGAGCATAACATATGGCAAGCACAATGTAGACACCAACGTGCGTTACAATATAGCGATTTTGTCACTGTGTTGGCGACTATTATTCCTTTTAACGACAGGATATTCTTCTTTCTCTCGTGTTGGACACCTAGCGACTTTTTAAAAAACTCGCATCAGTGACAGAAATATCCTTATCTATTTATGAAGTAACAATCTAGGAATTTTTCAATGAATTTTGCTCTGTTCCATTTGTAAGCTGTCGACACCAATACTTTTATTTAGCGGAGCGCAAGCTCAAAGTATCACAATTTCCTAAGTATTTTGGTGCTCGTTTACGAATAGCGTCGTTGAATTATTTTTATGTGTAATGGTACAGGATGCAGCCGACATCCTTCCAAATTTATGTGTGTGTGTAAAGTAGCCCTGAGCTGGAAATTTGTAAATTTCAGATTCGAGGCAAAGTGATTGTGCGCGCGCGGATGTTAGCGATAGCTGCGTGAGGCTAGTACGTATTACCCTCAGTACCGTTCTTATTAGTTCATTTGAAGGTGTCGTTCAAGGTTATTGGGACAAATATTTTGGTGAGTAGGCCCAACATATATTTTATTCGTAATTTATGTCTGAGAGGTTGGTAATTTGTTCAGTAAAAGCTAGTATCAGTGACAGAAAAATCTTTCTCTGTTCCTGATGTAAGTCTAGGAATTTTGCAATTAATTTTGCTTCGTTTCATTGATGTAAGCGGTAATGCAAGCCAGTGGTTATTACATTATACAATAAGGGAGTAGATGGCTACTGACGACATCGTGTTGAAATCTTTAACACTTAGGGTGAGTTGCAAGAACTCATACTGTACATTTAAATAAAATTATTCCTCCGTTACTTATTGGATTTTTATGTTATAGGACTTTGTGAGTTGCAGATAATAACGCTACATCAGTTAAACGAGCCTTTAGTAATAATGCTTCAATAAGTTCGTGGTCTAGCGCCTACAGTGCAGGCAACACAGCGTACACATTTGTACGTATTAGTCAATATGTTCGTAGACTGACGCCTACAGTGTAGGCAATACAGCGTACCCTCATGTACACTTACTGGACTGGCGCTTACAGTGTAGGGAACATAGTGTACACCTTTGTGCGTATTACAGTTAATAATTATGTTCGTGGACTGGCGCTAACAGTTCAAGGATCACATAGTCTTTGACCTGTCTTTTCGCGACTTTTTCCCGTCGTGGTGATCTGACCGATTTCGACTTGATCATCTCAAACGTTTCGCTAGCGGATTTACCTTGAAATTTTTCCGTGGCTCAGACTACGACATTCTCAAGTTCCACCGCTGACATTCAGCTCCTCTTCACAACAGACACCGTAGTTCTACGTATACTATATGCACACAACTGCCTCTTGCTTGGACTAGCGAATAACTGTCTCGGTAACAGTCTGTGGTGCAAACTCTCGGTTATAGGGTACCACTGCGACACTAAATTAATTACTTTATTTCCCAGGATGCCTGTTTATCCCATTTGGTACTAATTCTGTCTCTTCCTGGTTTACCGGGCAGAGTCCATTACTGTCCGAGCTACTCTGCTTGGCAGATTCGATACTGGCTCAGTCCGGTTGTACTTGAAGGTGCTCAGATACGTTAGCCTCATGTCGGTAGATTTAATGGCACTTATAAGAATTCCTGCAGGACAAACTTCCGGCACCTCGGTGTCTCTGAAACCCGATGAAGTAGTTACTGGGTTGTAATTGTTTAAATTATTATTATTATTGTTGAATTAGAAAGATGTTTTTGAAGACTTTCGTCTGGAGCATGGCATTGTATGGAAGTGAAACATGGACGATAACTAGCTAAGAAAGAAAGAGAATATAAGCTTTTGAAATGTGGTGTTACAGAATAATGCAGGAGGTGAGATGGATTGAATCACGAGTGAGGATATACTGAATAGAATTGGTGCGAGGAGAACAATTTCGCTATATTTGACGAAAAGAAGAGAGATAATGATAGGACACATTCGTAAGACACCGAGGACTGTTCAACTGGTTTTTGAGGAAAGTGTAAGGGGTAAGAACGACAGAGTTAGACCACGCTATAAAAAGGGCAAGTAAATTAGGAACGATGTAGGATGCAGTAGTTACGTAGAAATGAAGAGATTAGCACAGGACAGGGTGGCATAAAGAGGTGCATCAAACCTGTCTATGGACCGATGACTTTATAATAATAATAATAATAATAATAATAATAATAATAATAATAATAATAATAATAATAATAATAATAATAATAATAATAATAATAATAATTATTATTATTATTATTCGTGGTATTCTCAGCTAATGTCTCCGACACCAAAACTCAAATACATACAGATTTAATCAAATCTTCCTGAAGTATGACGTAAGTAAGATACTGACATTATTTTAATAATTTGTTACATATTACTTACTGTAGAGACTCCTGTGTCCGCGCCTTCTTGCTCTTGACGTACACAATGGACGTTACGGCAATCACCACGATGATCATTGCGCATGCGCAGCCTACAGCCACGTAGAATGTCCCACTTGACGTCACGAGTGATCCCGGGTTCAGACGTATGGAGTCGTTCCGTGGAGTGGGTTCTTCTGTAACAAAGACATCATTGTGTTAGAACAGTTCATGCTGGCCATATCAGTTGCGCAGCATGGGAGAGAATGAAGTATTGCTTAAGTTTATCAAATTTCCAAGTTAAGGTAAACATAATGAAAAGCTGTGATTCTGTTCTTGGCTATTGATGGATTTATCAAACGGTGAAAAGATAATAAATTCTTTATTACAGAAACTGACCCTCAACAAGCCTTCCAATACATCACTCTTTCATAAAGACTACAATGAGAAGATACTTCTTCCTCGACTTGTTCCAGAACTTTGCTTTTCCACAGGTTTCACATTCTACCATGGCTGTGCCTCAGTTCACGTTCACCAGATTTCTGAACAAGATTTTAGATGCACGTTGTGTAGGAAGAGGGGTCCTACTGGCTGGCCTCCTCGATCGTCGGATTATACCCCTGTAGACTTTTTAGCAAAATAATTTATTAAGAACGTGAAGTACAGGAAACATTTTTAGAGATCTGGTTGTTTTATTATCATATAATTGAAGCATTTGAGATTTAAAACGCCTGAAATGATTATAAGCATCAGGTGAGTCATTTAATTCGTAGACTACAAATAAATAATGGCGCCCACGGTGAAGTGTACCAACGTGCTTACAAACTTTTTGATTACTCCCCACAAATGTGGGAAAATAAAGTTATTACGTCTTATTCGTATTAAAACATAAGCATGCATTTTTGGGTATCTGTAGTTCAAACAACCTGTAATATTTTACGGCTAAATAGGCATTACCATTTATTAAGTTTGCTGGCGATCCCCTATGTTATCAGTGTACTATGTCTTCTGGTTTGTTACATTCATTGATCTGTCTCAATCATATCCTCGGCTTTGACAATATGAAGTTGAAGGCGACTGATGTATGAACTATGCTAGTAACGCCATTCCTTATGCAGCCTGTCCCTACTATGAATGGTGCGAAAAAGTTGCTCATAAGTGTCGGTTAGTGCACGCATTTCAGAGGGATTGGCGGGCTGATATGTAATAGCAAGTTCTGGCTAAGTGAGGAAAGAAACAGGAAACTACCTCACTACTAGTTTCCCTAGTACGCGCCATCAGTGATGCCTAGGCCATCTATGACAGAACATGATGTCTTAATTGAAGGGAGATGGCATGAATAGCTCTTTGGCTTTACTGCTTGCTTCCCACTCGGAAGTCTGAGGTTTGAATCCCGGTCGATTCTGGGTCGAGATTTTCATCTCAAGAATCATGTGGTGACCGGTCGTAAGGTGAGATCAGACCCCGTATTTTCAAAAAAATCGAATTACTTTTCTTGATCTATATACATATTTTGGGCTTTCTCGTACATTTTGGTGTACCATTTTTGTAATAAATCTGTGCGCGCATGTGTATTTTTAATTTAATTCTTAATTTTACTTGACATAACAAGATGTCTACATCGGTGTCTGCATCCTTTCAGATTTATATACATACTTCATAAACTGTATGATCTAGAAGGCTGTGGTTTTGTTTGCTGTTCTTTGTATTTTTTATTAGATTGACTGCACTGATTGTGATTATTCTTTGCTAAAGAAATGCCTTTATGGGAAGACACAGAGTGTAAACGAGGCAGTTAACGATATTTTGTGGACTCGGATTCCAAAAAAAATTCTTCTTAGGCATACAAACTTTATTGATTACTAGTAGGTGTGTGTGTGATGCAATGATCTCCTTCAGTGTTGGGAATTCTGGAAAAAAAGGGTTCTGATAAGCTGGGAATAAATACAGGACAGAATACAAGTACATCGGAGACTCTTGACCGACTAAGAGTGTGGAAGACTGAAATTTCTGCTCAGCAAATGACCAAGGAGGAAAGAAAGAAGAGAAGAAGGTGAAGAGGAAGGATCAGATTATGAAGCAGGATGCTTTTAACCAGTTCTTCAGGAATAAGGATGTATGTTTCCGTATCATTACCGTTTAATTTCAATTTTCTCAACACTGAAATTTTCGGACACAAACCCTATTTTCTCAGGAACTAACAGAGATATAAATATAAAATTCGTGGAAATAATTCATATAGTAGAGATGATTATATGGATCTACAGTGAGTGTTTTGAGAATAGTATAACTAATGCTATGTTGTATAAAAGCGTTTTATTTAAAAACGAGGGCATATTAACAAAATGTATCTCAGTTTTCAATTTGTGTACCTTCCACATTCTAGATAAGTGAACTAAATACATCCAGACGTTTAATTGTTAAACATTTGGTAGTGATATCTTCAATACTTCGAGGGATAATGGGTCAAAAATTTACAGAAATTAGAATTGTCGGTATAGGCCAGGTATTGCAAACCTCTACTGATTAGCGTATTAATTAAGGTCTTGTTTATTACTTCTCACTGCCTAATGTGCCATCGGTTATTTCCCTATAAAATCATAATGGAACCCCTCATTTGACTTCATTTTCTAAACAAGGTAAATTTCATGAATAAGGCATGTTTTTGTTCTAAACTAATAAAATCTGTAAAAAAAGGCCATAGAATGTATTGGTATATATACTCATGTTCATGAAAAAACAGAACAACTTGAAAGACTAGAGATAGGAAGTTCTTCATATTCACAGGACATGTGCATTAGTATGTTCTGCAGAAACAATTAGCATTTTAGTCAGCTGGTGCCTAGTAGGGACTGAGTCATCCATCGGCACTGATAACTTGTTCCATGCGTGATGGCATAGACGTGTATACGGCGGGAATGGCGCCCTGGGGTATAGCAATCCATGCTGCATTCACCAGGTTCCATAGTTCATCTTCGGTGGTTGGCATTGTGTCGTTTCACCATATCCTACACATTTTCTGTTGATGACAAGTCCGGTGATCGGGCGGACCAGGGCAACAGTCTGACATCCTGTGGCAACAAGAAGGCAGGTGTTCATGTAGCAACATGTGGTCGCGCATTGTCCAGCAGAAATATGGCGTCCGGGGTGTCGTGCAGAAAGGGTATGGCTACGGGTCGCAGGATGTCATTCACGTATGTCAAACTGGTCACAGTGTCCAGGACACGCACCAACTGTGATTTGTGGTTGTACCCAATAGCACCCCACACCATAAGGCCTTGAGTTGGGGTTGTATGTCTTGTGCGAATGAAGTCAATGAGATGAGATTGTTCCTGTCTGTGGCGAACCAAAATGCGGCCATCATTTTCAAACAAACACCACCTGGATTCGTCCGAAAACACTATCTGCTGCCATGCGTGTCTCCAGTGACGTCATTCCATGCACCATTGCAGTTTATGTTTATGCACATTGATCAAAGGTAGGCGGAGTAGTGGACGACGCGCTGGTAACCCAGACCGTAATAAATGGCGACGGACTGTCACTCTTGATAGTGTACGATATGTTAAACTGTTCTAGAGTTGCGCCAGAGCCGAGGATCAAGCAGATCTGTCCTGAACTGCCATTCAGGTGAGGTGCCGATCTTCTCGAGGGGTTGTCTGGGTGGTGCGACCAAACTCATCTCGTCGTGTTCTACGGCCTTCTGTGAACCATTCTGTACACACCCGTTGCACTGCCGACACACTTCGTCCCACACGAGCAGCAATTTGCCAGATGAATGCATCACTTTCTCTTATGCCAATAATGCGCCCTTTTTCATACTCACTCATTTGACGGTACGGTTCTCTTATACGTCTACGAGGCATCCTGCACGTCTGCTCAAGTCACACTGATCCATTACCTTCGGTTTATAGCGACAACGAGAGCCGCAGGCACATTTTACCAGTCGGTGGTGGTGCGCCAAAATATCAATGTGGACCTTGAATCTGAGGGTCGACATAGTTCAAATGCTAATCATGTCTTCAGAACACACTAATGCACACGACCTGTGAATATGAACTTCCTATCTCTAGTCTTTCGAGGTGATCTGGTTTTTAAGAACATGAGTGTTCTTCTTTATTAGAACGTAATGTTAAAAAATTCTATGTTGCTAGATTTTTTATCTACTTATCACGTGTTGAAGACATTAAAATATGTTAGTATGTTGTGTGGTGTGTCACAGAAGTCAGAGGTTCGACATCCCTGCTGTAGGGTCTCTGATCTCACCTAAAACCCCCGCCTGAATGGCACCACTGACCCCAGAAAATTTTGGAAAAGAATGAAGAATGTTTTATATTGGTTGAACATCCTACCAAGTTTCATTCCAATTACTCTAGTCCAATCAGAACAGTTCCCTTATAAGCGAGAGAGGAAGATAGCGTTAAAAAGTGGAAATATAGTCTCAAAGATTCATATCAAATAATTATACGCTCCTTAATTTCCTGAGAGAGTTGAGTTCCCACTACTTGACATTAATGACAGCCATCAGAAATTTCATTTGTACAGAAGCAGAGTGTACATTAATGCAAAACACATACATGTGATCTATAATATTTACCTAAAGGTTTGTGTGTATTTAGTGAAATAACAGATGCACCACTCTATAACCAATTAATTACCACAGAAATGTAATAAAAATATCATGTTGTAACCGAATGATCAACATTACAGTCACCAAAATACACAGAAATAGATATAACGACCGGTATTGGACACAACCTCGGGGCACAGCCCGCAAACAACTTTCCCTACAGCTGAGTGCCGGTGACAATATACACATGACTGTTGTGTTTTCTATTCCACCAATAATAATCACGATATACTAATAATAATACATTTGAATGGTGATCATGGCATACAGCAGAAAACTGAAGAGTCTACCATGGATCCAATAAGTCAAAAAGTGCCTGGAGAAACCCAGATAGATATATCAGAAATAGTAGACAGAAATCTTTTCCGTAAAATATTAAACAGATAAGTAGTACAGCCATGCAAAAGAAAGCAGCTCGATTTGTTTTCGGTGATTTCCGAAAAAGAATAGCGTTACAAAAAATGCTGCAACGTGTGGGCTGAGAAGACTTGGGAGAAAGGAGACGAGCTGCTCGAGTAAGTGGTATGTTTCGAGCTGTCAGTAGAGAGATGGCGTGGAGTGACATTAGTAGACCGATTAGTTTGAGTGGTGTCTTTAAAATTAGGAAAGGAAGATAAAGTTGGAATTCAAGAGGACAAATTGGGGCAAATATTCGTTTCTTACAAGAGGAGTTAGGGAACGGAATAACTTACCAAGAGAGATGTTAATAAAAATTTCCAATTTCCTTGCAATCTTTTAAGAAGAGGCTAGGAAAATAACAGATAGGGAATCTGCCACCAGGGCGACTGTTCTAAATGCAGCAGTGATTGATTGATTGATTGATTGATTGATTGATTGATTGATTGATTGAGAATGAAGTTCCAGAGAGAGCAGGGACCAATTGAACTGAAGGAAGGAAGGAAGGAAGGAAGGAAGGAAGGAAGGAAGGAAGGAAGGAAGGAAGGAAAGAAGCCCACGGAGAAAAAATGAAAGCCATATGGAAGACCAGAAAGGCGAATCATAAAAGCACTGCGTGATCCAACAGGTCCATAATTTAATAATACTAATACTAATACTAATACTAATACTAATACTAATACTAATAATATTCATTTCAATTTATTTAGGAATAACCTCTTGTATTTACAGGCTGCCACTAACTACAAAGTAAAACATATTAAAATTTCTGTACAGTTCTATTAATTGAAGAAAACTCTAAATTTTAAAGAAACAGTATAATTAGTGCGGCATTTCATTGCTGTAGAGGATCTTGATGGAGCTTCGGAGGGCGAGAGTCACAATTTCGGGATGAGCTTCATTGGAGGTTGGAAGCGCTTTCACGTGGCGACAAAGTAACGAGGTACGGTGCCGCGAGCTCCGACCATTATTTCAATTTCCTGAAGGTGGTATTTAGATTTGTAGTAAGGGATATTGGGTTTGAATATTTTATCTTTTCTAGATTGACTTTCTCTGGCTGATCGATACGGTGCTCGAACCTGACAGTCGGATCTAAGATGAATCCTTGAGAACTGTTGTCTTTAAAGGCTGTCAATTATCTGTGAAATGTCCGACTCGTTGGCTGAATGGTCAGCGTACTGGCCTTCGGTTCAGAGGGTCCCGGGTTCGATTCCCGGCCGGGTCGGGGATTTTAACCTTAATTGGTTAATTCCATTGGCCCGAGGGCTGGGTGTTTGTGCTGTCCCCGACATCCCTGCAACTCACACACCACACATAACACTATCCTCCACCACAATAACACGCAGTTACCTAAATATGGCAGATGCCGCCCACCCTCATCGGAGGGTCTGCCTTACAAGGGCTGCAATCGGCTAGAAATAGCCACACGAAATTATTATATCTGTGAAATACCGTTTATGGTCAGTCCGTGTACCTTATAGTTTACATTGACTCCCTTCTTTCTCAATTCTTCAGCAATGAATGATCTGATCTGGTGGTGCCGCGTGTTTCTTAGGAACTCCCCATGTCTGCAGAATCCCAGGACATGACCAAGAATTTATTTCTCTCCGTGGCAATGCCGACAGAGGTTGTTGTCCAGGAATCTGCCTGGCCTCTCTCCACTCGTTACAAGACAGTTCGTATGATCTCACACCCAAGAGTTTGCTAGCGTGTACTATTTGTAAAGTTGCACTCCTGGTTCTTTTTGCGGTAGTGAACACCATGAAGTGAATTCCAGTTATCGTAGCTCTTGACGGATAATTATGAATGGAGAAATTGTAAGATGATGACAGGCGCGCTAGGTGACCGGAGGATTAGGAAAAGGACGAAGGGAATGCTATTTTTATTCTATAACTTCTTTAATATTATAGTGTTGCCTCTAGGACAAAGTATTCTTCATTTTCTAATACAGTAATATATTACCACTGCTTAATTAGAAATACTCATCTTATGGCAATATGAAACAAAACTATGACATAGATAGACAAATGAGCTAAGAATTATGTTAACAAATAATACTGAAAATTAATATTGAGCCAAGGATGGAAACTACCGATATATCTTTCAACAGATGTTTTTCTATGCCTTATGAGGTCCAAAACTGGGACAAGAATTTCTAAACTGTTCCCCTGGCTCCCACCATGAACCCCATGTCAGATATATTTTTCAGTCCATATTCTGCTGGCGAGATGTAGTGTTTACAGTGCACTATGTCTTCTGGTACGGGCTAGAATGAATTTGTTACTTTCATTGACCTGTCTCAGTCTCATCCTTGGCTTTGACAAAATGAAGGTGACCGAGGTATGAGCGATGCTAATAATACCATTTCTTATGCAGCCATTCCCTGTTATGAATGGTGCGAAAATATCTCTCATAGGGTCAGTTGGTGCATGCATTTCAGTGGGCTTGGCAGACTGATATGTAATAGCAAATTCTGGCTCGGTGAGGAAAGCAACGGGAAACTACCTCAATCCTCATTTCCCTAGTACGCCTCTTCAGTGACGCCTAGGCTATGACAGCTGTTGGCGGAACTGCGGAGGATCAAACCAGCCTTCGGGATGAATATCCAACATACCTTTTTCTTTGCAGATTCTTAAATGCTCTTCTTCCATAAGTTCACTTCCTCCGACTGACCAGGATGAGATTCAGATAACTTTCATCGATCCCATCTGACCTCTCAGGGTCTATTCGTTTTCTTTTTCAACCTCTATGCTATTAGCTTTTCGAGACCTTGGGTTTCTTTAATTTTCACGTCCTTCGTGGCCCTTCAATTTCTATGTCCGATATCCTCATTTTTCGAAGTGTCGGACTTCTTACATTTTCATTCTGATCAGTTGTACTTCCTCTTAAACCAAAAATTAACACCACCAAATTTTTGTTTACCTTTCACAAGTGAGTGGCATTTTTCGGAAACAAATCCGTGAATATGGGAGCATGAGATACGAAAACCCCGCTAATAGAATAAAGAGAGCTTCAAGGTTTTGAGTAAGATCCCCGGCACATTTACTTTCAGCAATTTTAAACGGAAAATATATTACATAACATTACACTACTTTGAATGAGTAGCCTTTTCTAAATTCTTTTATAGATCATGGAGAATGTTATTATTATCGATGAAGTAGATTGTAAGATACAGATACACTGGAGATATCGAATGTTGGATAATGTGGTGAAATTTATTCAACACAAAATCTCGTAGAACCAAATACTGACAAAACAAAACACGGTATTTTAGGTTGCCTTATTTGTTTTATTATTATGCTATTGGCTTTACGTCGCACCGACACAGATAGGTCTTATGGCGACGATGGGACAGGAAAGGGCTAGGACTAGGAAGGAAGCGGCCGTGGCCTTAATTAAGGTACAGCCCCAGCATTTGACTGGTGTGAAAATGGGAAACCACGGAAAACCATCTTCAGGGCTGCCGACAGTGGGGTTCGAACCTACTATCTCCCGAATACTGGATACTGGCCCCACTTAAGCGACTGCAGCTATCGAGCTCGGTACTTTATTTGTTATGCCAACGTAAAGAGTGTCTATTTGTCCAGTCAATGAGAGAAAATCATCGGATTTAGTGTCGGTTGGTTTCAGAGGAGCGGAGCTTTCAATGCAAACATATAAAAATGGAGTAACTTTAAAAACAATTTTGTAAAGCTAAACGCTCTCTCACTGTTCAAAGAGCCAAAACTCATCAGCGACATATTACCTAACATAGATGATGAATCGTTACTCAAACCAAACAAACAGCACATTGAATATTACGAGGTAACTTACGCAAGGCGCTTACGAAAGCTACATTCTATTTACCCAGTCTCATTACTTCCTGAACTTGTTGCACAATCGGTACATATTGTAATATTATGGCATAATAAAGTGAATATTTGGCATTTGTTAGCTATGTAAATTTATTACTCACTCTGGCACAGCACCTTTGCTTCCATAGGTAGTGTATTTTTCATATATGATCGTCCTTTTCGTGAGCTGTACATATTAAAAATGCCTCGATTTCTTCAATGAAATATAAAATTAAATACATTTTTCATATAACAAAGAACTTAAGCAGACTAGTGCGTCCAGATATTTTGACCAAAGATGCAGTATGATAGATATTCACAACGAGTTTCTTCCATGGGATAAGAAACATGACTAAATTGACCGTCAAGGTCAAATGAAGAAGTATTCAAACAATAATGTGAAAAAATTACTCTCCTTTGAAAAAATAACATATCACATTGTTATGCACCAGTGCAGCCACTCTTTGGTTAATCTTATGCGTACCAGTTTCCATTGCCTGAATCTCTTATAGTTGTGCATTGTATTGTTTTAAAGCCATCCATATATAAAGTCCCTATTCAGTCATTCACAGTTATAATTGGTACTAGTTATAGATTTTTATATCTTCTGTACAAGAAAAGAAATACAATGAACCTCTCACGGCCAGGACTTTTGTACCTTTTAAATGAAAAATACGTTTCTATCAGTGAAGTTATTGTCATATACTCGTCATGACGACGTAGGTAGACAGCTGTATATATTAGGCATGAGTTCGAACTACGTACATTCTGACTTATGTTGCTTTCCACAGATGTACTGAGAAATCAGGAATGTTTGGGAGACCAGTTATGGGTTACAAGAACAGTGCAATGATGACCATGATACTTGAAATGCTCAGTGAAATATACTATATTCCAGTGACATCATTGAATCAATTTATTTCCCCTCTGAGGTTTATCTCTATCGATAAACACGAGATACCACACCTTACCTGGCGCCTATGGCCGTTAACGCTTCAAGTCTATATGATCTGACACCATAGTTAGCCTGTTAGAATCCCGTTCGGTAGAAGTATTTTTACCAACAGAATGTTAATCGACAGAGTACGGGATGTGGTGTTATACAACGTTTAATCACTACAATGCGTGCCAAAAACCTGAATTAAATTCCAAACCTGTCCACAGTGCTCATATGGAGTGAGGGCATATAACACTGTAGATGGTGATTCGTGCTACGTCAAAGTAAAATTCCGAGATACAACCGTACTTAGTATGGTTTGTAAGGAAATACTATAATGCCTATTTTTTGATTCCGTTCAAATGCGGTATAAAATCTGGAAAGTGTAACCGTATTTACGCGAATAATACCCGCATATCTTTTTAAATTGAGGCACGAAATTGGGGTGCGTGTTTTATTTGAGTCAATTTTGGCATTCTTTTTTCAAAATCATCCTTCCTAAAGTTAGGGTGCAGGCATTATTTTGTGGCGGGGATTATTCGCGTAAATACGGTATATTAATAGCCCATTTAGAAGGTCCGGTTACTTTATAGATAGTAATTTCGAATGTTGAAGACAAATTCATGTACTATTTTAAAATACAAATTTCGTTTCACATTTTGTTAATGCTGGAAACTTTATATTTGTATAGGATTGAGATGCTGTGTATTACAGCTGAAGACTAAAGAAATTTGCACACAGACAGTTAAAGCACAGGGGATATGTGAACTATTCTTTCCCATACACATCCCTGTAGCGTATGTGAACTGTGAGTGTGTAAGTGAGGTTGAGGAATTCTTTACTGACGGAATCTTTTATCCTATAATTAACTGCCAATGCTAGATTTGATTGCTTCTTTAGGTGTGTTTATTAAGCAAATTCCTTCCCAACGAGACCAAGGTACTTGAATATGCCTACCATTTCAAGGATCTCCACTTCATGTTCACAGGTACGTTACGTCTGTGCATATAATTTATATTCCTTTGTTCTTCTAAACACAATATACTCTACTTAGTCTTAATTGCTGGCCCGCACCATTCCAGCTCATATTTGTGTAAAGTATTCTTTTCTGTACTCAGTACTTTGCAGAGACTATTTATGAAATGGGAGGAAATGTATTATAGTAAAGATGAATACTCTGGAAATTAAACAAGCAATCTCCCGTGAATAGAATTGTCCCCATCTTTATAAGGCAGATACGCTGGCAGGAGCTAGTGTTTACAGTGCACTATGTCTTCTGGTATGGGCTAGAGCAATTTTTTTACTTTCATTGATCTGTCTCTGTCTTATCCTTGGCTTTGACAATATGAAAGTGACTGAGGTCTGAGCGATGCTAGTAATGCCATTCCTTGTGCAGCCAGTCCTGCTATGAATGCTGTGAAAACGTTGCTCATAGGGTCGGTTGGTGCATGCATTTCGGTGGGCTTGGCGGACTGATATGTAATAGCAACTTCTGGCTCGGTGAGGAAAGCAACGGGAAACTACCTCACTCCTTATTTCCCTAGTACGCCTCTTCAGTGATGCCTAGGCCATCTATGACAGCTGATGGCAGAGCTGTTGAGGATCCAACCAGCCTTAGGGCCGAAGACTGAACATACATACACATTTGTTTAATCGTTTTTCTCGGTATAAAAATCGAGCGTTAATAACGACATTTCTATTTGACTTTAGAAATTGTGAAACCTCGTGGTAATTTATTTTCTGAAAATTTAGCGATGTCACTGACAATTATTATGAAATACGAATTTGTTGTGATGTGCACCAGGGATACTATATCATACCCAACAAGTTAGATGGTCTTTAAAAATATTTACCGAGCTCGATAGCTGCAGTCGCTTAAGTGCGGCCAGTATCCAGTACTCGGGAGATAGTGGGTTCTAACTCCATTGTCGGCAGACCTGAAGATGGTTTTCCGTGGTTTCCCATTTTCACACCAGACAAATACTGGGGGTGTACCTTAATTAAGGCCACGACTGCTTCCTGCCCAGTCCTAGCCATTTCCTTTTCCATCGTTGTTATAAGATCTATCTGTGTCGGTGCGACGTAAAGCCAATAGCTATAAGAAGAAAACTATTTTGGTTTGCTTGCTAAACGGTCACAAGCTTGCCGATATTTCTTTCAACCAGTGGAATGAAGAAATTTCTATGGATGATTTATTTGGCTTTTCCTACACACATCTAGAAATTGTTTTCTGATGAAAACCACAGAAACATCTAAATCTACGAATCCTCTTGTTTAGGATAGTACTGTTTGTAAAGTTTCCAAAATCCTTAAATTTCTCTTGTTTTGCGTACATTGGGAGTAATTTTGCCTCCTCCGAAATTCATTGCTAATTTTTTGCCACAAAGGATTTGTCAAATTTCGTTTTCCCTTCACGCTATTTTCCATCTTTTATTTTTGTAATTTTTAAAATAATCTAACCTTTTCCATACTAATATGTGAACGTGAATCGTGGACTTCAAGAAGGAAGTGGATGATTAAGATCCATGAAAACGAAATGTTTTGCTGGATAAGGATGTCCATGGACTGTTCACAGCACAAATAACTCTATCCTAAAAGAGCTTAAAACGGAAAGCAGAATCTGCGCCCTGGTTCCTCTCCTTCAGCCCAAATACTTTGGTCAATTAATGAGAGAAGAGGATCAGAAAATACGGAGAATTTCATCATTCAGAGTAAGATAAACAGAAAGAGACTACGAGGAAGAGACCCAATAAGGTATATTATACATATTAGCTGTAAATATGGAACAATAGTGTCATCATCATCTTCATCATCATAACCAACATTCTTTTGTCTTATTCAGCTCCTATGGGTCGGGGCATTTGTGGCGCTCTCCACCTTCTCCTCTCCTTCCAAAATTCCTCTTCCATCGTTTTCTTCCAGTCCAGCTTTCTTCTTCTTCTACTCCTCATTATTTAACCGATTCACCTTGTTCGACGTCTCCCTCTTTCGCTCTTTCCCCCAAACTTCATCTCCATAATCTGTTTTTGGTATTTTTTCTTCTCCATGTGCTCTTATAAGTTTTCCATTTACGTTTTCCATTACGACCTCCTTTCTCATATCTTCGTTTCTCAGGCTGTTTTTCCTTGTCTTTCCAATCATATTTCTTAGGTATTTCATTTCACTGGCTTGAATTTCACTCTCCTCTCTACTTATCATCGTCCAGGTTTCAGCCACATGAGTCACTATGGGTGGAATACGCATTTTGTACATTATCTCCCTACACTTACTTGGTACTTCGTTGTTCCAGACAAGGTTTTTTACACTCTGGTAGGATGCATTGCCTGGTTGCACCGTCTTCTTAATCTGCTCGCCCAGCCTTGTATTCTGCATTAATAAACTCCATATGTATTTGAAAATGTCAACAATTCCAAGGGTTTGACCACCAATTTTCAGAATGCCTTTCTCTTATCAATCTTCTCTTGTGAAGAACAATACAACAAATCAATGACAAAAAAATCATCCAGTCTAAGATACATATTGCCATAGTGATGATTCAATTAGTAATGATATCACTTCCAATTCACCAAGACATCCATAGAATCACATCAACCTGACTGAAATCCGGACACACTCTTCTCCTGCTGCCTCAAAAACTGATCAAGGAAAATTACTGTTGACTGCGAACCTGGAATGGAGGACGGATTTCTAAGGCCCCCAATGAATGGAGATCAATTTTTGACCCCGCTCAGATTTCATCTCCCGCAGAATGCATGGGTCCCACTAAATAGAGTCCGCACTGGACATGGAAAAAGTGCCTCAGCGATGCATTCTTAGGACCTTCGACGTTCTGCAAGTTGTGACTGTGGTGAGAGTCATTAAGTTCATGGACTGGCCGTCTAGTATCACTGTGGTACATTACAGCCAAGAGTTTGCACCAGAGGACGTTGCCGTGACAGTTTTCCGCTAGTTCCAGCAAGAGGCACTTGCGTGTGCGTGCTTGCAATGAGAAGGGGAGTTGAATGTGAGCGGTGGAATTTGATAATATAGTTTGAGCAACAGGCAGATTTCAAGTTCTGCCAAAAAATACGCGAATCCGCTCGCGAAACGTTTTAGATTATGAAACCGAAAACGTCCCTCTCAACACGACGGGAAAACTTCGCGATAAGGGAAGTTAAAAGACTATGTGATCGTTGAACAGTTAGTGCCAGTCCAGAAATATATTGACTGTTGTACGAATACAGTACATAGGTGTATTCTGTGTTGCCTACACTGTAGGCGCCAGTCCACAAACTTATTGTAGTACATCGGTGTAATCTGTGTTGCCTACACTGTAGGCGCCCGGACACGAAATTATTGATTTCAGTACTAAAATAATAATAATCGTATGGCCTCAGCTACCGTGTGCAGACATTTCAATTTGACGCCATCTGGCTGTCTGCTCATCAATTTCGACGTTCCGTTTTACTCTAGGCCCCCACTAGATGGCAGACCGAGTAAACCGAAACTCTCTTGAGCGTCTATGGCTGAGATTTAATGAATTTTGTCGGGTAAACACCAAATGTGTCACCAGAGATCTTTTACATGCCGACATCGTACGACATGGAGTGTCGAATGGACTTTTTTCCGCCCTTCAAAAATCCGACTACCTCTGCCGGGTTTGAACCCGCTATCTTGGGATCCGGAGGCCGACACTCTACCGCTGATCCACAGTAAGAAAGGTGTTCGGTAAATTTCCAAATTCTTTGCAACTATTTAAGAAAAGCTAGGTTAACAACAGATAAGGAATCTGCCACCCAGGCGACTTCCCTAAATGCAGATCAGTAGTGATTAATTGTGATTGATTGATGTTTCTCTTACTCAGTTTGTGCGTGACTTAACTTGTACCATTAGCTAAGTAAGTAAAATGAACTCTTTGTGAAGGAAATGTTTATCCCCTTCCTGGTATTTCGTTTGACTATTTAATGTCTTTTAAACGATCATTTATTCCATTCTATATTACAAGACTAGCTCGTCGATATCGGCTAGATACATATGTAGTTTATATCCCAGAGGAAGTGAAATACGTACCACAACATGCTCTGACCAGTCCATGTTTTTAGCAGCACATGTCACGACAACCACATGTACAAATTGGGCGACATGATCAACTGTAATTCAGTATTCCAGTTCTATTCCTCATCTAAAGACTCGAGCTTATCCCAGGTATTTCTGGGGTCTCTGGGGTCAATCAGACTCATGCTGGTTTTGACCAGTGGTTTTAAGATCCAGATGCCCTTGCTTGTAGCCACATGATTCTTGAAATTAAAATCTCAACCCAGGATCGAGCGGGATCCAAACCTGAGCCTTCCGGGTAAGAAGCCAGCCGCTAAGCCACTGAGCTAACCATGCCTCCTCAATAATAATAATAATAATAATAATAATAATAATAATAATAATAATAATAATAATAATAATAATGATTGGAAAACCTACAAAACCCAACGTGCCGAAGCACCTAGGGTGTTCAGAACAGAGAAACGTAAATACAAAAAATCTCTCATTGAAAAGATAGAACAAAACTTTAGGAAGAATGAAAGCAGGGAGTACTACAGAGCCTTCAAACGCAAACTCACTGGCTATAAACCACCATCTCTATGCTTTGAGCGACAAGACGGCACACTGGCGACGTCAAATGAAGAAAATTGCAGCATTCTGGCAGATTACTTCAAGAATTTACTTAATTGCTCTAAACCGCAAAGCGCCATTGAGACCAAGGAACCCTTACTCAGGTACCCAGATTCCAGACCACCCGACAGAGATGAAATCAAGCGCCACATTGCCCGTCTCAAAAATAACAAAGCGCCAGGGGAAGACTCAGTAGTAGCAGAACTATGGATATATGCCCCAGAAGAATCACTTGATATCTTGAAAAAGCAAATAGAAGAAATTTGGAACAAGGAGACCCTACCCGAAGATTGGAAAATAGCTTTGATCCATCCATTACACAAAAAAGGCAACATGAATAACATCAACAACTACAGAGGAATATATTTGCTACCCGTGACTAACAAAATTCTATCACTTGCCATCCTGGAGCGTTTGGAAGCACAAGTCGAACATCAGATAAGGAGGGTTCAGAAAAGGTCGCTCAACAGCTGAACAGATCCAAAATCTCAAAATGATCATCAGATATTGTACACTAAGGTCCAAGCAGTATGTGTCTGTCTTTGTGGACTTTAAGAAAGCGTACGACTCCATTGACCGGGAAGTCCTGGTAAACATCTTAAATGAATCTGGAGTTGATTTGAAACTGCTGGCATTAATTAGAGCCACCATGACCGATACAAAATCCAAGGTGAAGTTCCACGGATGTCTCTCGCATTCCTTTGACATCAAAACAGGAGTCCGACAAGGTGATGGGCTATCCCCGATACTCTTCAACTGTGTTCTTGAAAAGATCATCAGAACCTGGCGGGTGAGATTACAGGAAACCAACTACAGTCCATTGAGAATAGGAACCAAATCGAAGGGGATCGCAACAGACTGCTTAGGATTTGCCGATGATATTGCTGTTCTCTCAACCGACATAGAAACCGCTAGAGCTCAAGTTGAAATTTTAAAGTAAATTGCCGAACAAACTGGTTTGCAGATATCGTTTGAGAAAACAGAAGTAATGACTAACATCAAAGAGGCTCCACCAAAACTTCATACAAAATACGGGGACATCACCCGAGTAGACAAATTCAAATACCTGGGTGAGATCATCATGAAAAATGGACTGGACAAAGAAGCACTTCAGGAGCGAGTACGCAAACTAGAAATAGCCTACCAAACATCCCGCACAATCTACAACAAAAAATGCCTTTCCCAAAACACCAAGGTACGTCACTATGAAACAGTTCTGAAGCTAGTAGTTCTATATGCAGCCGAAACCCTGTCTCTAAATGCCAACAAAGGACTCCTTGAAGAACTGGAGAAAAGAGAACGCAAAATTGTGAGAGGAATCTTGGGATCAAAGTACAGAAATGGAATCCGTCAAAAGAGATCCAACAAGGAAGTCTAGAGCAAAATAGAGAAAATTACCGACGCAATCAGAAAAAGACGGGCACGATTTTACGGTCATCTGAAAAGAATGGACAGAAGAAAGTTAACTAAATAAATCTTTCACTTTTTTGATTCAAACCCCAAAACCACAATTCCCTGGTTTAGAAATACCAAAGAAGACCTGCAAATGCTACATATCTCAGCTGAAGACGCCTTTAACAGAGATCTCATCCGCAAGAAAATATTGAAGAACGGGCTAAACCGAGACGAGCAACCGAAGAGAAGACACGGTGCCCCTTGGTCAGAGGAGCGTAAGCAGGCCCACTCACAAAGAATGAGGGAAATTTGGGCTCTAAAGAAGGCCAAGTTCAGTGTCAAATGCAACAAGACTTAACGTGGTCCTTGATGGCCCCAGCGAATTATATATATTTAATAATAATAATAATAATAATAATAATAATAATAATAATAATAATAATAATAATAATAATAATAATAATAATAATAATTCCAGAAACCTGAAAAATGCAGCAGTGCAAGCCGACCTCTTAGAGGAAATAGACAAAAGAACAGGTTTAAAACTTTCTGTAGAAAAAACAAATTTATGACCAATATGAAAAATGCTCCAGAATTTTTAATAACAGAAATTGGTCGAATAAGGTAGATAAAGAAATTTATAAATTTGGGAGGAACAACTCAAGGAAAGGGTTTGGAAAAGTCCACTGTAGAAGAAAGAATACATAAGATGGGAAGAGCATACGGTATAGCTAGGAATAGCTACAAGAAGAAGTGTTCGTCGAAAAACCTCAAAATACAAACCGTAATGAGTGTACGCGAGTGAATGTCCAGAACCCTGGAAATCAAGAAGTAATGATGCAATATACCGGAACATAGAAAACATAACAGAAACAATGTGGGAGAGGTGATTGATATTTTTTGGACATTTCTACAGAATGGATGACAACAGGTTAACCAAGCAGATCTTTGGAAGAAGAAGTCAGCAACAACCAGGATTCATGAAGGCAAGAAAAATTTGAGAAGGAACAATATAAAAGAAGAATAATAATAATTAGAATAATAAGAAGCAACGGAGAGGTAGATTTTTAGAAATAAAATGTTAAACATGGAAGGATTCCAAGGTCGGTAGGGAACGAAAACAGGCTCAAATTGGTCCGAGCAGAGGAAAAGGAGACAGTGAGAAGATGAAGGAATATTGGAGGAAGAAGAAGGAACAACAAAGAATGAATCATTGAAATTATCACGTGGTCCCTAGAATACCCTAACGGGGAAAGAATAACAACAGTAATAATAAAAATAGATAAACTATAGAAATTACAAAATTACAAAATGTGGTAGCGAAAAACGGTTTATCTTTTGAAAAAAACTGCATAAATAGACTCGGACAAAAATACAGACAGAATCAAAACAAAATTTGGGGAAATCCATCATGTTCAGAAATTCCAGTGCCTGGGAGGAATTCTTACCCAGAATGAAAATAAATAAATAAATAAATAAATAAATAAATAAATAAATAAATAAATAAATAAATAAATAAATAAATAAATAAATAAATAAATTTATTTATTGTGCACACAACAGGTCATGAGTCCCAATTACAATGTTCACAAAAATTGATACCTAGACGACCGAGCCCGATAGCTGCAGTCACTTAAGTGCGGCCAGTATCTAGTATTCGTGAGATAGTGAGTTCGAACCCCACTGTCGGCAGCCCTGAAGATGGTTTTCCGTTGTTTCCCCATTTTCACACCAGGCAAATGCTGGGGCTGTACCTTATTTAAGAACATGGCTGCTTCCTTCCAACTCCTAGCCCTTTCCTATCCCATCGTCGCCATAAGACCTATCTGTGTCGGTGCGACGTAAAGCAAGTAAAGCAAAAAAACATACTTAGACGTTAAAAAACAGATTAAATGTGTAGCTAGAATAATCTTAAGGTTACTTGCAGTGACACACATGTCACGTTATAAACATGAAGGTAATATAACTAATAACACTATAGTACTAATTAATACTAAGGTAAGATTTAGTATAATATTTAAACCAATTATTAGAACAGGATGCTGGTAAAGCCATCTTATTTGCCATTTGTTGGTCATGCTTCCTGTCGTTTGCATTACCTTCCCAATTGATATTTGGTAAATTGAGATCATCCGCTACAATCATGTTCCTTTCCTTATCGTTTCCCACATACTGTAGGTGTTTGTCTTATCAAATAATTCCGAATCAGCGTCAGCGCTACCCTTTCTCGGTCTGTACACTCCAAAGACATCAAGTTGCCTATTATCCTTAGAGATGATCCTTACACCTAGAATTTCATGTTTGTCAACTTTACGTTTTCGTAGCTTAAAAATTCTTCTTTAACCAGAATGAATACTACCCCTCCTACCATTCCTATCCTATCTCTACAATACACGCTCCAGTTCCGCGAGAAATTTTCTGCATCCATTATATCATCTTTCATATTTATTTTAACTACCACAAAAACAGCTTCGTGATCACTAATACAATCTATTACTCCGGTTTCTCTAAATACCTCATCTGGCCAGATGCACATGATATTATTCGGTACAGAGTAATAAATATGTTACAAGATGGACAGTAGGCAATGGTAGGATATACACGGGGTTAAAAGTAAAGTTATGAGTTTCACAAATAGGAAAAGTCCTCTCAGTTTTAATTACTGCGTTGATGGGGTGAAGGTTCCTTTTGGGGATCATTGTAAGTACCTACTGTAGGTGTTAATATAAGGAAAGATCTTCTTTGGGGTACTCACATAAATATGATCGTAAGTAAGGGGGGAAGATCTCTGCATATGGTTATGAGGCTATTTAGGGGTTGTAGTAAGGATGTGAAGGAGAGGGCATATAAGTCTCTGGTAAGACCCCAAACAGAGTGTGGTTCCACTGTATGGCAGCCTCACCAGGATTACTTGATTCAAGAACTGAAAAAAATCCAGAGAAAAGCAGCTCGATTTTTACTGGGTGGTTTCCGACCAAAGGGTAGCGTTACAAACATGTTGCAAAGTTTGGGCTGGGAAGACTTGGGAGAAAGGAGACGAGCTGCTCGACAAAGTGATATGTTCCGAGCTGTGAGTGGAGAGATGACGTTGGATTACATCAGTAGACGAATAAGTTTGAGTGGTGTCTTTAAAAGTGGGAAAGATCACAATATGAAGATAAAATTGGAATTCAAGAGGACACATTGGGGCAAATATTCGTTTATAGGAAGGGGAGTTAGGGATTGGAATAGCTTACCAAGGGGGATGTTCAATAAATGTCCAATTTCTTTGCAATCATTTAAGAAAAGGCTAGGAAAACAACAGATAGGAAATGTAACACCTGGGCGACTGCCCTAAATGCAGATCAGTATTGATGATTAATTGGAGACGTTTGAAGTTGTTTGGATACATTTTTTAGGATGGATAACAGTAGACTAAAACATATTATTTAATGTAATAAATTCCCAAAACAGGAGAATAAATTGGTTGGAGGAAACAAGAGGGGACCTAAATGAATTCATCAGGGAAGACATTATGAAAAATAGTGAAGTCTTAAGAACCTCAGTAAATAAACATATTTATTGTGAAAACTAGCAGCAGGACTGCTACAAAGTGGTCAGATCGGACGAGGCAACACAGTGAGTACATTAAGAGATTTTCGAAGAATAGGAAGGCAAATATCATCAATCCAATGATGAAGTTCCAACGTGCTCTATGAATACTACTACCACTACTACTACTACTACTAGCCCCCGAAGTCCAAGAAAGGAAGTTCTTGAGGAAGATAGTAGTATCCGACCAGTCCTACCAGATGGAAGACGATGGTGCAAACCAAACTGTAAACTTTACCGACAGCAAGAAAACCTCACAGTAGATATCAGAAGATGACTGAGTCTGCTATAAGATCGTCGAAGTAGCCAGCAAGGGTAAAGCAAATGACTATCATGACTAGAGGCTGGAATCTTATGCATTAATAGTTTAGAATGCAATGTTTCTGAAGCGAGCAGCAAATGTTGTCTACCTTCACAACGATTATGCTATAGGATTTGCATAAACATTAGGGGCACGGCCCATCAGAACTACTATGATTTATGTTACTCTTGTTACATTATGGAAGAGTGGGTGGCCGACAATTCCTATTAACCAAATTTAGTTTGCAATCTAACCTGTTACGACATGAAAATCCGGGCTTTGATCATGACACAATCCCGTAGTACAATCTATCCACTGCAATGCACGACAGCGGGACTATGCGGCCAGTCCACGAACGTAATGACTCTACTACGTATACAGTATAAATACTCAAACGATGATCTCCCTCTCACGCTGATAAAGCAACTATTGTTAATTTTTACACAGAACGCTTCTCGGCTTATGTCTCATTTTCATTAAGGAACAAAGAAATCGTTGTTTCCCTGTTTTAAGCACGTTGATGGATTACTGTAGCTCAGTGCTGTTCGCATACATCATGCAAACCTCACATCTGGAAATTTTAATTCAGAAATAAAAGCACTGTGTAATATAAATACTGTATGACAAATTACCACCTTTTAAAAATTCCCATGCTTTGCTGAGATTCTAATGGAAAAATATTTTTATGTTTCAGATTTTCTGTACGCTATACTCAACACTTTTAATAAAAAGAGATTTTGTTTGCGTGTTTGTTTGTTCCAAAGAAAACCTAAAACTACTGGACCGATTGAGATATAATTTGGTAAGGATTTAGCTTGAAATCCCGAGTCACGCAAGGGATCCTTTTTATTTTGAAGTATTTCACCGTTTCGAGCTCGTGAGGGATTTTACGTGGGTAAGTAGAGCATAAAGTCAGAGGAGTGCGTCAGGCTTCGGCAGTCGGCACAATTCCTATCCTTGCCGCTAGATGGGGCATTCATTCATTCCATTCCTGACCCACTCGACTCACTGGGAACAGGCTGTAGATTTTCATTTCATGTAGAGCATAAAATGCAGACTAGCACAAGCAAGGAAAGCCTTTTGCTAAGAGAAGAGACTTGCTGAATTCGAACATAGGTATAGGAATTAGAAAGACGTTTTAGAAGACTTTCGTCTGAAGGTTGACATTGTATGGAAGTGATGCTTTTGAAATGTGGTGTTACAGAAGAATGCTGAAGGATCACAAATGAAGGGACACTGGAGAGATTTAGTGATAGGGGAACGGTTTGGCGAAATTTGACCAGAAGAAGGGAGAGAATGATAAAACACATCTTAAGAGAACCCAGAACTTGTTCAGTTAGTTTTTGAGGGAAGTGTGGGTGGTATAAAGGGCAGGGGTAAACCAAGATATGAATATAACAAGCAGATAAGAGCAGATGTAGGATGTAGCAGTTACATAGAAATGAAAAAGTTAGCGCAGGACAGGGTGGCATTGAGAGCTGCATAAAACCAGTCTGTGGACTGATGACCCAAACAACAAAATCCGCCAAATTTGGGCAATTTTTGCCCTTAATCAACTAAAATAACGGGTAAACGGTAGGTCCTATCGACAAATTAGGTGCGCTGCGTGGCGTTGCAATTAAACTAGAGGACCCGCGCTGGTCCGCAGCATTCACTATAAATAGGTCACATAACTCGTCATGATATGGCTGTCGTAGTCATATTGCTTTGACTGTCCTTTTCAGCGTTTTTATGAGCATTTAATGAGAAACGCGTCATGGTATGCCACAGTTCGTAGTCAGAATTCATCCATCATGCCGTCTATTTGGTAAACATCTATCCATGTAGTAGATTTTTTTATCCTGCAGTTTTTGACGTAAAGCTTGGTATTGTGTCATAGAAGGCAATGGTATTTTTAATCGCATTTCTGCTACTGTATATAGAATGGTTGTCTTGTGAACTCATAGGTTAGACTAAAAGGAGAGTTCTTTTACCAGCCAGAGGATTTTTTAAAGATACATGGCCTTCACTCGTTCTAGTGTAGATAGTAATCCTTTGATAGGTGTTCCTAGACAATATATAAGGCGTATGTCTCTTTGTACGTAGACTTTTTTTCTCTCACCGGCATGTAAGTTGTTAGAAACTTTCTGCCATCTGTTGAATATATCTGGAAGTTGGGAAAGGTTAGAGAAAATAGTATCTAGTAGCGAATAGTATTCTTCCGTAATCAGAGGAAGTGTATACTCTCTGGCTTGGCAGGTAGTAAAAAAACATGGCTGCATGCAATGGCATTACTAAGGGTACAAAGTCATATATCAGAATATCAATGAAAGTGTTAGTCGCTTAGCAAGCTGCTAAGTACAGACTGTATTGCCTTCGCCTGCAATTATTGGAGTGATCATTTAATGATTTGATTTTATGATTACCCGAAGTAGGCAGGTAATTACGGAGAAAATAAAATAAAAAATGAAGCAAATTGGTTCAGTAGAACAGACGGACGGATTTTCCAAAGTTTTTAGTAAACCCTTTTAATGTATAGATTAAATTACTGCGAGTCCACGAACACTGCCTTGCCTACACTCTAGGCGCCAGTCCACAAACTTGTCGACAGTAGTAGTAGTATATTTATGTACCTGACGAGCAGGTCGTAAATATTGTCTACGAGAGAGTGTTGAAAGACACATATATACTTGCAAACCACTCAATTTAGCTACTGTAATCCTTTATTATAAATTCTTACGAAGAACGGGTACTTTAGCTAGTACTTCATAAAGACTAGTTCATTCCTTAATGCCTTCCCTCCTATCACCGGTACATGAAGTACAAACATACAAACACAAAGCATATATTTTAAATAGTTTGTTGAACGGTATATGTCGGTGTATTGTGGCCTCGCTACTGAAAACCAAGATTTACGGCCGAGAAGAATCATCGCGCTGCCCACACATCACCTCATAATCTGCAGAATTTTGAGATCCACTGCAGTCGATTCGTATACCAAGGGCCATTACAGCCATAGATCCACGGGGTTTGTATTTTGCATGTTGATGCTTGTTCTTTAAAGGTGCCTAACATCTAAGGTCATTGGCCCCGTTCGCTTTTTAAAATTCATTTATATTTGGACTCGGGGTCTATCTGGAATTAGTGTGATCAATTTCTCGACAACATTGAAACCATGGCAACCATTTGATCAGTAGCGTCATCTTCTCACTGTGCGCTTTCTTCGTGTAACTAAGAGAGTTTGAGAAAATTTCGTATCAATTGAACCACGTTCTGCTACCAGTGTTGTCTATGTACACTAGGTCAGTAGCGTGATCTTCTCACTGTGCGCTTTCTTCCTGTAACTAAGAGTGTTTGAGAAAATCTCGTAACAAGTGAACCATGTTCTGCTACCAGTGTTGTGTAGGTACACTAGGTCAGTAGCGTCATCTTCTCACTGTGCGCTTTCTTCCTGTAACTAAGAGAGTTTGAGAAAATCTCGTATCAAGTGAACCCTGTTTTACTCCTCAGTCTAGATTTAAAATTCTTGAACTGGCCGGAAAACGAACCCATTACCTTGGAATAAGTGATAGGCACGCTACCTCTAGACCATAGAGATAGCTAATAATAATAATAATAATAATAATAATAATAATAATAATAATAATAATAATAATAATAAAAGATTTACGAGGCAAGGCGACGGACTAACACCACTCCTATTCAACTTTGTCCTAGAAAAGATAGTGAGAATATGGAACTCAGAACTCGAACATTAAGGGATAATCCCGATCTGTCTAGGGAGAAAATCAGGAGGGATTTAAGTCAACTGCTTGGTTTTCGCTGACGACTTTGCTATACTATCACAAAGTCCAGATGTCTCAACCATCCAGATTCACTTCTTGGAAAGAATCGGAAGACCAACAGGACTGAGGGTCTCGGCAGAAAGGAGCAAATTCATGACGAACATCAGGGATGAAACAAAATTCCTTCAAACTGAGATAGGACGGATAGAAAGGGTCAAGAAGTGCAAGTAATTTGGTGAGACGATAGAGAAGAATGGACTAGAGAAAGCTGCAGTTGGAGATGGGATCTCAAAAGCGGGGAGCGCACACGATTTTTTTTAAAAAACTTCTACATTAAGAAGTGCTTATCCTGGAATTCCAAATTAAAACATCGCAACACCGTGGTCAAAACAGAAAGCCTCTACGCCAGTGAATACCTGTCCATTAGGGTGTCGCTTGTTTTTCAAAGTTTAAATTTTGCAATGCAAAACAATTTTTTTCCTTATTTGGAACAGTGCAACCCGTGCCGACTCGCGCGCAAACATGTCCATACAAGTTGCGTCACAAGAGTGGCGCGCGCTCTCATTGTTATTGTCACTTAGTTTTCGCTTATCGGGTAGCTACCACGGATTGTTTTATATTTCGAAGATGCCAGTGGAACTAAGGAGCAATAAAAAAGTGTTTTCTTGGTTGGTGAAGTAAATCACCAAATAACAGGCGCAAATTTACCATCAAATCGTCAAGTTCTCGCAGTTCTATTTTTCAAAATACGTGAGATTAAATTGACTGTTAGTGAAAGCGCAAATCTTGTCATTCAGGAGTGCAATATATTCTGTGTAAAGGCTAGAATACCTGCCAGAGCTGTGCGTAATTGTGGTAATAAGTTAATGGCTCTTTATCAGGTCTGGCGAAAACTGCAAAAAATAGCAAGAAGATTCAGGATTTACATAGGCGCCGCGAGGAGAACTTACAACATGAATTAGATAATTTGTTCGATATCGCACATGCTGATGCTCTTGAAAGGATAAAAATCGAAGAAGGTAAAATATTTTTGCAAAAGCAAAGGGAGCCAGGGGCGTCCGTGGTACCTAGCGGGTGTTGACAAACAGATGGCTGAAATTGAAGAAAGGGCCAGGCTGAGAAAACTCGCAGAAGATAGAAAGAGACTAAATCAAATGCCTTCCGCGAGCTCATTGGAATCTGCAACTTCACAGACCTTTGATACACATGAAGACGTAGAGAACAATCTACAAGCTCTGAAGAAAGCCTGGAAGGATCTCTGCCATCCACATCTCACATCTAAATTAGTTGCAATTTTAGACAGATGTCGACTAAGCATCAGAGATTCTGTTTATATAATTCAGTCTGTAGTAGAAGCACTTGGTCTTAGTTCTGACAATTACCCGATCAACAAATCTTCTATTCAACGCATTCGAACACAAATGAGAAAAGATAGAACGAGATCCATTAAATCCGATTTTCAGAATAACGTGCCCGAAGTAGTTACTGTTCATTGGGATGGAAACTTGTTACCTGCTCTGGACATAATAAGTTCTAAAGAAGAACACCTATCAATTATTATTTAATACGATGAGGAAGAACAACTTCTTGCTGTGCCGAAGTTAGACAACTCTTCCAGCAAAGAGCAGTTTTCAATTGCCCTTCATGACTGGAACCTTGATGATAAGGTACAACACCATGTGATACAACACCATCTAATACAGGACGCATGAACGGAGTTTGTGTGCTTTTAGAACAAAACTAGAAAGAGAGTTGTTACTTTTTCCTTGCCGTCATTATTTTTACGAACTGGTGCTCAAAAGTGTGTTTGAATCAAAGATCCAACAAATCACTAGCAGTCCTGATATTCCGCTGTTCAAAAAGTTCATAGACAACTAGAAGAATATTAATCCTAGTGCCATCGAACCGTGCACTGATTTTGTCCAACAACATCTCTGTGAGGCAAATATTATTGAATTGGTGACGTTTTTTAACAATGAGCTGGCAAAATCGACTGTACCAGATGATTATCGCGAGCTCATTGAGCTCGCTATTGTTTTTCTGGATGGAGACATTAAAAATAAAATTAAAATCCTGGTGCAATGCATCAAGCACGATGGATGGCAAGAGATATTTACTCATTAAAAATGCGTTTACTGCAGTCCCAGTTTAAAATGATCGCTAAGGACAAACAAGCTTTATAAGGTGTTTGTTTATTAATTGTGGCAGTTTACGTGAATGTAGTTTGGCGATAAAGCACCGAATCAAGATTTTTGTTTTTTAAAGACTACGAGAAAGTTGGCAAGTTGATTTCCAATGCGGCTTTAAACAAGTTAAGTCAACACTTGTGGTACTTGTCACGGGAAATAGATATTCTTTCAATTCTTGATGATGAAGATGATGAGCAGACCAAAGGAAACATTGCAGACAACTTACAAAAGAAAAGATTTGGTGATTCCGGAACGAGATATGTTCCATCGATAGAAGAGATGTCTGGCTCTCTATATGGTATGTAGTAGACTAGTAGTGTTTAATCTGGTATTTAATTTAGAACTTATTTGTTTTATTTATAGGCACATAAGTATTTTTTATCTTGTTTCAGGAAAATCTTTGAGTGATTTTGTTTATGTCAAGAGTAAAGATCTATTTTCACGACTGAAACTTGACAGTGATTTCCTTCAATAAATTGTATCTTCATGGAAAGACAACGTGGCGTTTGTGGAAGCTAAAAGGAAGGTTTCTACCTTAAAGCAGTTAACGACACAGCTGAAAGAGCTGTTAAACTAATGACAGACTTTCATGGTTTGATTACCGCCGATGAAGAACGGAAGCAGTTCTTATTACACTGTGTGCAAGAACATAGAATAATTTACCCAGACTGTAAAAAAGAGACTTTGAAGAGGAAATATACAAATGAATAACTATAAAAATTGTATCTTTTTAGTTACTTACAATAAGAGCATTATATACATTTCTGTCTTCATTTATATTTCTCTAAAATAATTGTTATGAGTGATCATCTACAACTAAATTTACGAGACACTTTAAGCAGCTATTTTCTAAAACTTTTAGGCCCCGTCGGCACGAGTTAAAATTAATGTAGAAAGTTGAAATTCTGCACTTGGGTAACTAATAGACTAATAAATACAATAACGGGAATGCTTTTCAATAAGTGAAAAGGAAAATTGCTCTTTTAAGGGATACCCTAGTCCTTGAACTACAAATTGGAGAAGCTAGAGGTCCAGGAAAGAAGGATCCTCAGGAAAATTATGGGAGCTGTTCAAACGTGAAAGCGGATGGAAATTCCGGAGCCACAAAGAAGTTTAGCAGAAGGTGCAAAGAATCTCGGAGACCACGAAGAACAAGAGACTGGCGTTTCTCGGACATCTGTACAGAATGAACTCAAACAGACTTACCAAGCATATATTTGATTACTTCTGGAGAACAAAGACCACTATAGCATGAATTAAGGAAACGAAGAAGGATATGGAAAGGTTAAGCATATCGGAAGTCCAGCTCTAAGAAAGGAATATGTTTAGGAACAGGGTGAAGAATTTCGAAGGGGTTCAATCCGCAGAAAGAACTAAGAAGACCGGAAGAGCCTGGAGAGATGAACAACGGAAGCAGGCCAGCGAACCAACGAAAGAGTGGTGGACACAGAGAAAACTTCGCATAAAGAGAAATAAATGAATTTGTGGCGTGATCCTTAGTGGTCCACTCGGTTGTAAAAACATATGTATATACATTTGCGAGGTCTAGAATGTCTTCCTTGTCTTCAAAATTCTTATCATTCTTCGGTGGGTACAGCCATTTTTATTTCTATATATCGAAATTTTTTATCTCCCCTGTGGATGGAGTTAAACTATGCATTATCTGTACCCCCTGCATGTCGTAAGTGTCTACTAAGAGGGGAACACCAAACAATCTGTACTCACTTTCTCGTCTTCCGAATCCCATGAACATATCCGCTATTGTTTATTTTTCTGTGTAGCAGGGATAATGTATGAGAGCATTTTTTTCATGATTATTTGCTAATGTTCATACCTTTCGAGCCATGTTTTGCTGCTGCTTTAATAAGTTTCGTATTTATTTGACATGGTTGTTTTATAATCTGTATATGCAGTATATTTACAGAGTGCTGTTAGCATACATCACATCAACATGACTATTCTATAAATTTTAATTCAGAAGCAAAGTGCTCTGTAATATGAATATGACGAATTACTACCTTTTAAAAATCCCATGTTTTGCTAAGCTCCGTAATGGAAAAATAATGTTTAGGAGTTTATGTGCGTTATACGTACATAATAAAGAATAACCTCCTAATACATGAAGTTCTTGACTCCAACCAAAAGGAAAACATACTGAAAAAGTATATTATTGTAATGTTTTAAAAAACTGTTGAATGTAAACAACTACGACACGGCGATAAACATGCCCTCCATAAATTCTTTCCTTCCTAGTTTTGGTCTTCTAAGGACCACGTGCAAATTTAAACACTTCATATTTTTTTTTGTTCCTACTTGTCCCTAAAATACTCCATCTTCATCCTATGAGGCCTTTTCACCTCTTCCGACCATTTTGAGCCTGTTTTCTTTCCCTCCGGATCTTGCATTCCTTCCAGTCTTGACACTTATAACGTATAGGTACACAGATAACGTATAGGTATCTGGGATTGACTACTGTGTTGTAGTGTTTTAATTTGTAGTTTTTAGATAAAAACTTTTTGTCGTAGATATTCCTAATTATACCATATGTTATTTTCATCTTGTATATCCTTTCTTCCACAGCTGATTTTATTATTATTATCTCACGATACACTCGTATATGCTTTGTGAATGCAATGTAATCATTGTTTCTCAGAGGCGGTGAAGCTGTATAGCGTCAAGGAATCCTTAATAATATGCTGATGCTGTTGTGGTGTTGTGGCAAACATTGTGACAGCCCGTGTTTGTTGTTCGCTGCCAACGTTTCATTTCCTGCTCCAATTGGAACAAAGGAGTCTATCAGAAACACAACAGGCTGCGTTATCATCACCAACTTGGCCTACTTCTTTCTCTCTCACTCTCCCGTGAGAAGAGAAGGGGTTCCTTTGATGTCACACCAACTCCAAATATTGAGAGGTGTATAAACGGTTCCATTTCCCTGTTGTCGAGATATTTTCTTCACTTGTCAGCTGCGCTGTGTGACAATATCTTTACTTGGTTGGCAGTTTGCCAGCCTTGCATGTAGCTGTTTAGAAAGACCCTTCCTGCTACTTGCCTGCTATGAAATTTTCCTTGCAAAGAATTACTTCTGAGATATTTTTATCCCTCTTTTCAATATTTTTGGAAGCTGCAAAGAAATGTTAGAAGCATCTTCATAAAGGAGTATGGTTTGGAAATATGGGGGTGAAGTGGTCCTTTAGATGTAAAAGATGTGGAAAGGGATAGTCAAGTCGTTCTTGAATATTTTTGTAAGCCTTCATATGCAATAAAAATGATTTGTATTTTAGTAAAGAAACTTCAAAGTCAGAGAGAAATAAGATACCTTTTTCAATAGCCAGGCACAAATATACTTCATATTTCCCAAGATAAATCTCTGTAGAATTTGCATGAATGTGTCGTTTAAAGGGGACATATCAAGAGCCCCGAAAACCGTAAACATAGTTCGTGGAACGTAAAATTATTATTATTATTATTATTATTATTATTATTATTATTATTATTATTATTATTATTATTATTATTATTATTATTATTACATATCATGAGTGGTTACTTAATAATATCTAGAGCCCGGATTGTTAGGCACTAGCAGGTTATAATGCAAACTTACCGAAGCAGGTAATGAGTATAGACTATCCTGCACAACGGGTGTGCTATAAGGTTTGCATCTTCATTAGGGGTACGGCCAATCAGAACCCCTAGAATGTATGTTACCCTCGCTACACAGCTAGACGACACTTCCTAATAATCAATTTAATTTGCATTCTAACTTGTTACTTGGTAAATACCGTGGTTTAATAATAATTTGAAATGAAAATAAGGGCCAGTTGAAGTTTAATTTTCTCTTCTCATCTCATGAACACAACAAACGATCGACTTGTACACTTGCAGTACTTGTGTATCATTCATCAACATATAACCGCTCCTTTGAACAAGGCTATGGAGGCACTTCCTCCCATTTCCTAACACTAACATATTTATGTCAAATAGGGTAAAGTTAAGGGGTTAGTGTGGAATTACCACAATTTTAGCATTTATAAAGAGAACGAAAAATCTTCTGGATCCTTTTGAAAGAATATTGAAGTTAAAAATTTAGGTTAGAGAACGTTGTGTCTTATACATGTGTAAATGGGATACGAATGCCAATATTTTGACAAATATGTCTTATTGCTGGGGCTCATCTGAAATTAGCGATGCAAAATTTGTAACGCGATATTGTCTATGAAATGTACTGCAGGCTGTGATGTGAAGTGCTGATGGATGTCCAAGTTTGAGGAACTCAAATTTGTAACGATTAACCTATGTGCATGTAACACACAGGCTGTGTGGAATTCGGCGTCATCAAGTGTAGGATTCAATGCATTGAAATGGGGAAACTGAATTAGATCCTAGAAACTACCACGAATGAAATAATCAGATGACACCAATCTTCTTTTTCTACCGTTTTTCCAACACCTGTGGGTGCGAACTGTTTCGAACATGCGGATTTGGCCCTGTTTTACAGCCGGGTGCACTTCCTGACGCCAACCCTGTATGGAGGGATGTAATCAATTTGCCTGTTTCTGTGCTGGTTGGTAGTGTAGTTTGTTGTGTGAATATGAAGAGGAAAATGTTGGGACAAACACAAACACCCAGAATCGGACCAGAAGAATTGATTAGAGGCGATTAAAATCCCTGACCCATGCGGGAATCGCACCCGCGACTCTCTGAACCGAAAGCCTCAACGTTGACCATTCAGTCAATGAGTCGAATTAAAATTTGATACCAACATTGTTACTTGGGTGGTAAAATAACTAACGATGGCAGAAGTAAGGAGGACATAAGATCCAGGCTAGCACAAGCAAGGAAGGTCTTTCTTAAGAAAATAAATTTGCTCACTTCGAACATTGATATAGGAATTAGAAAAAAATATTTTTGAAGACTTTCGTTTGGAGCGTGGCATTGTATGGAAGTGAAACATGGATGATAACTATCTCACAAAGAAAGAGAATAGAAGCCTTTGAAATGTGGTGTTACAGAAAAATGCGGAAGGTAGATGGATATTCGAATCACGAATGAAGGGATACTGAATCAAATTGGTGAGAGGGGATCGTTGTGGCTAAATTTGACCAGAAGGAGTGATAGAATGATAGGACACATCGTAAGAGACCCAGGACTTGTGCAGTTGGTTTTTGAGGGAAGTGTGGGGGGTAAGAACGGTAGGGGTAGACCGAGATATGAATATGACAAGCAGATTAGAGTAGATGTAGGATGCAAGAATTATGTAGAAAAGGTTAGCACAGGATAACGTGGCATGGAGAGCTGCATCAAACCAGGCTATGGACTGATGACTCAAATAAGAAACAACAACATTTTCTTCAAAATCTCACCAGGAGTGAATGAGATATCAGTGGATCATGAATACGGCAATTTCATACTTCTTAAAACCGAGACAAATAACCTGTGTAAATGCTTACATCAGCTTCCCAACTCGAGATACATTCTTGAAATAGATTAATCGTGTCTCTGAATCAGATTAAAATCATTTAACCACACTGCATTGGGTTAGTTGGTTGTAATGTGATAATTTTCTCTTCCATGTTGCGACACATTTCAGTAGTCGGACTACTTCCTGTAAGCCTGTTGCTTTCGAAGATGCAAGTTTGATGTCACGTCGCAAGAATTTCTGTTACCTTGTTGAAAACTAGAACCTTTGTCTTTTAAGTAGAACTGATTATTTCTCGGAGAAGGAAATAAATCTGAAAAAGTCCGTCGGGACTGTGTTCTATTGGCTTACTGTTATTGGCAGGTCCCCAGTGAACGGACCCGGCGGGTTAATAATGTAGGGGATCCAACAGGTGGAACAGTGGGCGACCTCTGATTGTGTTTCGTGGCCGGCTGCAAATGAAGACAGATGACTATGTGTGGTCTTGGCCGAGGGGCATTCAGTAGTGGCGCCACTGGATTACCTCTCATATGTCTTCCGTCTATCTGGCTCTCAACCCCAAATTGGTTCAAACTCCATTATGTGTTTAAACATTCTAAGAGATGCTTGGTTTCGGCAAGCGCGCCTTGACGCTCATGAAGGCCTTGGTGGTACAGACTACTTCTTGTACCATATCCTCATTGAATGTCTGATGTCATCAGGGCGATCCGGTTCTTGTTCTCAGCAACTCGAAAAAGAGTGGGGGGGTATTCATGGTAATCATCCCATACGATTCTCGTAGATTTCGGAACCAAGATATTCTCCTTCTTCCCGTATTTATCTTTTCGTTCAATTTTATCTTGTAAAATAAGTGGACGGAGTCTGCATTTATCGTTTCAAATGATTTGGCCAAAGAACTAATGCTTCTTCCTTTTTGATATTGTTCATGACCTCTAGCTCTTTGTTTAGACGTTGGAGTACTTCAGTGTTACGTATTCTGTCAACCTATGATATTCTGAGCTGGCGTCGTTAACACCAAATCTCAAAAGATGGAAGTTTTTTCGTGGTGTTCTCTGTTGTGGTACAACACTCAGCACCATAAAGCAAGAGAGAAAATACATAACACCGAAGTAAGGGGACACGGAGATTGATATTAAAGTCCCTGTTACAGAGAAGTTTCTCCATTCTCTTCAATGCTGTCCTTGCCTATTCAATCCCGAACTCAATTTCAACAGTATTGTTCTGGCTGTGATCAAGTACGCTGCCGAGATACTTAAAGCGTTGGACTTGCTCCAGTGATATGTCAGCTATTGTCATGCTGACAGGTTGAACGACATGTTTGCTTATGACCATTACTTTTGTCTTTTTCGTGTTTAAACGCAGACCTGATGCAGCACTGTGTTCAACCACACAGTTTAGTAATGTCTGCAGATCTTCAGCACTTGTTGCAGGCAGAACAATATCATCTGTATATCCCAGAAGGTGTTTTTCTTCTATGACCAATATTGTACTGATCGGCTGTGATCGATGGCATTTCAGGATCACTGGCTCTTGGAACACTGAGAAATTGCTTCTTCTTCTTAGGATGCAATTCCCTCCGAACATCGAACAAGCCCTGATAAATTTCTGCGAGACCCAGTATTTACATTGTACTGTTATTTAGAAACACTCGTTGCCAACTTTATACAACGGGCTCTGCAAATACATGGTTCCGCTAATTGTGTTGAAACCTGAAATTGGCTACTGCATGCGGAAGAGTCTGCAGGAATTTGGACTTCCCTCTCAGGGTAAGAGACATGGACCCTTCGCCCTACACACCTTTCGAGTGTTGTCCCACATTTTTTTATTCTTTCATCATTTGTATTTTAAATTTTTTTGTTTCTATCAATTTCTTGTATTCCGATCATCTGGTTAAAAAGTGCGATAATTCAAACATTGCTGATTTTGAGTTATTTACCAATCGCCGCCTATGTTCTATGGTATATTGCCCATGTTCGCAGGCCCATGCACGTCGTTGAGCTCTATGTCGAGGTGTCAGCAAAGGGAAACGTGTTGGTCGTTGGCTGGTGAAGCCTATGCGGTCCATTTGCTTCCTTACAGTCCTGATAGAAATGGGTTCCTGACTCCCAACATTCAACTGGGCGGTGATCTGACTCACAGTAGCCCGTCGAGCGACCAGTATGGTTCTCCGGAGACGACGTGATGTCCATTCGTTAAACATCTGTGGTCTTCCAGTGCAGCTCTCTGCGATATTGAAGATCCACCCTTGACACTGTTGACCTCGGAACCCGAATTCGCGTGTATATATATAATTTCGTGTGGCTAAGCGAGTCCAGCCCTTGTAAGGCAGACCCTCCGATGAGGGTGGACGGCATCTGCCATGTGAAAGTAACTGCGTGTTATTGTGATGGAGGATAGTGTTATGTGTGGTGTGTGAGTTGTCAGGATGTTGGGGACACAACAAACACCCACCCCCGAGCCATTGGAATTAATCAATGAAGATTAAAATCCCCAACCTGGCCGGAAATCAAACCCGGGACCCTCTGAACCGAAGGCCAGTACGCTGAGCATTCAGCCAACGAGTCGGACAATTCGCGTGTAATCTCCGCAATGCTATGACCCGATGATCATCCCACGTTTTAAGTCAGTTACCTGGCAATGGGTTGTCGTCTTCACGACATTGATGTCTGTGACACACTGCTCAGCTAGCGGCCCAATTTCTAATGGGACACCCCTTCCCGTGACGTTTCGCCACTCATTGTATAATGCTGTTACCGTATGTTTTCTTTCTCAAGTAGTTTGTAAATGTATAGCTCAAAATTACTTTCGGAAATCTGAAGAACCTAACTGTTATAAATTATTATTACTATTATTATTATTATTATTATTATTATTATTATTATTATTACAGTATTATATCAAGAGTTATGAACCATTTGACTCGTTTTTCCTGAACTCCTATGTCATATTAGTATTCGCTAATGCAGTTCATTGATGGAAACTTGTGAAGTTATACCAATTCGTGTTTCCTTCCCAATCACTCTATACATTTCTATATGCCCATTCATTATCAACTGCTATTTTCAGTGCATGTCTTTGCTGGCAGGACCTAGTGTTTACAGTGCACTATGTCTTCTGGTATGGGCTAGAGCAATTTTGTTACTTTCATTGATCTGTCTCTGTCTTATCCTTGGCTTTGACAATATGAAAGTGACTGAGGTATGAGCGATGCTAGTAATACCATTGCTTATACAGCCAGTCCCTGTTATGAATGGTGTGAAAATGTTGCTCATAGGGTCGGTTGGTGCATGTATTTCAGTGGGCTTGGCAGACTGATATGAAATAGCAACTTCTGGCTCGGTGAGGAAAGCAACGGGAAACTACCTCACTCCTCATTTCCCTAGTACGCCTCTTCGGTGATGCCTAGGCCATCTATGACAGCTGATGGCAGAGCTGTTGAGGATCCAACCAGCCTTAGGGCTGAAGACTGGACATACATACATACACATTTTCAGTGCAGCATGATATGGATTGAAAAAAATAGAAAATGCCTAAAATCTGCTGTATATTTCCATGAAATGACACTGCCATATGCTTATCAAAACTTTAAAAAAATATACATTTGTGTTAAAATGTTTGTGGACTGGCAGTAGAATAACACATAAACGAGAAGCCAGATTTTACCCTAATTTATTTAAATATAAACAATGTGATATTAATTGTTTCAACTTGAATAACAGGAAATTCTAGTGAAGTAGCGTTGGCCGCGCTCCGTTATAACAATGTTAGGGATGTTGCATAAACATGGAGCAGTGAAAAAAAAAACTTTGAAATTTACATATAAATTGCAATGACCACACGATATTCAGGAGATATTTGATATCATCAGCATATTAATACATCGGTTATTATCATCCATGAAACACGGCGGTCTTTCCATGTAGTCGTAACAGTGTTCATGCTCTGGTATATCTTTCAGCTCACTCTTGAGGGAATGGGTTCTTTGACACGACAACTTTTATAAATTCAGTGTAACCAAAGAACAAAACATAAAGTAATACATTTAACTTTCTCCGAGCAATGGCGCAGAGGCACTGTAGTGTATCCTCAGCTGTTCTATCAATCCAGTAAGGAAAATAAATCGGCAAATTACTTCTCACAGGATAAGAGCAAATGTTGACGCAAGCCATGTTGTATGTATGACTGAAACCAAATTTTCATGTAATAACGGCTAGGTTAACAAGACGAGTGCGATAGGCTTCGGCAGCCGGCACAACTGAAGACATGCTCGCAAAAACGGTCTAACCCTCACTTTGCTTGAAAGGAGAAAATTTAAGTTTTGCAAACGGAACAAAAAGAAATATACTGCATTAATTTTACCTGGTGTATTGCACATCAAATCAAAGTATACATTCAGGATAATCTTTTCATAGCAATTTTAAGTTGTTTTATTGCAGACTAGCGATGTAGTAGCTAAATGAACTTAAGGGAAGTTGTATACTCAATGTACATGTGTTAGTTTTGTAACATACCTACCTGACTTTGTGATAAATGGAAGGGAAATACAAATAATTCTGGCAATAAATTATATAATATAGATCAGGAAAGTGTTCTTACAAACAAATAATACATAATATATCAACAAATGCAATAATGAGGTTAGCGTACAGGTACTTAATCCTGTACCTTAACCTAATCATAATCAGGAATATCAAAAACTGGATCGTCTTCTTCTTCTTGAACGGGACTACATGCATTAGAAGCAAGATTTCTGTAGTATGCATGATACAGAGGGGGTATGTAATCCAACAAGTCTAAAATATCCTTGATTTTGGCTGGAAGTACAGCTCGGCAAATTCACTCTGTGTGTCCTCTATGTTTGTTCTTTACAAGCAGTAGCCAGGGTCACCAACATTGATATAATGAACATTCTGGAGTAGGTACATATGCATATATAATCAGGGACATTGTGTTCTCAGTAATGATTTTTTTAATGATAAGTTACATTAAAATTCTTATGTAATGTTCATAATGTTAGCCGCTCTCGGCAAATTCGTTGTTTCAATCATTGGTTCACCACCACACTACAACACAATGTTAGTACTAAGTAGTATAGAATTTCGCACAATGTGCATGGAGTAGTTAATTTTCACAGAACTTTCTTAGAGAGGAGCCGCGTACACTTATTTAATTTCTGCTCTACAGGGGTTAGCCCATTTTTGCATTCTGACAAAGGCCCTCACGTTAAACACTCAAATTTTCACGTACTGTATTCCTCTAAATGATCCCTGCTGATATTAGCGTATGTAGGGATAGTTACTATTCATGTTGCTCAATAGACAGCAGCACCTAACTCACTTTTTTTAATTTTGAGGGTTAGACCGTTTTTGCGAGCATGTCTTCAATTCCTTTCCTCGGCCCTAGATGGGGCTTCATTCAATCCATTCCTGAACTTGACAAATGACCGGAAACAGGCTGTGGATTTTCACTTTCAGCGGCTAGGTGAAATATTTAGGTTTAATCGTGTGTGTTTAGCTCATGTATTATGGATTAGGTTATGTTTTCCACTTGTAAATAATCTTTGATGTGTTCAAAATCATTCAGGAAACTTCTGCCTAGACAGGTGTTCCAGAAGGAATGGTCAATATTCCGGGATTTGACAGCGATGATCATTTGAAGCAAAAATTTCACATGGAGATATATCCTATTCCGAATTGTTTCCGAGTTAGAATACATTTAATTTACATTTGTCTTTGTACTAGTAGAGTTCACGTATGTGTATTAACCAGCCAACCTTTTCGACGTTTTGAAATGGGTAGAAGTTTTCCGCTTGTAATATTCGCCACACACATATTCGTGGAACACTGATACGTGCAGAAAGTTGCCCTTGTTGAACAACACGTTCAGAAGAAAACTGGGAACATGGAAGAATACCACCTGTTCTACGCGATATGCTGAAAACTCCGCTAGACACTCTACGCTAATTCGACGTGCCGGAAAGCGCGTACGGTATTTCTCGACAGCAGCAGGAGCACTAGCATCGCAGAAGACGTAAGCATACACCATATCTGCATATTCTTCATTAGTGTAGATGTGTGGCATTTTAGCCAACGCGTCTACAAACACAGTTAACCCTAGAATGGAAGCTATACGCCTCATAGACGTACACGCAAATGTAAATGCCCGCCAAAGCGAGTGACGTTGACAGGGCATCCCTACCCTCCAGCTATGCTTCAAACAGTCCTCCTACGTGAGTCAGTCACGTACCAGCCGTGTTCTTGTCCACTTTCGGTGAGTAATAATCCTTCTTACGTAATGTAGTGCGCCTGAGTGGCGCATAGTTACCATTTAATGTCAAGTTTTATACGCCTCTCAGACGCGTTGTTACCAATAATAGACGTATATAAGGACGGAACGAGACCATTATCTAGATTCAATTTTCTAGTCAAGCTGTCTGATCAGTTGACATCTCCTTGGATGATGCAAAGGCTTCAACAACCACACATGCCTCATACAGTTAGGGACAGCATCCAGAAATGTTTGGGGAATGTGTCTGAACCTGGTGTTGAAGAAACAATGGGAAGAAACCTCAAGAGGAAGTACTGTAGCTACTAATAATAATAATCGTATGGCCTCAGCTACCGTGTGCAGACATTTCGATTTGACGCCATCTGGCTGTCTGCTCGTCAATTTCGACGTTCCGTTTTACTCTAGGTCCGCTAGATGGCAGACAGAGTAAACCGGATCTCTCTTGGGCGTCTATGGCTGAGATTTAATTAATTTTGTCGCGTAAATACCAAATGTATCACCAGAGATCTTTTACATGCCGACATCCTACGACATGGAGTGTCGAATGGACTTTTTACCGCCCTTCAAAAATCCGACTACCTCTGCCGGGTTTGAACCCGCTATCTTGGGATCCGGAGGCCGACACTCTACCACGGATCCACAGAGGCAGCTACTGTAGCTACTGCTCCTACAAGAAAAGGAGAATGACGAATATGGTTTGTCACAAGTGCAAGAAATCAATTTGTGGTGAACATAGCAGCAATGTGAGCGTACAGTGTGAGGTAATACTGCCTACTGGGCTAGAAGAGTTGAAGGCTAACAATTGGTATGATTCTTTCTAGTTTATTTCATACGAATTTTTATCAAATTTGTTGTAGGATATTTATCTTTTACTTGAGTTACTTCTGGAACAAGAATTTACTTTCAACATGCTAGTAAAAGACTGTCTTGAGAGTCTAGTTTTTTTACTGGTGTTTATTTTTATGTACCACTTGTGCCTTGTATATCTTGTGTTGGAAATAGAATAATTAATTCAAGTTTCATATAAGAAAATATAATTGAATTCACCTCTATACTTAGTGATGTAGTTAACATGAAGAACGTTGGAGAAAAGAAACATAGGAGACAGTACAGACGTTGTTTTGCACCGTGTACGCCTTGGAAGCGTATAGTTACCAAAAAGCGTTAAAATTCCTTGTTACCATTCTAGGGTTAACCCATAATTCTCCCTGATATTCTCTCAGTCCCTGGCACTACTTCACTCACGACACACCATGGGCAAGTGCGTGTTCAATGGGCTAGTTTAATGGCAGAAAGACATCCCGAGCAAAGAGGTTGAAAGCAACGAGGTAGGTTGGGCTAGAATAAAACGCTAAGGGGTTGGGTGAGTAATACGAATATGTATACGCCAATAGTCCAAAAAATGTGCATTAAATGTGTTCTATATCGGAAACCATTTGGAAGAAGATGTCAATATGAAGTTTCTTGCTTTAAACCAGGGCCTCTCAGGATGCATGCGCCAGTGGACTGGATGGCGCAAGGTCAGGAGACTACTTCACTAGGTTGACGAGAGTGCAAACCCCCACTCCTCTTTCCCTATATCTGTCTCTCCTGTTCGGCCTCTCTTCGCCTTCTCCACCTTCCCCGCTGATTCTCACCTCACTGCGAAATGTTTATGTGCGGGGAGCGCTGACACTGTTGTACGGGACAATGTTACCGGTGTTAAAACACTCTTCTTTCAATTTGGTATGAGCAGACAATTTACCTTCTCTAGCTCTTCTTTTCCTTTTATCTTTGCAATTATACCAGTGATGTCTGGAACAAGGGGGCTGACAGAGTTCTTTAAATTACAATCAGAAGTACTCGCACGGAATATAGTTTTCGTACAAGTCAAAACAGACGAAAAGCTTTCACATATGCGGAGTGGGTCTCGGCCCATAAGTGGCCACGGCTGGTCCGTGGTCCAATAGCTCTGTACTCTGAGCGGTCAACCGAGCACAGGAGGGGTGGCTACGGCTCTACCGTATCTCTACACCTCTGCATTCGGGAGACGGGACAGGGATGGATCTCACGGCTGGCCCCGACCGTCGGCTCTTCTGAGGATGGTTTTCCGTGGTTTTCCATTCTCCTGCTGTTTATGTCCGTCCCAACAACACTCTTCTCTTCATATGCACACAGCACACGACACTATCAACCAGCACAGAAACAAGCAATACTGATTACATCCCTCCATATAGGGTTGGCGTCAAGAAGGGCATCCGGCCGTAAAACAAGGCCAAATCCACATGTGCTACAAAGTTCGCAGCCGCGACCCCACAGGTAGAAAAAGAAGAAGAAGATGTACTGAAAGAGTTTTATTTCAAAATCTACCATAATAAGAAACACCGGATCCCGTGAGATCTCTGAAGGTAAGCAACATTGGGCGTGGCCAGGAGTTGGATGGGTTGCCACGCGCTGTTGGTGGGGGTTAAGGGAATGGAGGAGCGGAAAGGAACTGGCCATCCTACCGCACGTAAACTCCGGCTCAGGAACACCTCTGCGGAGGTTCGGACCTGCCTTCGGGCAGAACAACCCTTACCTTACTAGGGAGGAGTAGTAAAAAAGTGTTGAAAAATCATACCCACAGAAAATAGGTTCGAACCCCAGTGTCGGCAGCCCTGAAGATGCTTTTCCGTTGTTTCCAATTTTCACACCAGGCAAATGCTGGGGATGTACCTTAAGGCAACGGCCGCTTCCTTATCATTCCTCAGCCTTTCCTGTCCCATCGTCGCCATAAGACCTATCTGTGTCCGTGCGACGTAAAGCAACTTTAAAGAATGACGACTGAGGTAAAGCAATCATAAAAACTATTATTTCAGTACAGACAGCATATAAGTTTGCATACAACGTCAAAAATTATTTGTAGCTGCGGTGATTAATCTGATAATGTTCCCTATATTAGGCATAATTTAACAATGTGATGAGAGGCGATTCCCTTTCCTCTAAGGGTTTGTCACTGTTTAAACGCAGCTACACGATGTTTCGCTTTAATAAGGAGACTGTTGGGATGTTATCTTGTAAGAGCGCCCACCATTTCCTCTTGAAACTGATCTGTAGCAGTAGAGTCGATACCCTTTTGACATCGATTGAGCTGGTGAGGGAAACCTCAAGACTCTTTTCTTTCCCACCAGAGTCTTTAACAAGAAACTTTTTTTCCTACCCTTACTTCTCTCCCTCTCATTGATTTGGGAATTGGATCGTGTCCTCCTGTTGTAGCGCGGGGAAGAGGCGCTCAGCTAGCCAAGGGGAAAAAAGAGCCTGATCCTAAAGAACGGCAGCGACATAATTACATGAGAAGAACACAGATTTACAACTCCTGCCTCAATAGTTTAACAAACACTTCAATATACGTTCAGTGTCCCTACCAGGTCGGTAGTTTCTCCAAAGAATGAAAAACCCGTTTATTTTTTACGGGATCATTCATTGAAACAATTGTTATTCCATTTCGTAAGGTTTTGGTAGCGACATACATTTCTAATACTGGAGCAAAATATTTTTAAGAAAATATTTTCTTTTCTTTGAATGAAAACCGCACAATAGAGAACATGTTCCCAATTTCAGTATACTTAACAAATTTAAAATACTTAAAAATCCGTGAACATTTTACGAGGCATTACTTCAGGGGATATTGGAGATAGAGAGGTAATCATTGACACATACGATTGGTATGACGTCGGTTTTTATTGACAGCAAAATAAAGTAAACAAAATGACTAAGAGTTGGCGCTACATACGCTATCTGTTAGGTCATCAGCCCAGAGGCTGATTGGATCCTCAAATAGCACCACCAAAGGCTATGCAGTAATGGAAAACAGCAAAAACCCAATGGCAGAGCCCAAATGAGGAGTACTAGGCAAGGTGAGGAGTGAAGTAGTTTGCCATTGCTTTCCTCACTGGGCCAGAAGGTGCTACTGCAGCACGACTGATCCTATAAGCAACACCATTCACAACCCTCAGACACTAGTTGTGCTCCAAATGTCATTACTCAGCACCACCCATACCCCAAGCAGCTTGCATATTGTCACAGCCATGGATGAGACTGGGACTTCATTGGACGCTACACTTTACTCTGGCCCGTGCCAAGAGACAAATACAAAAATACTGCATACATCAAGAAATGGCAACAGGCAGCTACATACGATACAGAAACAATAATTAGCATAACAATCGAGGTTTAGCAAAGACGATGTTCTTTACAACACCTGCTCAACATGTAGGCAATGATTCATCAATAATACTGTAGTCGAGGGACAATGTTGTGAACAGCACTGTACAGCATATCCGTAGGTGTGGTGAGAAATTACCGTCGGATGTTGTCTTTTAGCATCCCTGATGAGGTCGGACGATCGCTGTAGACTTGCGACTTCAGGGAACCCCACAACCAATGATCAAAAAATTAAGATCGGGGGACGGGGAAGGCCAAACATAACATGCCGCGATTGCAGGCGCATCTGACGCGCTCTCTTACGACAACGGATCTCATGCGGCATCACTGACGTGTTGCTGTCCAGCGCCATCTGTTGGCCTGTTTGTGCACTCGTTGTTGGTGTCACTAAAACTCCATCTCATGTCATGTGTGTATGGACATTTGTACCTGACGTGTTGTTGTCCAGCGCCATCTGTTGGCCTGTTTGTGCCCTCGTTGTTGGTGTCGCTAAAACCCAATATCATGTCAAGCGTGTATGGCTATTTCTCCCTGACGTGTTGCTGTCCAGCGCCATCTGTTTATTAGTTTGTATCCGTTATTTTGGTGTCAATAAAACCCTGTATCATGCCAACCACGTGTGTCAGTTATTAGCCCTCTACCTCAAATATTCCGTGAAGTAAGCTAACGTAATTTTGGATCACCCTGTAGTATTAAAGTGCAAAATATGTATATCAAAAGTAGTATATTGAACCATACTGTTCATGGGACAATTGTATTAATTTTAGTATTGGATATTGGAATCACACAAGGCCACCCACGAAGCCATTGTCTTACTGTATATTTCATATAGGAGTCCAGAAGAAGCGTTCTTGTGTGAAGTGAGCTAGAGCGTCATGATGAGAAATCTCCAGAAACTCATTAAAGGGAGTTATGTCCCAAGCCAAGCCTCTTGATGAAGATTGGGGACGCTTCCCAGATCCCGGCTAAACGTATATTAGGAGGGAAGAGAGAATTAAATTAATATCTTTGGTTACGGAAGAGTTGCATTGGATTTGAGACAAGAATTGCAACCTGCATAATTTCTGCTTTATTTTGATATGCATTAGGGCTGCATTCATAAATGCATTCGTTAAGTAGAGCTCATGATGTACATTGTGCGGGAAAACTTCGCGGGCGCGCATATCTTGCACGTGATCAAGCGGCGTGATGACGCTATACGGGATTATAAAATAAGGCCGCCTGGCATATCAGTCTCATTCTTGGACAAGGAGACCGCTTGAACGAGTCGTCGTACTGCGTGTTGGTATTGAGAACAACGCTTTGTCTTCGAGCTGCACATACTACTAGTACTGCTATATCTGCGAGGAAGTAAGTAATCAACTTGAATATTCAGCTGAATTTAAGATTTTACCTGTGAGAATATGCTATGGGGAGATGAGGTACTGCTTGTAAGAGACTAATGAACTAGTAGCTTCATATTTCTGTGAGGTCAAGGTAGGACTGACGAACTGCTAGAATTAAAATGGGCTCAGGAATGTAATTCAAAACGACATGTTGTCCGAGTGAAGGGATAAAATAACAGTGACCTAAAGTAGTGAAGAATCTGTGTACCAGGTTTAAAACTCTGAACGAGACTTGGTCAATGTGACGTGTGAGACACGATAGTAGTGGAAACAGGCATCGAGTTTGGACAGTCTGTAATATATGAATTTGTTTTCAGTTACCCCAGCATCAAGTCAGAACGAGTGTTTGACATCAACATTGCAAGGAAGCCACAACCAGGAGCTGAAGCCAACACGACAACGGGCATCGATCCAGGAACGTTGGGAGCACCTGATCAGCGCGACGTCGAAGGGGACACCTTCCAACTACAGAGGGAGCTGGACGAAGGCGCCACACAAGAAAGAAAGTCTCCAAGTGGTCAACAGTATCTGATGCCAGCGCTGCAGTCTATCATGATGTGGTAAATTCAGTGGTCCACAGGGAGGGCCGCTCCGTTATGGCATCGATAACATAAGGTCAGAGCTTTCCAATTCTGTTTCAAGCATGTCATTTAAATTTAGATAGGAATATGGGGGGCCGTCAGTCAACAGATTAGTTATGTAGGAAAATTTTCCTTGTAATTAAGAGCTAGGCCTCAAGCTCGAACCCCGTACATAAAAGTAGATGATATTTTGTAGATTCCTTGTTAGCGTGTTTATATTTCATTTCGATTGTATTATTTTAACGTACGTGTGATTTTTACGGGTCTGATCGAACTCCTTTGGTCACAGAAGGTTTGTCTAACAGACAGGCATTTTTTATTACATCGCATTTAGGCATTTGTTTCTGCAGACGTAGATACGTATAGTTGAGACCGGCATGGAACCCGCAATTCACCCAGCTTCACTGATAAAGCGAGCGAGTCCGAATATTTGAGAGATATGAGCCCGTGAGAGGCAGAAGTAAGATTTGCGATTGATATGAGAGAGCCCAGCACAGTTGAGAGTATATTGGATGTATTGGAGATGCCTAGTATGGCCATGTGACGATCGCTTAATGATTAGTGTTTTTGTAGCACCAAGGTTGAGCCCGTGAGAGGCGGAAGTAAGATTTGCGATACTGCTGGTGATATTGAGACGAGGGCAAATCGCCCAGGTGTATTTTAAAGAGTACGTTTTAGCTGCAGATTACGTGAGGTGTTTCTTTTGAAAGGCGAGATTTTTAGCCTGCCGCCCAGATGAGCTCATAAATTATGGGGACTGTCGCTAGTGAAGTGGTGGAGGGTGAAGGTCGTTGAGCTTGACGTCACAGGCTTGAGAATTGGTTTTTGCCGTCTGCAGCTTGTCAAGGGTGCGAAGGGGAGGAGGACCTTGATGTTTTGAAAGCAGGGAGAGATCTTTTTTATGTCTTATTTGTTCTACGTTAATTTTTAACACTGGCCCGTTTGATATTGACACCCGTGTATATGTTGGTTGTATCCTTTTTATATTGTTTGCATATGTATCTTATACGCCTTACTCGTCATGGGACTAGGGTTCGTGACCGAGTCAGGTCATTGTACATTTTGTGGTGATATTTGTTTACACCGGGGTTCGATGGTACGAGGCATAGTAAATTTTATGGGAAACACTGTTTGATGTGTATTTCAGCAGATATCCGTTTTTCTTGAGTTCGTTACTTACACTATTGTAACATGCTTGTTACAGAACAGCTGTTTTCGTGAAGGCAGTGAACTGGTTGTCATCGGCTCAGCGTTATTTACCCTATCATAATGAAAGCTCTTTCATTTGTAAATAATTTAATTTTATGTAATAAATCCCTATTTGTTAAACTTTGAATGCAGCGATGTTTTCTGTTAGATATTTTATTTTATTTTTAATTTAGCCGATTCTTACCTGATTAGTCACATATCCTCGTGTTTATCTTTTGTTGCCCCGTTATCCCCATGTTATCCCTGAGAAGAACGCTTATCCGGCTGAGTGAAGAGGAATATGTTCAGGTAAGACTACGTGCACCAGCTCACGTCTGTGAGAGTTCTTTCACTACTGTACTCTGGGTTCGAGACCGGCTTTCGCCTGGCCGGAACTTCAGAGTCCAGTAGGGCACATAGTATTAATGGCGCAAGCCAACTGTGGGGCTCGACATTTCCGTAAATGAGGGCTAACCATAGCGCCAGAGTATTAATGACGACGGGTAACGAATGGCCCGATATTTCAGTAAAAGGGACCATAGCGCCATTGTCAACATTGTGAACTTGGTGTGGCTAACTGAGGACCCGATATTGCAGTAATGAGGGTCATACAGCTTGTTTTATTATGCCGTCAGGTGGTGCTTGATATTTGTGTAAACGAGCTCACACAGCCAAGTTGTATTTTGCTGATTTTCCCCATAGAATAGGGCTATAGGTCATAGCTTGTGTCTATAAAAGCAGGACCTGATATTTCGGTAAATAAAGGTCGTGCAAGGCTTGGTTTCAGGCATATGTTATGACAGCTGCATTCAAGTATGTGTAGTGCAGATATACCAAGTTTGGTCTTTGATCTGTACTGTTAGCTTTGTGTTGTATTCGGAGTATTTGGTTGATACTTGTGAGGGTGAATGACTGCCAGTTCAGAGAGCTATTTCATGATTGATTTGTCCCTTGGTCGTACTATTAGAATATGGATATTGCAGTGGATGTTGATTAGCGAGGCTGTGCTGATTTTGTGGTTACCATGGAGTGATGGATGATATTCGTGCGGGGATTTGACGTGCAGGGTGTTGTGTTTCACAGGTGTATAATCGTATAGCTGTGATTTTTGCATGTTGTAATTTTTTGCTGTTTATGACATTTGTTGGAGGATTTTGTGTCTGTGTTGTATATATTTTGTATCATAGTGTTGTGCTGACGTTTACCCTATGTTTGAATGACATGATGTTGTATTGAGGTAGCCAACTTAGGCTTTGGAAGTTCGAGAGTTTAGTCGTTAGGGACATTTTGATAAATTAGAGTTGAGGGAAATTGATAGTAGTTGAAATTTAATCGATGACATACGGAGCGGTTTTTTCCGCCGGACCTTATAACGAGTGAATCGTGAATGTCGGTAGACATGGGTGAGGTGCTGAGGCACCTGAGATATCAGCTAAAGGAGCTATTAAATGAACAGCTTGGGACGCTTAGAGAGGATGTAGGAATTATTAAAGGACAACAGACTACGCTTAGAGAGGATGTAGGAATTATTAAAGGACAACAGACTACGCTTAGAGAGGATGTAGGAGCTATTAAAGGACAAACGGATAGGAATAGTGAGCTACTGGTTCAGAACGGTGAACATTTGAACGAACAAGTCAGTGCAAAATTTAAAGAACAGGAAATTAGGAACTCGGATCAGAAAAAAGAACTTAAAGTACACTTAACCGAACAACTTACGGAAAAATTCGCGGAGTGCGAAGAAAAGGTGACCAAACAGTTGGTACTCACCGAAACACGGGTAGCTAACCAAATAACTGAGCTAAAGGAACACACTAGCATTCGTTTGGAGCAATTGGCCTCTGAAAATGAAGCGACTAGGGAAACCATAGCAGAATTAGATACGAAAATAGAGAATGTACGGCTGTGCTGTGTCACCACGACCGAGAAGTTGAGTCAACAGGTTGAAGAATCGCACAGAATGGTAGAGAAGCAAATTCGGGACGTAAAGAACAGTATCGAGGGAATAGAACAGCGTATGGAAGAAAAAGGTAAGGAGACCCAGTCCGAACTAGGTACATTTAGAGAAAACCTGGTGGCAGTAGTAGTCCGTATGGACCATACTCAAGAAGAACTAGTAAGAATAGAAGAAAAACTAGAGGCTAGGACTCAAGAAGTGGAAGACAAATATGAAAGGACGACCGAGAAAAATAAGGCTAAAATTGCTGGACTAGAACTGGGTTTACAACAGACTAGGAAGGAAGTCAGCGCAGAGGTCCAGGGTTTGAAGAAGTGCCGAGAGCAGGAACAACGGATAACTGAGAAGCGAATACAAGGGTTAGAACATGAAATGGAGAATATGCGTGATAAGTTGGACCAATTCAAAATTGAGGAAGAAAACGGAGTAAAGAAGCGGAAGCTGAGTAGGACTCACAGCCCGATAGAACGCCAGTGTGGAGATGACAGCCTGAATGAAAGTCAGGATGAGGGACATGAGATACTAGGAGAATCATTTAGGGCTAAGCCAAGAATAGGAAATTCAACCCTATTCAGTCAGGACAGTGTTTTCCCGGGTTATCATTGGATTAGGGCACCCGAGGAGAAACCTAAGAAATTCGAGGGAAATGGAGAGGTCACGCCCCGTTCATTCCTTAAAGAGTTAGAGACATACATGGACGAAGGCCAGATACCACCAGAGCGCAGACTACGCACGGCAGAAAAGTATCTTGGAGGGATTGCTGGAGCCTGGTTCAAGGCGTTTGGGCAATCATTTAAGAATTATGATGAGTTTAAACGCGCATTCCTGAATAAATTCTGGAATCAGGGGCATCAGCTGGCGCTTAGAATGGAGCTCTACGCTCGTAGATATGCGAATAGTACTCCCACAAGACTAAGCGAGTTCTTTATTTCCCAATATTTACGTTTGCAAGAGCTAGATCATCAGCCCGAAGAAATGGAAATCGTCACGACCATTATCAGACAGCTGCCTGTAGAGGTACAGAGAGCCCTAATCGCGGCAAATGTTACGACGGCGGTGGCTGCGGAAGAAATGCTTAGGCTATGGGACCAGACGTCTGCACTGCATCAGCCACGTATACGGGCCATAGAGACCGTCCATAATGTAAATGTCCAGGCGGAAGAGCAGATGGGAGAATGAAGCCACAAGGAGTGTCAAAATTCCGGCACTCAAACGCCTACCCTGAGGGAACGAGATGAAGAAAATCCTAAACCCAGAGGAGATACGAACTGGCGACCTCGAAGATGGAGCACATGGCAGGAGGAACCGGACCGATGGAGAGGACAGGAACGCCGAAGGAATGCATTTGAACAGCGGAGGAACGACCGGCCGTACTGGAGACGAGACGATGATCGGTACAACCCAAGAAGTAACAGCCAGCGGTGGAATGGGAACCGAGCGAGATATAACAGGCCTAGGGAGAGTTCACTGCGCCCGAGAAATGGTGAGAGACAAGAGGGCGCCTACCACTCAAGAGTGAGAGAATCGGGGGATGTATCAACACGTAACACATGGCAGGAAGCAATCCGAACTCACAGTGCTGCCAACTCTCCTGGAGCTACGAGCTTGGCTTACCAAGAATTTCACAACGCAGCCAGGCAGAAGAGTCTGAACCCAAATGCACCCAATTTTGGTGAGAATGACAAGTAGGATAGCCATATGAAGAGGATGACAACTGTATATAAATAGTATAGGAAATAGTAAAATTATAGTAGAACCAGTAGATATAAATTTATTTTTGTGAATTATATTAATTGAATATTATGAAGAATGAAAAGAATTTAAGATGAAATTAGCAGGGATCCTCAACTAGCTCGAGAGATATGTGTTAGTAATGTGGCGGAACACTTAAAAGCACAGGCTGAGAAACGGCTGCGAAGAACAAGGAACAAGAGGTATCATAGACCTCTACAAGTGGGCGAGTTGGTTTTAGTTAAGACACCCACTGTCTCCAACCCGACAGAGCGATACTACCATAAGTTTGCTGAGCTATATACTGGACCGTATAGAATAATTCATAGTTATGAAAATAACTCATACAAGGTACAAAGCTTGGACGCTACGGTGACTAAGGTCTTTAACTCAGCAAATCTTAAGCCCTTTTTTAGACCAGGCCAATACCAATTAGACAATCAAGAAGAAGAAGAAGAAGAAGGAGGCGAAGAAGAGGAAGAAGAACTTGGGGAGGAAGACACCGAAGATATTGCAGGAGAGGAGGTTGTCATTCCGGAAGAGGACGAACATGACGGCGAAAAAGAACAACCAGAGGTACCCAGTGATGAAGAAGAAGAAGAAGAAGAAGTAAATATGATGTCTCCAGGAAACCATAAACAGCTATCTGAGCAGCGCGAAGAAACGGAGTGTCAAGACTGCGAGAGTAACCACCGGAGATTTCTAGCCCTGCTTGATGCATATTACCAAGTTAGGAAGGATAGGGAGGCTATTATGTTTGTAGCTGAAAATAGTCCCGTGCCATGAAGTTTTGAAAATGGACAGCATAAATGATTACAACGAGAAGATGATTTCGACATTTAGGAAAATAAAATTCTTGACAAAATTTTATTTTGTCGTTCACGGGGGGCTATGAACCATACTGTTCATGGGACAATTGTATTAATTTTAGTATTGGATATTGGAATCACACAAGGCCACCCACGAAGCCATTGTCTTACTGTATATTTCATATAGGAGTCCAGAAGAAGCGTTCTTGTGTGAAGTGAGCTAGAGCGTCATGATGAGAAATCTCCAGAAACTCATTAAAGGGAGTTATGTCCCAAGCCAAGCCTCTTGATGAAGATTGGGGACGCTTCCCAGATCCCTTCTAAACGTATATTAGGAGGGAAGAGAGAATTAAATTAATATCTTTGGTTACGGAAGAGTTGCATTGGATTTGGGACAAGAATTGCAACCTGCATAATTTCTGCTTTATTTTGATATGCATTAGGGCTGCATTCATAAATGCATTCGTTAAGTAGAGCTCATGATGTACATTGTGCGGGAAAACTTCGCGGGCGCGCATATCTTGCACGTGATCAAGCGGCGTGATGACGCTATACGGGATTATAAAATAAGGCCGCCTGGCATATCAGTCTCATTCTTGGACAAGGAGACCGCTTGAACGAGTCGTCGTACTGCGTGTTGGTATTGAGAACAACGCTTTGTCTTCGAGCTGCACATACTACTAGTACTGCTATATCTGCGAGGAAGTAAGTAATCAACTTGAATATTCAGCTGAATTTAAGATTTTACCTGTGAGAATATGCTATGGGGAGATGAGGTACTGCTTGTAAGAGACTAATGAACTAGTAGCTTCATATTTCTGTGAGGTCAAGGTAGGACTGACGAACTGCTAGAATTAAAATGGGCTCAGGAATGTAATTCAAAACGACATGTTGTCCGAGTGAAGGGATAAAATAACAGTGACCTAAAGTAGTGAAGAATCTGTGTACCAGGTTTAAAACTCTGAACGAGACTTGGTCAATGTGACGTGTGAGACACGATAGTAGTGGAAACAGGCATCGAGTTTGGACAGTCTGTAATATATGAATTTGTTTTCAGTTACCCCAGCATCAAGTCAGAACGAGTGTTTGACATCAACATTGCAAGGAAGCCACAACCAGGAGCTGAAGCCAACACGACAACGGGCATCGATCCAGGAACGTTGGGAGCACCTGATCAGCGCGACGTCGAAGGGGACACCTTCCAACTACAGAGGGAGCTGGACGAAGGCGCCACACAAGAAAGAAAGTCTCCAAGTGGTCAACAGTATCTGATGCCAGCGCTGCAGTCTATCATGATGTGGTAAATTCAGTGGTCCACAGGGAGGGCCGCTCCGTTATGGCATCGATAACATAAGGTCAGAGCTTTCCAATTCTGTTTCAAGCATGTCATTTAAATTTAGATAGGAATATGGGGGGCCGTCAGTCAACAGATTAGTTATGTAGGAAAATTTTCCTTGTAATTAAGAGCTAGGCCTCAAGCTCGAACCCCGCACATAAAAGTAGATGATATTTTGTAGATTCCTTGTTAGCGTGTTTATATTTCATTTCGATTGTATTATTTTAACGTACGTGTGATTTTTACGGGTCTGATCGAACTCCTTTGGTCATAGAAGGTTTGTCTAACAGACAGGCATTTTTTATTACATCGCATTTAGGCATTTGTTTCTGCAGACGTAGATACGTATAGTTGAGACCGGCATGGAACCCGCAATTCACCCAGCTTCACTGATAAAGCGAGCGAGTCCGAATATTTGAGAGATATGAGCCCGTGAGAGGCAGAAGTAAGATTTGCGATTGATATGAGAGAGCCCAGCACAGTTGAGAGTATATTGGATGTATTGGAGATGCCTAGTATGGCCATGTGACGATCGCTTAATGATTAGTGTTTTTGTAGCACCAAGGTTGAGCCCGTGAGAGGCGGAAGTAAGATTTGCGATACTGCTGGTGATATTGAGACGAGGGCAAATCGCCCAGGTGTATTTTAAAGAGTACGTTTTAGCTGCAGATTACGTGAGGTGTTTCTTTTGAAAGGCGAGATTTTTAGCCTGCCGCCCAGATGAGCTCATAAATTATGGGGACTGTCGCTAGTGAAGTGGTGGAGGGTGAAGGTCGTTGAGCTTGACGTCACAGGCTTGAGAATTGGTTTTTGCCGTCTGCAGCTTGTCAAGGGTGCGAAGGGGAGGAGGACCTTGATGTTTTGAAAGCAGGGAGAGATCTTTTTTATGTCTTATTTGTTCTACGTTAATTTTTAACACTGGCCCGTTTGATATTGACACCCGTGTATATGTTGGTTGTATCCTTTTTATATTGTTTGCATATGTATCTTATACGCCTTACTCGTCATGGGACTAGGGTTCGTGACCGAGTCAGGTCACTGTACATTTTGTGGTGATATTTGTTTACACCGGGGTTCGATGGTACGAGGCATTGTAAATTTTATGGGAAACACTGTTTGATGTGTATTTCAGCAGATATCCGTTTTTCTTGAGTTCGTTACTTACACTATTGTAACATGCTTGTTACAGAACAGCTGTTTTCGTGAAGGCAGTGAACTGGTTGTCATCGGCTCAGCGTTATTTACCCTATCATAATGAAAGCTCTTTCATTTGTAAATAATTTAATTTTATGTAATATATCCCTATTTGTTAAACTTTGAATGCAGCGATGTTTTCTGTTAGATATTTTATTTTATTTTTAATTTAGCCGATTCTTACCTGATTAGTCACATATCCTCGTGTTTATCTTTTGTTGCCCCGTTATCCCCATGTTATCCCTGAGAAGAACGCTTATCCGGCTGAGTGAAGAGGAATATGTTCAGGTAAGACTACGTGCACCAGCTCACGTCTGTGAGAGTTCTTTCACTACTGTACTCTGGGTTCGAGACCGGCTTTCGCCTGGCCGGAACTTCAGAGTCCAGTAGGGCACAATATATCAGCGAAATATGTAATATTCTTAAAAAATCTAATAGTATTAAGGCAAGCATAGCCAAGCAAAAGCAAAGTCACCTCCGAACAGGCCATGAAGGCCCTTGGAGGAGTGGAAGGTAAAGGCTTCCACCATTGTTAACCTCGGCACGTGATGAGGTAGAGTGGTTAGCTCTACGTCCGGCCGCCTTTGACCACACGAATTAACCTGGAACTCATTTTTGGTGTAGGCTGAGTGAACCTCAGGGCCATATGCACCTCCGGAAGTGGAAATCTCATTTCTTAAATTTTACGACTTCCTGACGAGTATTAAAGCACTAAATACAAAAATGTTCGTATATACCTTCTATTAAGACTTATGGTTAACACATGATACAATAGAATTGTTTTTTATACGTCCATATTTTATGACAGAGCCATCTCTATTGCTTTAGATCATTTATATAGTGTAGTGCATTCCAATTTTAACAGTAATAAATAATCAAAGTAAATGTGTATTCGAAATACTTCAGATATTGAAAAATTATGTTACGCAGTGTAAATTGCGGAGTATTTTACACAACGTATTGTGGAAGACTTGGAAGGAAAGGAGACGAGCTGCTCAATTAAGTGGTATGTTCCGAACTGTCAGTGGAGAATTGGCATGGAATGACATCAGTAGACGAATTAGACCTATGAGTGGTGTTTTCAAAAGTAAGTAACATCACAATATGAAGATAAAGTTGGAACTCAACAAGACAAATCGGGGCAAATATTCGTTTATTGGAAGAGGAATTTCAATACACCTGTCTACATAACGTTTGTGGGTAGCTATATACTGTACAAGGCCGGAAAATACAAGAAGTTCATCGCCTGAGTGTCTTCTGATTTTTCTTGTCTGTGTTAGATCATTCCTACTTTATTTCCATTTGACCCCGTGACTTATCATTTTGAAATCTGTACAATATAATTTGAAAATATATGGGTGGTGTTATAAGACGAGTGTCTTCAGAGAATTTGGAGAGTTACGGTCGTTAGACCGAACGAAGTCAGGTACAACATGTAGTATGTAATCATTAGAGTCCGTATTTTTAGGTACTGATAGGTTAAAATTTCAACTTACTTAAGGGAATAACAAGTATACCCTACCCTTTACAACGGTTACGCTATGAGAGTTGCATATATATTAGGGGTACGGCCTATAATACTCCTAGAATTTATGTTACCCTTCCTACATTATTGAAGGGCGGATTGCACGACAATCCCGTGTAACCAAATCAGTTTGCATTCTAACCTATCAATTCCTAAAAATCCGAGGTCTAGAATCATTTTCAACTAACTATTAAAGGAGATAAATAGGTATTTGTCTAAAATCCGCGATATAGTGATGTGATGTGTTGGCAACATACAACAAAATAATGTGCGACCAGTTCAACACTGCGAGTGTTATTAGGTGGCGGAGGACAACATATTGGAAGAGGATCACTCCCTCCATCACTAGAGCAAACACCGTTAATTGCAGCCGCACTTCACGACAGAGTGGCCATTAGGAGCGAGTATTTGTCGTCATCTTGGACTTCCCGCGTACTTCGCTAAGTCGTCTTAGAGGGGGAGAACAATGGTGGATACTTCAGCATCTTCTAAGGAAACCATTTTCTGAATCTCGAACCTTCAACGTTAACAAAGCTCCTGTCTTATCTTTCTTCACTGCTAGCTACTGTTTGTATCTTCTCACTGTGCTGTGGTTCTTTCTGAAGAATGTTTGTTTCTTGTGTAACATTTCTCTCGTATGTAAGGTCACTCAAAGCTTTTTAGAAAGAGAAAAAGAATGAGCGTATAGTATTTTATGTTTCTCTATTAACAGCAACTCATTAGACTTCATTTTTAATTATCAAACTACACTGGCGGAAAATGAAATCTCAACACCAAGAGCTATGTAATTGTCTAGATAACATAATCATTTGATTAAAGTTTCCAGGTCACATGTTTAACTATGCGCGAGAAGACATGTGGCATTGTGGTAAATTAATAACCGCTGTGGAGCCGATGGCCTTCGATGTTAGGCCCCTTTAAACAACAAGCATCATCAACAAGTAATAACCGCTGTAGTCGCCACGATTTTGAAAGCAAATATGCAAATTTGTATGTATTGTGTCGTACAGGTGCCGTATGTCATTTTATGGGATGGAGTTCCACGCCTGTTGCACTTGGCGACGGTTAACGCTGGTATTAGATGACGCTCGGTTTGTCGTCCCGTGATGTCCCACACGTGTTTAATTGGCGAAAGGTCTCGTGATATCGCAGGCCAAGGCAAATGGTCGACATTCTGTAGAGCATGTTGGGTGACACCAGCGCTATGAAGAAGAGATGTATTCTGTTGGAAAACACCTCCATGAACACTACGAATGAACGGCAGCACGACCGGTTTAGTCACCAGTCTCACGTACAAATCCACTGTCAAGATTCTTGGGATAACGATGAGAGTGCTCCTGCAATCAATGGAAATCGCTTCCCGGACCTAAACTCCCGGTGTAGCTCCAGTGTGTTGACACCTCGGGCAGCTTGGTTGCAAGCGATGATCTCTCCTCCTTCTTACATACCTACGGCCATCGCTAGTACCAAGATAGAAAAGGCTCTCACTGAAAGAGCAGATGGCAGTGATTCGGAGTTAGTGGCAGAGTCACAGGACGTGTTGCTCGGAGCTGTTCGCTGTGTCTCTCTGGTGCCAAAATAAGCTTTAATGACTGATGCGGACGCAGTGCGATCCATCAAACTATGCGGTGGATACGGCGGTCTTCCCTCTCTGTAGTGCTCGTGTGCGGCCAGACCCTGGTCTTCCTGAGACAGTGCCTTCCGTGACCATTGATGCCACCATTTATGCACTATGGATACATTCCAGTCAAATCATTTTACATTATCGCTGAAAGAACATCCACCTTCTCGTAGCCCTATCACACGGCCGCATTCAATCCAGTAAGTTGCTGATACTGCCTTCTTCATATCTATAAAGGCAGGTTTGATTCACACCTATCTCACAACGTCGATACCGAACGATGACTCACGAGCTTTATAGCGCGTATTTAAAGCAAACTTGCTTTGCAAGGTCATATTGGCGCTATTACCACACTCTTCGTCAACTAGTGCGCAAATATGAATAGGCGTCATCTTTCAGATGTGCAAGGACGCTTCCAGAATTTAGTTTATCAAGCAAAAATTGCCTTTTTAGTGCCTTTCTACGTGCTTATTTATCGAACTTTTAGTGCCTTTTTTCCTGCTTATTTTAAGCATCTTCAGTACCTATAAATCCGCACCCTGGTTAGAATACAAACTTACAGAAGTATATTCTAACCTGCACAACGGTTATACAATGAGATTTGGATAAACATTAGGGGTACGGTCTATCAGAACCCCAAGAATTGCCATTGATGATTTCACGGCCCGTACTTATAGACATGATATAGGCTTTTGGGCTTATGCCCTGTCAAGAAAATAAGGTGAAATTCTTAACGTTTCGCAGAGAGCGTTGCTATCAGAAGAAAATCTCGACTGTACACGAGAAAGGCTTCTCAAACATAAGGTTTAAATTTAGACGTTATAATATAAGTGGAAGTGGTACGTTCATTCGTTACCAGATGGCTCACCGGACGCGGTACAGCGCTAGCGTTCGACGCGGAAGCTGACGAAACCATCAGAATCAGTCTGAGAGGGAGTCACATAACAATAGGAGTACACACATATGAAAGTGTGACATAGATACAAGCCTGGAATGAAACAACTGGCGATGAGGAACGTAAGAATTTGGAAAACACCGAAATGAAGTAAGAACAGTGAAGGGACAGGGAAGGGAACTACCTACGTAAATCCTTAATGGCTGGCAAACACGTAATACTTAATTGATGGCCAGAATTCCTGTTGAAATTGTTAGGATTTCTACGTATTTCCGCAGCTTCCCATATAATCCTGGACCAGTAGTGTCTAGTGCGGGTGAGTTCGAGCATCTTGAAACATGACATCATGACCCGCCGATAGAGTGTGCTCAGCTATTGCTGATTTGTCTGGCTGGTTGAGACGAATATTTCGTTCATGATCCTTGATATTAGTACCAAACGACCGGCATGTTTGGCCAATGTATATCTTGCCGTAATTACAGGGAATTTCGTATACCCCAGGCTGTAAGAGAGGGGACAATTTTTCATTTGTTTTACTCAGACTGTGAGCAATTTTAGTGACGGTACAAAATACGGTTCTATATTGTGTTTGCGGAGTGCCTTGGCAATTCGATCTCTGGTATTGTGAATGTAAGGCAGGTATGCAATTCCCTCCACTTCTTCCTTCTATGAGTTTTGCCTGGTCGTTTGTCTGCGAAATGTAAAGAATTTCACCTTATTTTCTTGACACGGCATAAGCCCAAAAGCCTATATGATGACCCCAAGAATTTATATTACCCTTGCTACATTATGGACTAGCGGGTTGCATGACACTTCCTTCTAACCAAATTTGTTTGAATTTTAACCTATTACCGCCTAAACATCCAGGATCTGTTAATAACTAAGAGCGAACGACGTTTAGTTCAGTTGTCATGTTTCAGTTATACTAATGATAAAGTATGTTAAAAGCTAATAAACATAAACGAATGGGTGAGATTAAAAAGGAGAATATTATACTTTTTGGTCAAATTAAATTCAGAAAGCCATTCTGTAGCTTATACACAGTCGCATCAAAAACTGGAAAGGAAAAGAATGAACAAGTTTCTATGACGCTATTGGAGGTCGAAGTTCAGAGTGAGTTTCAAACTCAGTGTGTATCCAATTTACTTTTGTAGCGGTAGGAAAATATAATAAAATTATCATAGAGGCAATTAAAGGTAGCCCCTCTATTTTGTGTTCACACAGTACTAAATTAAGTAATTAAGGACTACAAAGCAAAAAGCGGCCTGCTCATTTTAAAAAGATGTCTAGGAGTTTACTGAAGGCTCGAAGGAATCATTCAAAATAAATAAGTACAAATATTTGACTTTCAAAATAGATGAACCAGGGTATGCTGCAGCTAAGGAGGTCATTGACGGGCTGCTTAATGAAAGCTTTAGACTGTTTGGAGGAGGAAATCTAAACCTTCCTTCGCAAAATACATATGGTGGAAAAGTTCCCATCGAGTAAAAAACTAGATGATGTCACGAACAAACAGTTTTATGAGAACATTTTAACTTGTCCACCAAGAGACCAGGGACCAGTGTTACTGGGCATTCTTTGTGTGAAATAAACGGTATAGCCTACTTAAAACATATTGTTTTATGTTACAAATAATTTACAAAATGTTGGTGGGTGTAAAAAGTAATGATATTATTGATTAAAAATTATATTTCTAAACTAGATTAAATTGTTGTAGACTATTCGTATTTCCAAACCTAGTGAGATAAAGAAGGCAAAGACTCCACTGACTTTAAATTCAGCCAGGATGCAGAATATTTATATTACTTGGTAACATATATTACAGTGTGCTGGCTAATACGCGGTACAAACAAATATGTAGCTGTACGTTTTCCAAACTGAGTAATAGTTTTGTAGTAATACAGTTTTGTTTAGTGTACCGGAAACTACTGCGAGTGGAATCTTTTCCCTTTTAATCTCACCCTTTAAAATATATATCAATATTATTGTATATCAGGCTACGTGGCATTATTTTAAGATTACATTATTTTTAAAAATAATTTTTTGGTGTTAAAAATTTGAAGGGGCCCTTCGTTGCACTCCCTCCATATCTCTGCCACTGGTCAGCGTTTTGTTAATAATAATAATAATAATAATAATAATAATAATAATAATAATAACAATAATAATAATAATAATAATAAAGATGTATGGCCCTCTGGAGAAGGATCATAGGCGACCTGCGCATTTTTAATGTAGGGGCCGTGACTATGGTGAGTTTTTATAAATTTGTAAATAAAATAAATTTTGACATCTTACGAAGACATAGCGGTTAAGTATAATATTGAAAAAAGTCATGTGTAAATAAGTGTATATAGGGTATTAATTAGTACTGGCATTGTGTATATACAAGCATGAAGTATTACTTTCTGTAATGGAGCATGCTGTTAATAAATGATTAAAAACACACACACAACGTCCAAGCCATCAGAATTAATCAATGAAAGTTGAAATGCCTGAGACAGCCATTAATCGAACCCGGGACCCCTTCTAGCCCGAAGGCCAGCACGCTAACCGTTTTGCCATGGAGTCGGACAATTGAGAAACAGAAAATATAACATTTTATGTGAGAACCAAATAACATTGTTGACGAGTTCACCTCCCAGGAAGGACACTAAATTCAATACTTTTACTCGATGGGAATTTTTCCACCATATGTATTTTGCGAAGGAAGGTTTAGATTTCCTCCTCCAAACACTCTAAAGCTTTCATTAAGCAGACAATCAATGAACTCCTTAGCTGCAGCATACCCTGGTTCCTCTATTTTGAAAGTCAAATGTTTGTACTCACTTATTTTGAATGATTCTTTCGAGCCTTGAGTAAACTCCTAAACATTTTCTTAAAATGAACAGGTCACCCATTTCTTTGCAGTCCTTAATTACTTCATTTAGTACTGCGTGAACACAAAATAGTGGGGCTATCTTTTCTTTACTGAATTTGCGACTCGTTGGCTGAATGGTCAGCGTACTGGCCTTTGGTTCAGAGGGTCCCGGGTTCGATTCACGGCCGGGTCGGGGATTTTAACCTTCATTGGTTAAATCCAATGGCCCGGGGGCTGGGTGTATGTGTTGTCATCAACATCGCTGCAACTCACACACCACACATAACGCTATCCTCCACCACAATAACACGCAGTTAGCTACACATGGCAGATGCTGCCCACCCTCATCGGAGGGTCTGCCTTACAAGGGCTGCAACCGGCTAGAAATAGCCACACGAAATTATTATGACTGAATTTTGTTAGTTAATATTATTGCAGCCTACATATTTATAGTACAGCATAGTCATACCGTTTCCTTATTTTTAAATAAGAATCCATTCTAGACCGTCAGAGAAACAACTCAATGATGAAAACATCCTAGGGATATGAGCAACGCATTTTAGGTAAATAACATATAATGTTGTATGAGAACATATTCTTTATTTATTCCTAAAAATTAAAATAATTACCGAGCTCGATAGCTGCAGTCGCTTAAGTGCAGCCAGTATCCAGTATTCGGGAGATAGTAGGTTCGAATCCCACTGTCGGCAGCCCTGAAGATTGTTTTCCGTGGTTTCTCATTTTCACACCAGGAAAATGCTGGGGCTGTACCTTAATTAAGGCCACGGTCGCTTCCTTCCCACTCCTATCCCTGTACTATCCCATCGTCGCCATAAGACCTATCTGTGTCTGTGCGAAGTAAAGCAACTAGCAAAAAAAAAAAAAAAAAAATTAAAAATAAAAATAAAAATAAAATAATTTTTCTTAATCATCGTTATCCGGTGGATTAGATTAGCAGTTTACCTTTTTCTGCCACTACGAGCGCTAATGTGAGGCAATGCATTGTTTCACTTAAGCACCACTACGAGCGCTAATATGAAGCAATGCATTGTTTCACTTAAGCACCACTACGAGCGCTAATGTGAAGCAATGCATTGTTTCACTTAAGCACCACTACGAGCGCTAATGTGAGGCAATGCATTTTTTCCCTTAAGCACCACTACGATCGCTAATGTGAGGCAATGCATTGTTTCACTTAAGCACCACTACGAGCGCTAATGTGAAGCAATGCATTGTTTCACTTAAGCACCACTACGAGCGCTAATGTGAGGCAATGCAGAGTTTCACATACGCACCACTACGAGCGCTAATGTGAGGCAATGCACAGTTTCACATACGCACCACTACGAGCGCTAATGTCAGGCAATGCAGAGTTTCACATACGCACCACTACGAGCGCTAATGTGAGGCAATGCAGAGTTTCACATACGCACCACTACGAGCGCTAATGTGAGTCAATGCAGAGTTTCACATACACACCACTACGAGCGCTAATGTGAGGCAATGCATTGTCTCACTTAAGCACCACTACGAGCGCTAATGTGAGGCAATGCAGAGTTTCACATACGCACCACTACGAGCGCTAATGTGAAGCAATGCAGAGTTTCACTTAAGCACCACTACGAGCGCTAATTTCAGGCAATGCAGAGTTTCACATACGCACCACTACGAGCGCTAATGTCAGGCAATGCAGATTTTCACATACGCACCACTACCAGCGCTAATGTGAGGCAATGCATTGTTTCACTTAAGCACCACTACGAGCGTTAATGTGAGTCAATGCAGAGTTTCACATAAGCCCTTATAACTACATTCGGTGTGGACATTTTTCAAAAAATTCAAGAAACTCCCGAGGGCATTGAACCAAGGAATAGATTAAAGAAAGAATTAGGTAAATACGTTAATTTGGCTAGGATATGAATAAAAAATACAAGTAAAGAAACAAAAGACTTTAGGCCGTTTTTCCAGAACTGCATTTAGGCCAGAAGTAGTTTTCGAAATGTGCTTTCTTCCAAGTTTGATAGAGCTATCCATTCTGGAACCTTTAGCCCTTCAGAGTTTGACACCATTGAGGAAATTGCTTAATTTTACGATTTTCGTAATATAGCGACGCCTACTTTTTCTGTTAAGACATTTTTTAAACTTTAAAAGGAAATGGATTGTTTAGAACTATTTGAGTAATTCGTTTAAATATTCTGACAACGTGAATGCAAATATGGCAATTTGAATATAATGCTGCTTTCGAATTTAAGTTTGGCCCCATAAAAATTATTTATCCTAGATCTAGCACCATTTCTTTTCTGACTAATGAAAGAAATTGGATAGCTTTGTGAAAATAAATACTCTGCGATACGATCTAGTTATCTATTCTGAATGTGACTGATCTATGTCTTCCTCGTAACATGAGCATTAAGAGAAGTTGTATCGTGTAGCCATCAATCAGTCTGCTTGTCTGTAATCTCGTGTAATCTGACGGTAATATCATACCTCCTACATGTTCAGGCTCTCCCCAGCACTTCAAGCTCTTCCTTATGCCTTCCCATTAACAGTAATTTGAATAGAGCTTATCCGCAGACTTGCTCTCCAGCGCAATGGAAATGATTACACGGAAATGGCGGAGGAAATTTCTCGGTTGTAACGTAGCAGAAGGGCGCATTCCATTCATAAAGGATGGATCCCCACAGGGCTGCTAGGCCGTGTCTTTAAAAAGCACGCTTCTCTGGTCAAGGGAATGGAAACCTATGTTCCCTTTACTTTTTTACAACTTGCAGAAACATCCACACTAACATCGGTTTATGAATAGAGGCTAAAACAGAACGATAAGGAAGGAATGTGTGGAAAGGAAACATTAGAATCGTTTGAGTCTCAAGATACATCTGCACCGGAGAATATTCATAAAACTTACATATCTTGACATCAGTGGCAAAATCCTTGGACGAACAAATAGATTTAACTGCCTTTGCCGCTGTACAGATCATAGATTAAATCTGAATGTAAAATTCAGGACTGGCATTGAATAAGCAAGAAAAGTTTCACGTGAATTAAGCTTGAAACATGAAAAAAACTATTCCAATCTAAGAGTTAGTGGAATCATTTGAGATGTAGATCGATGTATGTCGAAAATATCCTGGTCATCACGAACAACAAACCAAGAAATTATTCACAAAATGTGATCAAAAATGAGATGCTTCTCGCGACGAGAATCTGGAAACTACCTCAGTTTATAACAGAACGGATAAAAGTAAGAAAAAGAGAAGAGAAGAATGAGAAGAAAATGACTGATACATACTACAGTGGACATATTATATGAATAATCTGAGAACAGCTGACAATGGATTTGCATGTGTCATTATGATTGCCAAACTTTTTTAACGAGCGGCATTGGAGAAATAGTAACAATTATTCTTTGATTTTATGGTTGATGATTTATTGCTATTTAGTTTTAAGCGACGTACAGCAAACATCGACGCCTTTCCTCTACCATTCACAATCAAGCGAAGTTCTCGAGTTAACACCTATTACAAAATTGAAATATTTGTATAAACACTTTAGTATGGTGTTGAAGTCAGGGCCTTCTGCGGTAGTGAGAATATTGTGTTTCCAAACCTGTTGTCTTACACTGACTGACAGAGCAAATGCAACACCAAGAAGGAGTGGTCAGAACTTTATACCAATTGCAGGGTAGACTGACGTCACTGAGGTATGCTCATGATGTGAAATGCGCCGCTGTGCTGCGCACGTAGCGAACGATAAATGGGACACGGCGTTGGCGAATGGCCCACTTCGTACCGTGATTTCTCAGCCGACAGTCATTGTAGAACGTGTTGTCGTGTGCCACAGGACACGTGTATAGCTAAGAATGCCAGGCCGCCGTCAACGGAGGCATTTCCAGCAGACAGACGACTTTACGAGGGGTATGGTGATCGGGCTGAGAAGGGCAGGTTGGTCGCTTCGTCAAATCGCAGCCGATACCCATAGGGATGTGTCCACGGTGCAGCGCCTGTGGCGAAGATGGTTGGCGCAGGGACATGTGGCACGTGCGAGGGGTCCAGGCGCAGCCCGAGTGACGTCAGCACGCGAGGATCGGCGCATCCGCCGCCAAGCGGTGGCAGCCCCGCACGCCACGTCAACCGCCATTCTTCAGCATGTGCAAGACACCCTGGCTGTTCCAATATCGACCAGAACAATTTCCCGTCGATTGGTTGAAGGAGGCCTGCACTCCCGGCGTCCGCTCAGAAGACTACCATTGACTCCACAGCATAGACGTGCACGCTTGGCATGGTGCCGGGCTAGAGCGACTTGGATGAGGGAATGGCGGAACGTCGTGTTCTCTGATGAGTCACGCTTCTGTTCTGTCAGTGATAGTCACCGCAGACGAGTGTGGCGTCGGCGTGGAGAAAGGTCAAATCCGGCAGTAACTGTGGAGCGCCCTACCGCTAGACAACGCGGCATCATGGTTTGGGGCGCTATTGCGTATGATTCCACGTCACCTCTAGTGCGTATTCAAGGCACGTTAAATGCCCACCGCTACATGCAGCATGTGCTGCGGCCGGTGGCACTCCCGTACCTTCAGGAGCTGCCCAATGCTCTGTTTCAACAGGATAATTCCCGCCCACACACTGCTCGCATCTCCCAACAGGCTCTACGAGGTGTACAGATGCTTCCGTGGCCAGCGTACTCTCCGGATCTCTCACCAATCGAACACGTGTGGGATCTCATTGGACGCCGTTTGCAAACTCTGCCCCAGCCTCGTACGGACGACCAACTGTGGCAAATGGTTGACAGAGAATGGAGAACCATCCCTCAGGACACCATCCGCACTCTTATTGACTCTGTACCTCGACGTGTTTCTGCGTGCATCGCCGCTCGCGGTGGTCCTACATCCTACTGAGTCGATGCCGTGCGCATTGTGTAACCTGCATATCGGTTTGAAATAAACATCAATTATTCGTCCGTGCCGTCTCTGTTTTTTCCCCAACTTTCATCCCTTTCGAACCACTCCTTCTTGGTGTTGCATTTGCTCTGTCAGTCAGTGTATTTGATTTAAATTTGGAATAATAACTTCATTCTATTTCAAACTTATGAATAGTTTAGAGATAATGATAGAAAACTACATGTTCTATGTATTTCTGAGAAAATCGTTTCAGTTTAGAGTTTTTACGGAGACATTCTTTGCTCTGGAATTCGATTCGTTTCAGGGTAGACGATCTCAGTGGGGTTGATCTTGGCTGTGGATGGTAGCAGCTGTGAATGTTTAAATGTTAAACTCCACGTCGCTAACTTCCCGCATGTTGACGATCTCATATGAAAGATAGATCGAGATAAAATCTGTAGCAATTGCATTAATATTAAATACATTACATTATTAATTTAATCTTTTACGAGAAATCATTCCTTCCTTTCAGATATTTCTTCCTTCATTATCATAAAATCAGAACTTTCTCAAATATGCGTAAGTTTTTGCAGCTTTCACGACCCTATTGCACATTGAATAGGGTTGAGTATAGTACAGGCAAAAAAGATATTAGGTACAGAGGAAAACTGATCTGCCAGTCAGAGGAGCGGCAAGATCCGACAACATTCGGATTTCACATCTGATGTTCTACCTAACCACCGTCCAGAATTATGCACATCGATTTTGATGTCGTATTTAGCTGTAGAAATGATCAAGGGACCTCAAGAAGTGCAATACGTAATCACATCACGTTCTAGGAAACGTGGCTGGCTATCACTTAGCTCGCCTATTTTGTATATTTTATTCCATACAAAGCCGAGTAGTTTGGAGTTACCGCTACTGACTATGTAGTATATCTTTGCAGTAAATACTATATATAACAGTAATATCAAATATTATACGATAACACACTCAACCTATTAAAATGGTAACTATGTGGATGATATTTTGGATTTTTCATGTCACTTGTTCAAAAAATAACTATTTTTCAGAATTACATAGAAAATTATAATACATATGAACTGAAATACAAAAAGTTGTGTCTGAGGAAGATAAGATCGTCAATTAACTGAGAGATTTAAACAGTACAGATATATAATATGCTGAGGAAACTGCAGACAAATATATCAACTGGAAGCTGTTCCAGACTAAGTTTTAGATTGATCGACTTACCTTTGAGGCAGATCTTGTTTCTTCTGAAGTTAAGAGACGTCTCGTTGTGTAGCGGGTTGTACGTGCTAACATTCAGCTGGAGGAGCACTTCAATCTCCGCGCTCTCTAGACCGGTACACGGGAACCGTACCCTGGAGACAAGAAAAACAAATACCTAAGTGTTCACCCTTAAAACACGGACGCTATTTGGTTACTAAATTAAGGTTGTAACATTGATTAAAAATAGTATCAATCAACGGATAGCCTGGCTGGGTAATTCAGGCGGTAGAGCGTTGGCCTGCTCAGCTCAGGTTGGTGGGTTTGATCCCTGCTCAGCCCGGTGGTATTTGAAGGTATTTCGATTCTTCAGCCTTGTGTCTATGGATTTACCGGCATGTTAAAGGAACCCTTGCGGGACAAAATCCCGGTACCTCGTTGTCTCCGAAAACCGTAAAAAATAGTAGTTATTGAGACATAAATTCATTAAAATAATAATAATACAGAAGACGGTATAACGACGAACGATACACCCACGTAGAGAATACAACCGATACCATCAGGAAAAAAAAAGAATTACCTTTTCTGGGCATGTGACACGAATGCACCCAGCAAGACTAACCAACCGCACCATTACCTTCTTTCAGCAGAAAAAAGAAACAAATGAGCTTGGTCCATTGAAGTGGATAGAGACCTTGAGGAAGTGGGAATCACGCATAATGACATCCAGGCACTCGGCTATCACTCCCTGTCAGACGAATATATTGTATGTAAGTTCCGATACTATAGCTTGTATGTTCAAATATGAATAAATATCTAATGCCAGTGGACCTTGTTTTGATTTTTCTTTTAGAGAAAGATGGATCTTAGGTTAATCCACTGCCAAACGTTACCTCAGTTTTCATCCAAGACACAGAATTCCATTCCCAACGTAGGGAGCAGGTAATAAATTATAATTAAAGGAGCTTTCAGCTTTAAAACTGACATTAACTTTGGGGTAAGCGGTATTATTATTTTCAATTTTCCAATAATCTGATTCAATTCAGATTCCGATCTGCATTTTATTATGCAGCTATTTCGATGAGTTGTTTGGGAAAAAAATGAAACGCGCAATTAAAAAAATTCGAAGCAATTAGTAAAGAGTTCACCTCTGAGGCATAATGGGAAATATACCAGTTGGGGTAATGAGAGTTGGCAAGATAATGAGCAGAGTATGTTGGGAATTTTGTTAGCGGTGCCTTAAAATGGAAAATATTTTGTCATTCGTATCAATGCACACACATATTGGAGAGGGGAAATCGTAATTGAATGTATTTTACTGGCAGGGGCTCGCATAATTTTATTTCAACAGTATGGACATGTGCAGAGCTTGTCTCAACGTGGTATCTCGTCGCCTACCCGAGTTATTCTAATTTGACTTTACTCTCCCAAGCACCGATTTGAGCTTAAAATGGTAGATGGGCGTTCTGATGAATATTGCGTCCTCTTAACTTGAAATGTATTTGGATGGACACTTACAAAATTCGTCGAGGGACAAGCAATGTTAAAAATATCAAAAAGAGAATAGGACCTAATACAGAGCCCTGTGGTTCACCGGTTTAGATATTTCGAGGTGTCTCTCTTCAACTTTAAAAAGAACAATTTTTTCTCTGCCATCAATATTGTCTTGATATTCTTACACTATCAGTGTAAGGTTAATTTGCTCAAGCATGAACAACAATTATCACAAATGATGATGATCTTTTACAAGTTGATTAACGTCGCTCCGACACAGATAGGTCTTACGGTGATGATGGGATAGTGAAGTGATAGGAATGGAAATAATCTTAATAATAATAATCATCATCATCGGCATTCAATAGATGACAAGCATACTGATGTCTTCCAAATGCACCAAGGTCATCAATTATGGGTTCTTAGAAGGCTAATGAATCCAGCTTTGTAAGCACAAACTCTGCAACAATACTACTGCTAGGGTACATGTGAACGAAAATATTTCGCTTGCAATCAATTGATTTTTTATTTCTCTAGTGTACCGTACGTTCATTTGAGAACGTCTTACTTAGAAAAGCATTTAATGGTTTTATTTTGGATTTTTGTTTCTTACTGAGGAAGAATACAAGGGGAAATAACCATCACTGTTTGAATTTTACGTATCACTCCTAAATTGACGTGTTATTTAGGCCTACTTATTTATAAAACTAATCCTAAAACTGAAATTAGAATCGTTAAATTTATTCAAGGTGGGAAATCTTCAAGTGAACGCACAGTATACATTTTTTACAACTTGTTTTACGTCGCACCGACACAGACAGGTCTTATGGCGACGATGCAATAGGAAAGGGCAGGGAGAGGACAGGAACCGGCCTTGGCCTTATTTAAAGCTGGTGTGAAAATGGGAAACCACGGAAAACCATCTTCAGGTCTGCCGACAGTGGGGTACGAACCAACTATCTCCCGAATGGAAGCACTAATTCAAATTATGAAATGTAAGATGAATGTTGTCCTTGTTTGTACAGCATTGTTAACAACTAGGAAAAAATGTTTATGTCGGTGCGACGTAAACCAAATTATAATGAACGTAGTGTTTTTTAATTTATTATCCTTTGCAAAAAAAATTGTACTCTACCAAGAAAATTCGCTGTCCAAGCCCCCTGCGATCCATTGTTTCTTTAATAATTTTATGCTCGACGATAAATATTATATGCCAGAAAACGGAATCTTAATGATGCTCATCATAGTTCAAGTTTGATTATGATACAGGTTCTCCAGCGATCAGAGTTCAGATTTTCATTATGATACAACTATTTGACCAATTAGGTAAGGATAGCATCGAACCTGCCCTCAACGCACTAGCTTCGCACTTGTTTCCTGTCAAGGTCTCTGATCCACTCACGGAAAATCAGTAACCCAGCGCATGCGCTCTACGCCCTGTTCAGTAAACTCAAGTGTCAAGCGAAATGTCGACAAAAATGTATGAATATTTTAAAAAATATATAGAGTTATAGTTATCGTCGGGCGAAACAGTCGTATGCAACTCGCCTGTAATGGCAATTAAGACACTCGTATGGAAATGATAAAACTCATTCGTTTTATAAACATACTCGTGTCTTAATTATTGCCATTATAGGCTTGTTGCTTAATGTACTAGTATAACATTATCTCTCTTCTTCCTATTTTTGCGTTGAAATCACTACCCAGGTATTTGATCCTAAGTGAGTCTATTTCTCTACATACTTTCAACAAATGTGGCAATTCCATTATTTTCCCACATAGCAAACTCCAGTTCTCTTCATTTTCCCCTCTAACTCATACCACGAAGCCAGCTCGCTGGATGCAGCAACCTATTGATCAACCAATCAATCAATACTGATCTGCATTTAGGGCAGTCGCCCAGGTGGCAGATTCCCTGTCTGTTGTTTTCCTAGCCTTTTCTTAAATGATTTCAAAGAAATTGGAAATTTATTGAACGTATCCCTTGGTAAGTTATTCCAATTCCTAACTCCCCTTCCTATAAATGAATATTTGCCCCAGTTTGTCCTCTCGAATTCCAACTTTATATTCATACTGTGATCTTTCCTACTTTTATAAACGCCACTCAAACTTATTCGTCTACTAATGTCGTTCCACGCCATCTCTCCGCTGACAGCTCGGAAGATACCACTTAGTCGAGCAGCTCTTCTTCTTTCTCTAAGTTCTTCCCAACCCAAACTTTGCAACATTTTTGTAACGCTACTCTTTTGTCGGAAATCACCCAGAACAAATCGAGCTGCTTTTCTTTGGATTTTTTCCAATTCTTGAATCAAGTAATCCTGGGGAGGGTCCCATACACTGGAACCATACTCTAGTTGGGGTCTTACCAGAGATTCTTATGCCCTCTCCTTTACATACTTACTACAACCCCTAAACACCCTCATAACCATGAGCAGAGATCTGTACCCTTTATTTACAATCCCATTTATGTGATTACCCCAATGAAGATCTTTCCTTATATTAACACCTAGATACTTACAATGATCCCCAACAGGAACTTCCACCCCATCAACGCAGTAATTAAAACTGAGAGGATTTTTTCTATTTGTGAAACTCACAACCTGACTTTTAACCCCGTTTGTCAACATACCAATGCCGGCTGTCCATCTTACAACATTATCGTTGATGAATTGATGATGAATACATTACAAATAACATTCTTGTTTCAGAAAAGTGAACACATTTTCTTGTTAAAACCATCGCTAAAACATCTTAGTTTAAACAATGCATTAACACATTCGCTAATGAAGACTTTGATTTATTCAATTTTAAATATGATTAAAGCATTATTTTCAAAACAGAAAACTGTGTTAAGGACGGTCATTGCAAAATTTCAAGCTGGATATTATGACAGCCTTATATCTGTGACAAAGTATGATAATATGATTTATCTGTAAATCTCCCCTTTGAATGTGAGATTTGTTGAACTCACGTTGCTTACTTTGCAAGTAATGATTAAATGAATTTGAAAACAATATCCTGGATTATGTCTGTTCCAGTACACAGTGTTGAACATAGATTTGTGCGAATATGACAGGTGTTACAGTACAGTACTGTGGATTAGTGCGTGGGTATTTTAACAACAAAGTGCGTGTGTATTTTCATTTTGTTAATTAGTGCAGCTATGTGGACTGCTTCACGAACGAGTGAGCAAAGTATTATTTGATTCAATCAGTTCCAAGTGGATGTATTGTTTGCACATTTGTTATTGGCCTGTTTGTTTTGTTCCCCATGCTGTAGGCCTCTTTCCCGAAAACCTTTTGTTTTATAACCACCTATACGTTTGAGGGTTAAAACGGGATTCCATTAGCCTAGTGAGATGACTTGTTACTTCTTTTGAAAAGCTTTCAGGGGCAGCAGAAGTTTTCTCATAATATGTATTTCGCGCATATTTATAGTCAAAATATTGTGTGCTATTCCGGCGACCATTTTCTTGGACGTATATTCTTGATAGGTGGGGCTGGCTATCTTGTGGCATAATATGGGAATGAGTTGTAACTTATCATTCAGTGCAAATAATGAAATAATAGTAAAAACAGCACTCAAACAACTAGGTTTTATCATTCGAAACGGGAAGGACCTAAATAACATTAAGACTTCATGTGTTCTCTATAACTCATTCGTGAGGTCAAAATTAGAATATGCATCCGTTATATGTATGCCAAGTTAAACATCATATATAAATAAAATTGAAATGGTTCAAAAGCGATTCTTACGGTTTATTTATTACAAGAAGCATGATCATTCAGCATATAGGTTGAGAAGAATTTAGCTACAATTCATTAAACGCTCGCCAAAGATTATATCAACAACTATTCCTACACAAAATTATAAATGGCGTTATACTTTCTATGCTGGCCAGAATACATTTTATCGTAAGCAAATCAAACTTGCGTAGCGGGACGTACTTTTACAATCCCTTATCCAACATATTAATTCATACAAATTCGCCATTAGTAAGGATGTGTAGTATGTTTAATGACTTATTAAAAACCACGACATAGATCTCTCAATGTCCCTAACAGACTTCAAAAATGTCTATTGATTTACTTTAGTGAATATATTTAAACAATCTTCACAAATAGCATCTCATAAAAAGAAAATAGAATTCATTACACTATTTCTTTGTCAATACAGTAGAACCCCGCTTAAACGAAACCCGGCTTAACCGAAATGCTCTGGCAAAACAATAATAATAACAATCCATGCATATTTATAAAAAATACGAAGGATGAGAACATGAAAAGAGGAAAGTATATGTACCAACATTTAAAGTGACAAATAGACGAAAAGAAGTAAAGTTAACGTTCAGTTGCCAAATACGCATACAGGATACCAGTCTACGAATTTCACATGCTGACCATCCTCCATTCTGCCCTGACCTGGCACCCAGTGGTTTTCATCTCGTTGTACCGTTGAAGAAGCACATGGGCGCAAGTAAAAGCAACCCATGGTGTTCCCCGCGTGATGGTACTAATCACAAGTAGACTCATAGTTTTAATTCGATCATCCCTTGGTCGCTCCTTTTAGTCGTCTCTTATGACGGGCAGGGGATACCGTGAGTGTATTCTTCGTCTGCGTTCCGCATCCACAGGAGGTAGACAAAGAGAAAAAAGAAGAAAAGAGGAGGGATCCGTCACTTCGAAAAATAAAATACCGGTAACGGACGAAGAAAGGCAAGGGCCACGATGGGCGTGAAAATGAAAGACTCCCTAGGCCTCGAATACTCTAATACCGTCGGGGTCGGAAAAGAACAAGAGTTGACCAAGAGAGGTCGGAAAGGATAGATGAAAGTGAGGAACTTGACACAGGTAAGTGGAAGCAATGCCAGGACTCAGCTAAGAGCCTCATGTTCGCCAACCCACGTTCCCAAGTTGAGAGCCCATGGGCCTGCTGGGTGAATTATTCATCTGCGGCCCCCACCCACAGGGGGTTAGGCATCAGGACAGATAATGGATTAGTTGATTTTTTTGCTATTTAAAATTTGCTTTACGTCGCACCGACACAGATAGGTCTTGTGGCGACGATGGGATAGGAAAGGCCTAGGAATGGGAAGGAAGCGGCCGTGGCCTTGATTAAGGTACAGTCCAAACCATCTTTCGGGCTGCCGACAGTGGAGTTCGAACCCACTATCTCCCGATTACTGGATACTGGCCGCACTTTAATCGACTCGGTGTATTAATTGGTACAACTACTGTATTCGCAGTGTCAATTTTAATCTTAAATGAAATGTCGTATGGCTTTTAGTGCCGGGATATCCCAGGACGGGTTCGGCTCGCCAGGTGCAGGTCTTTCTATTTGACTCCCGTAGGCGACCTGCGCGTCGTGATGAGGATGAAATTATGATGAAGACAACACATACACCCAGCCCCCGCGCCGTAGGAATTAACCAATTAAGGTTAAAATCCCCGACCCGGCCGAGAATCGAACCCGGGACCCTCTGAACCGAAGGCCATTACGCTGACCGTTCAGCCAACGAGCCGGACAATCTTAAATGTTAATACGGCAGTCTGTACATAGCGGAACAACAATTTGTAACGCTTTTAGCTTAAAGTGCTAAGCTCACGAGTCATCATTAGTCAGTATAAATGTAAAGTTGGAAAGCGCCTGCTTCTAAATCACAGCTGAGTCTATTATTAACTGGGCTGTTGTGGTACTCGGCAGTACCATGCCTCATTAATTCAAGCGCAGCCTTTTATGTAATTGATCACCTGTTATATTAACATTCACAGAACGCAGAATTTTGCATGAAATGAATCTGAACTTTGCACCGTATCCCGCAGGTCAATTAAGACTCAGAATTACGATATCATAGAGATTTCGTTTTTAAATTCATTACCAATTGAATAAATACGGTAGAGAAGGAAACAGGTTTAAACAGCTACTCGACCACCATCTGCTGTAAATGCGAATGTAGAAATCAAGATTAGGAATGAACTGGCGAGACGTGGGTTCATGTGAATGACTCAATTATTTCGTGACTCTCAATTTAATGATTACTGTTCAGTGCTTTGTTTTGTCTACCCTGCTATATGGAGTAGAATCATGGAATCTCAAGACAGCTTTGTAGCATAAACTCGAAGTTTTTGAGATCTAGGGGATATCAACGTATGCTGAAGACGCCTTAGACAGCACGCGGGCATTGAGCGGCGCTACCATTTACAGTGAAACCTGTCTTCAAGGGACCGGGGGAAAATTCCGCTAAGGGCAGTTTCCACTTCATGAAGGTGTACTAGAAAATAGTATACATTTTTCAGTTATTCGTACTAAACTCTAGATAAAACGTTAAACATTATTATAATACATTGTATTGATCGAAAACGTTACATATTCCTTTATTTAAACACTTTTAAATGTGTGGTTCCACATTGTCAATACTATTAACAATCCTTCGATATGTTACTAATGGCCGTACATGTTTGGAGAAGGTAGAATGTTCTCTTCTTCACCGCAATAATAATCACCAATATTCTCTTGAACTTGTTACATCATAAAATCACAATTCTTAATTGATGCTAAACACTTTAAACTAATTATAAAGATTTATAATAACTGTTCTTGATTGAATTATTTAAGAAAAACATCTAATTCTAATCTCAGAATATCGTTATAGAAAAAACACATAATAAATATTTCTTTAAAAGAGTCTGCATCTGCATTAAAATTCAAAATTAATGCATCGAATGATTAATGTTAGCAGCTCTTGTTAAATACTTGAAAAAACCAGCAGACCTTGGCTCTCATCGATTTGAAAATCGTGCGAGCCATATAAACCCTTCTCTTAATGGTACAAATGACTGCCAAACAGACAAAACTCGTATCACCTTCAGCCTGCTTTACAAACGAAAACAAGTAACATCTTTAAAGGTGTTTCAATAAATGAATTCTGGGTCTATACGGACCTAAGATAATTGACGATTTTGGTTAAAATAATTAGTTCTCAAATATGATAAAAGAAATGAGAGGGAGGTTATAAAATGAAAATCGCTGAAAGGATCATAAAGCAATTGCCTGCAGAGAAAGGTGCGGTCCCTATAAGAGCGGTGAGGTCCTAAACTCGCCGCTGAAGGGTCATGGGTGTACACTACATGACAACAGAGCGAGCACAAGTAGATCGTTTACTGCACCCAGTCGTGCTGAAAACAGTTAAATGGAGGCTTCAAAAGAAGAGCAAAAGTGGTGTAGAGCATTTCTTGACAACAGAAGGATTGAGAGGAACGAAAATTCATCGAAGAATAGTACAAGTGTACAGAGAACACTGCACGTCCGTTGCAAGAGTCAACGTATGGCACAAGGTATTCAGGGAAGGACGCATGTCGTTGGCCGATGATGCACGGTCTGGAACGACACATCCCACTACCGATGCCATTGTCCAGCAGGTGGACGCCCTCATTATGTATGACGTGCAAGTTACGCTAGCAGCCATTGCCGCAGAGGTCGGAGTGAACATCGGAATTGTTCACGCCATTATTAAAGACAGATTGAAATTTCGCTTAAAGTGCACCCAATGGGTACCTCACAGTATTCAACGAGCATTGGAAGCATGTCGAATGAACCTTTCTCTTGAACATCTGCTGCGCTGTGCCAAGGAAGGGAATAGGTTCCTGTCACGAGTAGTCGCTCGAGACGAGACATGGTGTCATTACCCGAGTCAAAACGACAAAGACTGCAGTGGAAGCATGCAGAGACGTCGCCACCCCAAAAATTCCAATGTGAGCTAAATAAGACTCTGAGAGGCAAACGATTCACCTCGGACACCGACGTAGCCGCAGAAAATTTACGAGACGGCCATTGTGTTGCACTGGAACAAGTGCCTTAACAGTTCTGGGCAATGTTTTGAAATCACGGTACAGGTTTTTATTTTATACCTTCCAGCTCATTTATTTTTGAATGACACTTATACATGTCAAACATTATCAGAATAGATAAACATTTCAGTACTTTTGCCGGCAGGCACCTCAGTGCGTGTTATCCTGGACGTTGGGTAGGTAGATGTAGAGCAATTGCTTGGCCGCCACACTCCCCTGACTTGAAACCTCTGAACTTTTAGCTTCGGAGACACGTAAATTCTGTCGCGTATTCTACTGCCGTTGATTATGAACCAACTAAAAGTTCGGATAAGTCTGCAAGTACGTCTTGCCATACCCCTATTTTTCTTACGTTCATATGATGAATCCATTTCTGTACTTTTTACCGTGAGTTTTGATATATCCTGTACAGGCAAATATTAACTATATCTGAAATAGTTCTAGTGTACTTAGATAATTTATTAAGAATTTGTTAAAATGTATGAAGTTAGTTTTAGAGTATCTTTGTAATAAGAATAAATGATGATAATTTTATTGGCTTTACGTCCGACTACCTACTTTACGGTTTCAGAAAGAGAGGTGCCGGAATTTAGTCCCGCAGGAGTTCTTTTACGTGTCAGTAAAGGTACCGACACGATTCTCGCGGTACTTGAGCACCATAAAATACCACCGGACTGAGCCAGGATCGAACCTGCCAAGCTGGGATCAGATGCCGGGCTCCTCACTTTCATCTGCACTGTTCGGCCTTCCTTAGTAGGCTGTTGTTCTTTTCCCACCCCGTCGGTATTAGGTATCGAGGCTTGGGGAGTGTCTTGTTTGCACGACCTTCGTGCCCCTTGTCTTTCTTTGGCCGATACCTCCATGTTTCGAAGTGTCGCATCTCTTCCATTGTTTCTCTCTGATCAGTGTTATATAAAGATTGGTTGCCTAGTTGTACTTCCTGTTAAAACAATAATCACCACCACCATCAGAATCTTTGTCGTTATTCAGGACGCTGTAATATATTTTCCAGGACTAAGTGAAGCCGAGAAATTTGAGAGGAAGATCCTCCACATGATAATGAATCCAAAAGTCGCGGATGGCCAGTTGTTGTGGAAGACATTGCCAAGTTTTGTTAATTGTTGTAAAAGGTGTACCCTAGTTATCAGAACCAATATGACACCGTTTTCTTGGACCGGATGTGTAGCCTTAACCGCCCGACGAAATCGGAGTGCACCTGCAAGACAATTGTCGGTGGAGCTTGCAGCCGTCTCAGAGGTTGCCGTTTCCCGGCAAACTGTGTACCGGAGGCTCAGAACAGCAGGGCTGTTTGCCAGATGTGCAGCGGTGTGTGCCCCGCTCACTCCAGGTTAAAATTCCCGACCCTTCAGGGAATCGAACCTGGGACCCCTGTAACCAAAGGCCAGCATGCCATGGAGAAGGACAGAAAGAGGGTAGTAACTATGGAAGGATTCTAAGGAAGATTGAACAAGAACCTGGTGCGAAGTGGTCCGAGGACGGAAAGAAACAGCATAGTGAAAGGATGAAAGAATTTTGGAAGGAACGGAAGAGAAATCAACAAAGTATGAAGAATTGAATTGAAATTGGCACGTGGTCCTTAGCAGGCCTCATCGGAAAGAAGAAGGATATGCAAGTTCACACTTTGGAAGAGATAGCAGCGAAAACCGAGGACAAGAGGCGACATGGACAGAACTATACAAGGAATGTGAAAGATTCAGTCAATGAGGGAAAGAAGGCACAAATTTTATGTACATCTGTTTAGAACGTATGAGAAGTGGCTGAAAAAAAAACACATTTTGAAAACCCTTAACCTGTAGACATAAAATATCCGACAAACGGTCCAGGAATGTAAGAAAGGGTCTCGTTCAATCTGCATTAAGGCGGGAAGACATTCTAGACCGAACAAAGTATACATAAGTGACCGACAGCTTCAAAGGCTTCCATGACGAAGAGAAAGCGAATAGGGGTGGACAGAGGAAAGAAGACAGACTTACAGAGAAATAATACAAAGATTTTGGACTGCAAAGAAGGATTCCAGTAATATGTGATCGTTGCTTAACGTGGTCTCAAATGGCTGCAAAAATATAATAATAACAACGGATCACTCACGAAAGATATAGAAAAGAAAGAAAGAGAAATCTTACGGAAAATTTTCGGCCCAGTCTGCACATAGGTAGTATGGATGAAAATAAAATCTCATTAAATTTATTGACATACTGAAAAATCTCAGACACTATCAGGAAAAGGATGTTGAAATTCTACGGTCACAATCTCAGAATGAACAATGAGAGACTGACCAAAATAACTGAAAGTCAAGAACAACTGGCTAAATGAAATAGAATCAGATCTTCAGGAAATCAACATCAACCAGGATTTTGTGAAGAACAGATCTGCTTTCAGAACACTGATTAATAATCATTGTTTCGCGGAGTCAAAAGCTAGAACTAATAAAACCTGGACAGAAGAACATAAGAAGAATTTCAGTGAGAGGATGAAGGGAATTTGGGAAGAGAAGAAAGCAAAATGATCACCTAAATAAGTTCAAGTGAACTCCTCAGTTGGGAAAAACGATGTGATAAAATAAAATAATACTGTAATATGCAATAATAGGCTGGATTAAAGAAGTAAAGACAGATTTACAAAGCAACTATGGGCAGAGAGGATTTTAGAAAGAGGGTAGTAAGTACGGAAGGATTCCAAGGAAGATTGAACAAGAACCTGGTGCGAAGTGGTCAGAGGGCATAAAGGACCAGCATAATGAAGGGATGAAAGAATTTTGGAAGGAACGGAAGAGAAATCAACAAAGTATGAAGAATTGAATTGAAATTGGCACGTGGTCCTGAGCAGGCCTCGTCGCAAAGAAGAAGAATATGCAAGTTCACACTTTGGAACAGATAGCAGTGAAAACGGGCCTGCAGACATCGTTTGAAGAGTCCCATTTCATGAACAACATTAAAGAAGCCCCGAGATATTTACTGAAAACAAAGAAAAATAAGATAAATAAAGTTGTTAAATTCAAGTACCTTGGTGAGATACTTCAGCCTAACGGGCACGATAAAGAAGGAAACCGCTAGAGAGCAAGAAAAATGGAGCTTACATTTAACCTTACGGAAAACAAAAAACACATACAACAAGAAAGCGATTTCTATTAGGACTAAACTACGACACTATCAGGCAGTAATCCAGCCAGAATGTCTGTATGCTACAGAATGCCTAGGATTAACAACCAGAAAATATATTGGAAAATAGAGAAGGATAGAAAGATTTTAAGAAAAAATTTCGGACCAAAAAAGTGTGCAGACACATACCGTTTACGCAGTATCAGGGAAGTATACACAAAATGCAGCAGGATTTCAGATACAATACACAAACGAAAAGTTAAATTATATGGACATATTTCAAGAATGCTCGACGACAGACCCAGTAAGATTTTTTTAAACCATTTCAACAAACCCAGTAGGAACGGAAACTCTTAATAATGTTATTTGTTTTACGTCCCACTAACTACTCTTTTACGGTTTTCGGAGACGCCGAGGTGCCGGAATTTAGTCCAGCAGGAGTTCTTTTACGTGCCGGTAAATCTACCGACACGAGGCTGACGTATTTGAGCACCTTCAAATACCACCGGACTGAGCCAGGATCGAACCTGCCAAGTTGGGGTCAGAAGGCCAGCGCCTTAACCGTCTGAGCCACTCAGCCCGGCGCCGGAAACTCTTATCACAAATGGTTTGTTAACACCAAGAAGGATCTGCAAGAGATAAATATCATGGATCAAGACAATCACAATAGTACCACTTTGAGATATAAGATACGCACATTTGAGGAGTTTCTAGAGCCAGAAACAGCGACCAAGAAGAAACAGAATTGGACGGATGCAAATAAAGAAGCTGTAAGCAAGGAAATGAAGTTATACTGGCGCCAAACAAAAATTAAATAATGAATAGTTATTTATGTGGTCCATAGATGGCCAAAATCGATCGTGAATAATAATAATAATAATAATAATAATAATAATAATAATAATAATAATAATAATAATAATACATTTTTCGCAATATGCTTTACGTCACACTGACACAGATAGGTCTTATGGAGACGACGGGATAGGAAAGGCCTAGGCATGGGAAGGATGCGGCCGTAGTCTTAATTAAGGTACAGCCCCAGACTTTTCCTGGTGTGAAAATTGGAAACCACGGAAAACCATCATCAGGGTGGCGACAATGGGGTTCGAACCCACTACCACTCGGATGCAATCTGACAGCTGCGTGCCCCTAACCGCACGGCCAACTCGCCCGGTAAGAATAATAAAAAATAATAATAATATTAATAATAATAAGGGATACCACCAACGAAACCTGGTCAGAAGATCGCAAGAAAATCCACAGCGAGAAGATGAAGAGATTTTGGGGGAAGAAAAAGGCAACGACGTTAGATAAATAAGTTCAATCGCGCTTCTTAGTTTGGCATGACGAAGAAATAATAATAATAATAATAATAATAATAATAATAATAATAATTTATCTGCATTTTGTGTCCTAAGCGTAGAATATTAAGGAAAAAACAGCTCCAAGAGTGATGGATGTCCATGTTTGTATATATGTACAAGGTAAACTGCAGCTGAAGTGCTGTACAGTAAACAGGTTTTAAATGAAAAAAAGTAAATACTTGCCGACGTTCTAAAAATCGCACAGATTGATTTAGTGGGTTCTAAATCAGAGTGGATGTTCGAGCAAAAAGAGGTTTGATAAGCTCCTGGCCATAGATTACTCTGTCACATTCAGTCGTGTGTATGCAAATGTGTTCCACTTATAACGAAACACTGTGTGTGACACTGGGGTAGTAACCATTTATCATACATTGCCGGCCGACTTGTTCCACTCTACTCCGAGAGGAAAGAAGGTCGATTATAGTGCAGTGCCACTGAGTCCAACTCATAGGGAACCTGAAAAATTCTGATGTATCCCAAGGTAGAGGTGAGATTACAAAATATATTTTACATAAAATTAATTATTAACTCATTTCCAAAAAATACAGTTTGAAATCATGTAGGTAACCAGGAATGTGGCCAGCGCGGGTGATACTCAACCTAATTCATTGCGCTTGAGTTGCTTGAAAGGTAATGAGTTTGTTTCTTCTTCTTTTCTTTTCTTCGTTATGCCCATTCTAAGAACGCGTTTGCCTGACGGTTTTCGTCTTCTTATTCTCCCAAAATCTCTTAATGAATTTACTGTGTTGCATCCTGCGTTATGTAGACGACTTGCTACTGTACCCAACAGGGACATGAACCGATGACTGGTAATAACGGGGAAGCGCATTTATTTGTCCGGCAACGAGTTCGCGGAAAATCATAGCTTGGGACGCCACGAGTGTGGTCAAGTCAGGGAAATCCCGAAGCTGATTATAAGGAGAAGTCATCCCCACCTCAGGTTGCTGCCGAGTGGGAGAGGTACATTTTTTCGCATCGAAATATGGGATTTGGTAATTTATTTAGATTGTGTGATGTCCTCTTTACAAAAAAAATATCTGCTAAACGAAGGAATAGTTGTTTACGTAACAACAGAAAGTTACTGGGGCCATGTGGTTTATTTCTTGACACTCCCTTGACAAGGGGAATCCTATGAGCGAAGGGATAGTTGGAGAAATATATTTATTAATTAGAAGGAACTACACGATCGGATTTCGCACGGGTATGTCTAATTTATATCATAAGTAAAGCCCGGATTTTTATGCAGTAACAGGTTAGATTGCAAACTAATTTGGTTAGTAGAAAGTGTCTGCTACCCGCTCTAACATAATGTAGCAAGGGTAACATAAATTATAGGAGTTCTGATGGGCCGTACCCCTATGTTTATGCAATCCCCATAACATAATCATTGTGAAGGTAGACTATACTTGCTGCTCGCTTCAGTAACTTTGCATTCTAACCTATTAAAGCATGAAAGTCCGGACTCTAATCATAATATTACTGGTCACCTGATTGCTGCATTATTAAGCCTCTGATACGCCGAGAACAGGCTATATACGAATTTTGAGAGGGGGAAGTCTCTGTGTTATTGTAAGGTTGTAGAGGCGTCACCCCAGGCACTTCGGTCTTTCCTCTCGCGTGGGACGGACCTATGCCGAAATCGTGCTCGTGTTTCGTTGTGTTGTGTGCTGTTAAAAACAGAACGTTGATAAAACAGCCTAATTCGAGTGAATTGTGAAGCGAATTAATACGTGAGTTAGAATTAACTGCATGATTAAACTCTAGCTTCTTGAACGCAAAATTTAACTTGTAATTTTATTATTATTATTATTATTATTATTATTATTATTATTATTATTATTATTATTATTATTACGATCACGCGAGATAACAAAGGGGACATGTAATAGTACAAGAACTGTTACGGTCTAAGATACAGGGTTGACTAGTGAATACTGTGTGCGGGTCGTGTCGTAATGCCTTGTGTTAATTGCCTTTGATTCGGGGACTTTGCAATCAAAGATCGGGTAGGTTTTCACGCGGTGACGCAGACAATCGGAAAGAGAATAACTGTGTGTATCTGTGCCCAGATAACTGAAGATTTCCAGTGCCAAGGACGATGGATATTAACCACCGCAGTCAGCAGATGGAATCAGCAGTAATCAACATGGACATGAGCCAGCACTAAACCCAGGATGGGCCACCCGAGCTTACCAAGGTATTATCCAGGGATAATAAGGCTAAATAATACCATTATTTTATGCATGACGTAGGGGTAAGGATAATTCTTTATAAAACTGTAGCTGTTGAGTGAAAGGGAATTTAGTTTATTTAAATGTAAACATGCCAAAGCATGATCCAGTTTTCCTTTTGTAACAAGTCTGAGTGATTTAACTTGTAAACATGGGTAAATTTATTTATGGGGAAACGTGTTCTTCTTTCTTATTTGATTTTGGGTTTTACGTTTTTCTATTATTAGTTTTTATAATGATTAATTCTATTGGTTTTTGGGACAGATGAGGTAGGGGGAACTGGTATTTAACCAAAGTACTTATCACTCATGCTGAGTAGTATTAGTGTAGATTAGGTTGTGTGCAAAAAGAAATGCAACCGTGAGAAATCACCCAGAGAACCGAATCTTAACCTCCAATGGGATATTTAGATAGGGACTATTTTCATTTTATTGTGCTCATTTAATGCGTTTTGATAATTGTAGACCTCATTACATTTTGAATCGTGTGAAATTATCAATGTGCTTGTCGTTGTGATTAACGTGTGTGTTTGTTATGACGTAAATATTAAGCGTTGGATTAATGATTATGAAGTCACGTAGGCGCATCAAGTAGAGAGTATGCCCATTTTAAGGGATCAATGATAATAATAATATTAGAAGCCGGTGTTTTGATATCCAGATGTACACGAAATGTGCCGTCAAATATCTTTTATATGCCGACATCGTACGATATACAATTCCAAGAAGATGTTTCTGCATCCATCAAGAATTGGACTCACTATGCAGGGTTTAAATCCGCGTTCTTTAAAACCATCAGAGAACCGCAGAGAGGTAACTAATCTGATGATAAAGTTAGTATAACAACGGTCGTATTTCCAGGGGCGACCCACAACTCAACGACATGTGAAGTGTTATGTGGTATTGATTAGCGAGGATGACCTAGTGGAGGTCCAGCAGGCAAACAAATCTTCAGTCGCAGGCTCTGCTTTAATAAAACTCAGTGTTTTTCTGCATAAATTCTGCAAAGGACACAACACATTTAACAGTAGCTGGCGATGTTCTGCTGGTAGAACACCATTATCGTACGGTACTGCGTATATAATAAACAAGCCCCGGTTTTTAATGACCTTATAAATGCTGAAAACTGACCTAAAATGACTTAAAATGAGCTGCTAAGTGACCCAAAATATTTACTTTTTTCAAATTTCAAAATTCCTTTTAGTCGCAGCAGGGGCTGCCTGGCCGAGGCGGTAAAAGCGTGCTCGGTTCGCCCGGAAGGACGTGGGTTCGAATCCCCGTCAGGAAGTCGTAAAATTTATGAAACGAGATTTCCACTTCCGGAGGTGCATATGTCCCTGAGGTTCACTCAGCCTACACCAAAAATTAGTACCAGGTTAATTCCTGGAGATAAAGGCGGCCGGGCGTAGAGCTAACCACTCTACCCCATCACGTGCCGAGGTTAACAATGGTGGAAGCCTTTACCTTCCACTCCTCCAAGGGCCTTCATGGCCTGTACGGAGGTGACTTTGCTTTGCTTTTAGTCGCAGCGACTCAGATAGGTCTTACGGTGAAAATGAAGAAGGAAAGTGCTAGGACTGGGAAGGAAGCGGCCGTGGCATTAAGTAAGGTACACTCCCAGCATTTACCCAACAATATGACGGAAAATATAGATTTACCCAAAGTAATGAATATGTGAATTGTCCACATTATCTTTAAAACGGAACGGAGTGAATATAATTAATACGTGTCATCAAATAATAATAATAATAATAATAATAATAATAATAATAATAATAATAATAAAATTTATTTTACGTCACCCCGACTCGGCAACGATGGGATTGGAAAGGGATAGGAGTGGTAAGGAAGTGTCCGTGGCATTAATTGAGGTGGTGGTGGTGATTATTGTTTAAAAGGAAGTACAACTAGGCAACCATCTTCTATATAACACTAATCACAGAAAACGAATGTAATGGATCCGGCCAACGGAAGACAAGGGCCAATAAGAGCGTGAGAATGAAGGACTCCCTAGGCCGCGGGTGCTCTAATACCGTCAGGGTCGGAAAAGAACAAGAGTTGACCAATGGAGGTCGGATAGGATAGGTGAAAGTGAGGAGCCCGGCACAAGTTGAAGCAATGCTAGGACTCAGCTGAGGGCCCCGTCAGTCGCCAACCTATTAATTGATGTAGAGTCCCAGCATTTGTCTGGTGTGAAAATGGGGAACAACGGAAAACCATCTTCAGGCCTGCCGACAGATCTCCCGAATGCAAGCTCACAGCTGCGCGACCGTAATCGTGTGATCACTTGCTCAGTATATTACAACTGCTATTATGAACATCTACAATAATAAGTGCCTATCTTGGAATGCCAAATTAAAACATTGCCACAAAGTGTTCTCATATCTTTATTCCCAAGTCTTCCCAGCTCAAAATTTGCAACATTTGCGTAACTCTACTCCTTTGTCGGAAATCACCCAGAACAAATCATGCTGCTTTCCTTTTGATCTTTTCTAGTTTTCGTATCGAATAATCTTAGAGCGGGTCTCATACATAGGAACCAAGTTCTAGTTGGGGTATCATCAGAGACTTACAGGCACTGTCCGTTTCATCCTTGCGTCATCCCTTTAAAAATACCATAATGACCATGTGAAGAGATCTGTACCCTTTCTTAACAACCTTGCGCGACGCTTACCGCACGGTCATTTCGCTCGGTCGACCTATGTGTCTGCTTGTGCTAAGAAATTCCCTCAATGGCCATAATTAAGACATTGCTGCAGGCCTGTGCCATTGTCTGCTTCCTCCTCAAGAGCTGGCTTCTGCAGTTCCTTAGCTGGTTCTCACATATACAAGTCCGCAACCTAATTGGGTCTGGAGGTGAACTGAGAAAGATAAGAGAGAGAGAGAGAGAGAGAGAGAGAGAGAGAGAGAGAGAGAGTTCTTGTCGGTAGGACAGAAGAGAACTATTGGAATGTAACGTCTAATATCGTGCTGTAACTTCAAACAACGGGAACTCTATGAATAATAATATATAGTGATATACACTGACTGACAGAGCAAATGCAACACCAAGAAGGAGTGGTCAGAACTTTATGCCAATTGCAGGGTAGACTGACGTCACAGAGCTATGCTCATGATGTGAAATGCGCCGCTGTGCTGCGCACGTAGCGAACGATAAATGGGACACGGCGTTGGCGAATGGCCCACTTCGTCATTGTAGAACGTGTTGTCGTGTGCCACAGGACACGTGTATAGCTAAGAATGCCAGGCCGCCGTCAACGGAGGCATTTCCAGCAGACAGACGACTTTACGATGGGTATGGTGATCGGGCTGAGAAGGGCAGGTTGGTCGCTTCGTCAAATCGCAGCCGATACCCATAGGGATGTGTCCACGGTGCAGCGCCTGTGGCGAAGATGGTTGGCGCAGGGACATGTGGCACGTGCGAGGGGTCCAGGCGCAGCCCGAGTGACGTCAGCACGCGAGGATCGGCGCATCCGCCGCCAAGCGGTGGCAGCCCCGCACGCCACGTCAACCGCCATTCTTCAGCATGTGCAAGACACCCTGGCTGTTCCCATATCGACCAGAACAATTTCCCGTCGATTGGTTGAAGGAGGCCTGCACTCCCGGCGTCCGCTCAGAAGACTACCATTGACTCCACAGCATAGACGTGCACGCCTGGCATGGTGCCGGGCTAGAGCGACTTGGATGAGGGAATGGCGGAACGTCGTGTTCTCCGATGAGTCACGCTTCTGTTCTGTCAGTGGTAGTCACCGCAGACGAGTGTGGCGTCGGCGTGGAGAAAGGTCAAATCCGGCAGTAACTGTGGAGCGCCCTACCGCTAGACAACGCGGCATCATGGTTTGGGGCGCTATTGCGTATGATTCCACGTCACCTCTAGTGCGTATTCAAGGCACGTTAAATGCCCACCGCTACGTGCAGCATGTGCTGCGGCCGGTGGCACTCCCGTACCTTTAGGGGCTGCCCAATGCTCTGTTTCAGCAGGATAATGCCCGCCCACACACTGCTCGCATCTCCCCACAGGCTCTACGAGGTGTACAGATGCTTCCGTGGCCAGCGTACTCTCCGGATCTCTCACCAATCGAACACGTGTGGGATCTCATTGGACGCCGTTTGCAAACTCTGCCCCAGCCTCGTACGGACGACCAACTGTGCAAATGGTTGACAGAGAATGGAGAACCATCCCTCAGGACACCATCCGCACTCTTATTGACTCTGTACCTCGACGTGTTTCTGCGTGCATCGCCGCTCGCGGTGGTCCTACATCCTACTGAGTCGATGCCGTGCGCATTGTGTAACCTGCATATCGGTTTGAAATAAACATCAATTATTCTTCCGTGCCGACTCTGTTTTTTCCCCAACTTTCATCCCTTTCGAACCACTCCTCCTTGGTGTTGCATTTGCTCTGTCAGTCAGTGTATAAGTACTAGAAAGAAAAATTATACGGAAAATACTCGGCCGCAAGGATCTACAGAGCTCTGGAATTCAAGAAGTAACGATGAAATATACCGGATACAATGCGGAAGAGGCGACTGATATTTTTCTGACAGAATGGATGACAACAGGTTAACCAAACAGATCTTCGACTATCTTTTCAACAAGAAGTGAACAACAACTTGGATTCATGAATTCAAGAAAGATTTGTATAGGAACAACATAAAGGAAGAAGAAGAAACAGAGAGAGACAGAGATTTTTGGAAAGAAAGCGTTAAATATGAAAGGATTCTACGGTCGCGAGGGAAGGAAAAGAAGCTCAAAATTGTCTGAGGAGAGGAGAAGGGGCATAGTGAGCAGAGGAAAGAGTGTTGGAGGAGGAATGAAGCATTGAAATTGTCTCGTGGTTCCTAGAAGACCATAACGGAGGAAAAAAAATAATAACAAAATTTCGCCAATAACTTTGGGGAGAAAAACAATGTTGTTTAAATTAATTGCCTGGCATTTGCAGATGATTTTCCTATACTTTCAGGGAGTCGGACAGATTGAACAACACAAATCAATCTCTCGGTTGAAATAGTGAACAAATCAGGTTTAGGAATCTCTTCAGAAAAAATTTACAAACATAAGAAAGAATCCAACATTTTTGAGAACACATTTTGGACACATAGAGAAAGTAAAGAAATTCAAATACCTGGCAAGAAAGTGATGTAGAAAAATCTGCTGTAGAAGAAAGGTTTCACAAGATGGAAGGAGCGTACGGGATCACTAAGAATTTTTACAAGAAGAAATGAGTGTCTAAGGAAACTTAAAATAAGGCAAAAATAAAACCAAAATATGATCACGTTAGTGAATGTCTTGTTTTGAACTATACTATAGATGAACTTGAAGTACTAGATAGAAAAATCATGATAAAATCATGAGAAAAATATTAAGGCCAGTGAAAAAAGCATAACAATAGAAGATATGAAGTAATAAAGAAATGTACTAGAACATAGAAAACATAATAGAAACCATTAGAAAAAGGACATTGATATTTTTTCTACATATCTATAGAATGGATGAAACCTGGTATTCAAGTTCCTTTGGGAGAAAAAAGTCAACAACGAGCTGAATTGAAGGGGTAAGGAAAGACTTAGAAAGGAAAAAATACACGAAAGGGAAGAGGAAACTATAGAAAGAGAGAATTTTAAAAATGGGAAGGAAAAGAAAACCCAGTCCAACGTGGTCTGAGGAGAGAAGAATAAAGCATAAGCCAGTGATGAAGGAATATTGGAAAGAACAGAAGAAGAAACAAGGAAGGATGGATTGAATTTGAAACGTGGCCCATAGGTCTCACCATTAATAATAATAATAATAATAATAATAATAATAATAATAATAATAGTAATAATAATAATAATAATAATAATAATGTTGCTTGATTCATCAGTCTATAGACTGATTTAATGCAGCTCTCCATGCCACCCTATCCTTGCTAACCGTTTCATTTCTACGTAACTACCACATCCTACACCTGCTCGAATCTGTTTGTCATATTCATAGCTTGGTCTACCCCTACCGTTCTTACCACCTGCACTTCCCTCAAAAACCATCTGAATACGTCCTAAGATGGGCCATATCTCTTCATCATCATCATCATCATCATAATCATAATCAATTGCCCTTAACCAACTCCTGCCGAGTAGGGATATTTATGGCACTTCTCCATCTTCCTCTTTCCTTCCACCAGTCCTCTTCCACAGTCTTGGCCCAATCTAAATTTCGTCTTCTTATGCCACTCTTGACTGATTCAATCCACCTCATTCTAGGTCTTCCTCTTTCTCTCTTGCCCTCGCACTTTGCCTCCAGCTTGTGTCTTGGAATTCTATTCTCCTCCATCCTTTTTACATGTCCAAACCACCTTAGTTTATTCTTTTAACCTCTCTCATTTAGCTTTCCTATCCCAACTTCCTTCCTAACATCTTCATTTTTCATTCTGTCTTTCCTTGTCTTTCCTAGCATACTACTTTGGAATTTTATCTCATTGGCTTGAATTCTACTCTCTTGCCTGCTAGTCAAAGTCCAAGTCTAGTTGCATAAGTCAGTATAAGTACATAGTACATTTTGTACATTATCTCTTTACTTTTCCTTGGTACTTCTTTGCTCCAAACAAGTTTTCTTACAGTTTGGTAGAATGCATTAATCTGCTGTACCCTCCTACTAATATCCATGTCCACCATTCTTAGGAATTTAAAGCTGTCCACAATTTCCAGACCTTGACTTTCAATTTTCACAGTGCCCTTTCCTTGCCTCTCCCCTCTCGACATCACCATAGTCTTGCTTCTCTCTGTACTGATTTTCATGCCATACTTCTCAGTTTTTTCGTTCAGTATATCTAGTTGTTGCATTTCTTTGCTGATCGTTCCCCACATCACACCATCATCTGCAAATAGCAGTATCTTCATCTCTGTATCTCGATAGGCTGCCCTATCTCTTCTTCTGGTAAAATTTAGCAGAATCGATCTCCCCTCACCAATTCGATTCAGTATCTCATCATTCGAGATTCGATCTTCCCATCCCACCTTCAACATTCTTCCGTAACACCACATTTCAAAAGCCTCTATTCTTATCCGTTCTGAGCTAGTTTTCATGGATTTTTGCACTTCCATACAATGCCATGCTCAATACGAAAGTCTTCAAAAATATCATTGTAATTCCTTTATCAATGTTCGAGGTGAACAAATTCCTTTTCTTAAGAAACACCTCGCTTGCTTGTGCCATTCTGTATTTTATGTTCTATTTATTTCTGCGATCTTTAGTTATTTTACTACCCAACTAACAATATTCCTCTACTTCCTTTAGGACTTCATTTCCTAAGGCCACCTCCAAATGGGTGCAAGAGGTCAGGAGGCCTGCAGAAGGAATTACACTAGAGGTGATCCACAATAGAATAGAGTTCAGAAGAAGAATCGACAGTCTAAAATAATTTGAAAAGAAGCTACTCAAACTGAGGCCCGAACAGATCATTTTCGAAGAGGAGAGAAGAATTAGAAGTGAAGGAATGAAGGAATTTTGGGAAGAGAACAGAAGAAAGGCCAAGAAACGTTTCGTTCTATGCGGTCCATATTTGACCAAATTCGGAGAAACAAACAATCAAACAAACAAAATAAATAAATAAATAAATAAATAAATAAATAAATAAATGAATAAATAAATAAATAAATAAATAAATAAATAAATAAATAATATATTTTGTTTATGAAAGGGATATTTAGGAGTTTATTTTAAGTTAGGATAGTTGCTCTAATATTAGGGAAACCTCTGATTAATCCGCAAGGACAATAAGAAAATACATTTAGTTTTCATTGGAATATTTTTTAAATGTTGTAATATTTATTATTTTTTCGGGCCGCTACCCCCCCCCGATGTGAGCGTTAGTTACGAGATTTCTTTTAAGTATTCATATCATTAGAAGAGTTAAGTACATAAAAACAGAGTACTGTCCATACAGTATGTAAATAACGTAATGAGTGAATAAATACTACTACTAATCGACGCAGTCTCATTAGATGTAATAGACTTTCACAATAGGATACAAAAATACTGATGCCAGTGTGTATTTCTCAGCAGACACAATAGGGCTCCACATAGCACGAAAAACATAAAATGAAATAATGGCCTCAATTGAAGGGCAAAGGGCCTGGAAAGGTTTCAAATTGTGCGTTTTGGATAGATCTATCACACTGAAACATACAAATTTCGAAAATCACTTCTGGCCTAAGTGCAGTTCTGTAAAAACAGCCTAAACATTAGCGCTCGAGGTGGTGCTTAAGAGTAAGAATACATTGACTCACATTAGCTCTCGTAGTGATAGAAAAAGGCAAGGATTGTCCTTTTTAGGAATAAATAAAGAATGTATTCTCATACTGCATTATATTTTAATTGTCTAAAATTCGTAGCTCATGTCCCTAGCCAGGCTGAGTGGCTCAGATGGTTGAGGCGCTGGCCTTCTGACCGTAACTTGGCAGGTTCGATGCTGGCTCAGTCCGGTGGTATTTGAAGGTGCTCAGATACGTCAGCCTGGTGTCGGTAAATTTACTGGCACCTTTTAAAACTCCTACGGGATTAAATCTCGGCACTTCGGCGTCTCCGAAAACCGTAAAAGTAGTTAGGGGGACATAAAACAATTCTCACTTATTTATTTATTCATCATATCCCTAGGATGTTTACAACATGGAGTTGCTTGTCTGAAGTGCTAGAACTCTGGATTATTGTAACGTTTACTACCTCATGTACGGTTCCAAAACTACAAATGTAAACGTACTCTATGCCAAAAGGTACACGAGTTCTATAAACAACTATGAAAAAAAACTAACCCGTTATCAACAATGGAACAATTTGTTATAGATATAAATAAATGTATATAAATGTGGGTCAGCCTGTATATCGCCATTCTATCCCGGTAAGCTACAGTGGCCGTCTGTGAAAATGGTAATGCTGCCGTATGGTTGGTGAGGCTGTGATGTATTCTGCATGGGAGGAAATTAGTTTATTATCATCATTTCAAGGGCAGCAATATCCAGCATTTGACGAAACATTGCTCCAGAATTTGATAAATATTTAAAAAATCGTAAAACTGGTATCTCGAGGTCACTTAACAATATGTTCCTTGAAAATATTCCCTAGTTTCTAAACATTAGTGACCAATAGGAATAATCTTGATGATATGCACATAACAGTATTTCCCTTCTCTTACATGTAGATCCATTTCGGAAATTCACAGGACTCAGGACTGCCAGGCACATTCTGCATAGAAATCTGATTACGGAAGCCAGCTGATGATGTAAATGATGTTATGTTGATATTGTTCATTATGCAAACGTTAGTGTTACGTAGTACTAACGGAAATTAATGCTGCAGCGATTCGCCTTTATTTAACGAATTAGTAAACACACGCTCTCTCCGTCGCTCTCGGATATTCATGTAGCATAATGCAGATGTGAGTGAGGGGGCGCCATCTAAACTCCAATACTGTTTGCTCAATTAAATAGAGATCAAAGTTGAGGCAATGCCCAGGGCTTTCGATCACTGAATTTACAGATCCAATACAGACTCTATTCAACAATAGTAATGTTGTAGCCATATGAATGGTGTATAACAAGGAATGAAGGAAGAAAGTTTCAAAGTTGGCAAAGATCACCAAAAATACGTAGAGGTTGGGCAAAATAAAAGTTGACCTGGAAAATATTTATAATACTGATGCTGAGTTGGCCCTTGTTAATGAACAGGAGAACTGCCCATCAAAAGGAAAAGTTGGAAACCGTGATTTCGATGCATCAGTTGGTTGCTGATATATACAGAAGGTAGTTCGGGATCTCTGGGGATGATGTTTGAACGGTACCTTATGAAAACCCATGTCTTCACCAACGATCATCCTCAGTTCGAAAGCCAGCATTTCTAGCTATATAACAACAACGTAATTTCCATCGCGGGAGACATTTATCCCACTCCTCCTGACGGGCTTTCGAGAGACCATTGATAGTACGTGGACGTCTATTTACTAATGCCCTTTTTAGGAGGCCAAAACCACCGGTATATCCGTAAAAGGAATTGCTCAGATTCCAGTCTCCGGCTCAATTCTCTCTAAGAACAGACGAGTGGAACGAGAGGTGTGGGTGGATGCTTTATCTTTGTGTATCCATACCTGATTTTCCGTCAACTTATTCAGTACTCTGGTATCTGTGCTTTAAATAGATGTTAAAACTGTTGCTGATAGTATGTGGACTTCACCTTCACACTATTAGCGACGCGGCGAACGGTGAACTTGCCTTGTAGCAGTTTACAGTGATGATTATGAAACCCCTTGGAAAACTGTAAATGGAGTGGGGTTTGTAAGAATCACTATGATTCATCCAATGTCACCACATTTTTCCACCTCCCATTCCAGATAGCCCTAATGCAGCTTTCATGCTTTAGTGCGACATTCCGAAATGTGACGAAGCAACAGCTTGTGAACTGTTGAAACAGACATCCCCAACTTACGTTCTATAGTCCTTTGGGGTGCAGGGTTACCACCTGAAACAAGTGCCTTGCCTTTCCTCACACCTTCTGGTGTACGATTGGTGACTGTTCGTGGATTTGCCTGTTAATTCCCCTCTGGAATAAAGCCCGGTTGGCCTTTGACTTTTTTAATCAATACAGCATTAATACAGTTGTTTGATATCAATAAATCACGATTCTTGCACATTCCTTGGATTGCAGAAGAGCTAAAGGTAGCATCGGAAAGCGCTGTTATGTAGCCCACCCAGTGAAGGTCAGTCCACTTCGGCATCGTTGCAGCTACACACACGTTCTCAGTGCTGACGTGAATCATCACTCCCCGTTTTGACGTGCTCAAGTTGATAATATCGCTGCCAGCGGCCTTCAGATTAGTCACCAGAGTTCCCGAACGAACTTCTGTATTTTCGCGTGCGCATCTCCTGAGTACGTCGTGTCATTACGTGTGTGTAAGTGAGAGGAAAAGATGCGTTTATGGGCCAGTGGAATGAAACACAAAATGGCGCTCACGATAAAACATCGCGTGTTCATTGTCAAGTGTTATGCGAAGCACGATTCGTGGTAAACCTGAGCGGAACTGTTTGCGCAAGAGTTTAAGCCTGTAAGTGTTTCGGAAAAACCTCCAGCAAAGTCTTCAATGAAAAACTTCGTGGCAAAATGGCGTGAAACGGACTCTGTAACCATAACTCTCCGAAAAGAGATTGAACACCAGAAAACATTGCTCGAATGTAGGAAAGTCTGGAACGAAGTCTGGCGAAATCTCAACGCCGTTTATCTGTGCAAGTGGGAATTAATAGATCGTCGTGTGGGAATATTATCAAACGAGCTGCATCTGTATCCTTAATAATTTACTGCTGCGCATGAGTTAAAACGTCCAGACGAGCCTTCACGTGGTGAGCTCTGCCGGTGGTTTCTGAGTTAAGTGGAGTAAAGAGTTTCGTATCCTCAGGTTTTCATTTCATTTCTTCAGATGAGGCCATTTTATATGATGTTAGTTAACAAGGGTGAATGTCTGGTCATTACTATTGTAAACATTTCCAGTGCAGTTTTATTATTACATCTGGAACATACAGTGAAAGCATCTTCATCACAGTTATCTTCATCGCATGAACATTAATGTCTAGAATATTTCAATTTCGAACAAGACGTAAGTCTAAAACTTTTCAGTTTGTTAGAAATATCGATTAAAATACTACAATATACCTGTAGAAGAAACACGCACAAATATATTAAGAATGCCCTGTTTCGTTTTATAAGGACATCCTCAGATTCTATCAAATCACTGTAAACCATGAGTATATAGAGGCAGTCTGACCTAAGAGAATCTGTAATCTGTAGGTACAGTAAGCCCAAATAAAAACTGTATGTTATGCGATGTTCAGTGCCAATGGAAAACGTCGTTTAGATTTTTAATGCAAACAAAATAAATGTTATCTGACGAATCGATAGAACAGCTTCAGATTAGTCTGGCACGATATTCCATTCAAGAATATTTATTAATGGTGACAGTACAGCATTCCTGGTTGCCTTGTAGTGCACCGTACTGTCTCCACGTTATTGTCAAAAAGCAACCTCACTCAGCCCCTAATGAAAATAGTAATCTACCTACCTGCCAAGTAGCTCTGTGATATGTGTCACGTAGCTATCAACGTGCATTCGGGTCCTTCTTGGTGTTAATAAACCATCTTTCATATGAGTTGCCCTTCCTATTGCACTTGTTAAAATGGTTGAAATTTTAACGTAGAATTACGTACATGGAAAGGAAATGTTTAGATGCTTTTCGTGTTTGTGTACAAAGCGTATATCACCAAAAGTTTTTTAACTTACGATTACGTTTGATGTTTCAATTGACAGAAAAAGAGGAGGCTTGGTTTTCAAAAAATAATAATGAAAATATGAAATGTAGTTTTCCTGAAATAGCGCTTCAAAATAAGGCAAAATTTGTGCTAAATAAATGACGTCACATGCATACTCTGTTATAAGATGGCGCTGTATTGACCCTCGCGCTCAGCTGGAGGTCAGCTGTAGTTGTGAATACATCGTGGTCACTTGTATAGAATAACAAATTTAATAATTAAAAAAGATTTGATTAGGATTCCACAGTAACGTGCGAAAGTGAGAGTTGAAACAACGAAAGGAATACAAGAAATAAAAGAAATGAAACGGAAAGTACCTAATAGGCATTAGTATGAGAAATTGAAAACAATTTAACAATCCCTGCGGCTGTTACAATAATGACAGCCTAAGTCAATTTTTTGGTGAATTTGTCATCGCGTTGCCTTTGTTCAACGATAAATAAATATCTAAAATTTTGATTTTTTTTTTTTTTTTTTTTTTACAAAATATTGTACCTTCTTACTTTATTGAGAAAGAAACGGTGACGATTCAGCTTGTTCCCGACCACTGTGACAGATACCAGGTATGATATGATATATATTGACCATGAGTGTTCCCGACTAGTTCAACAGATGGTCGGGAGAATTGAACCTCAAAGCAAGACACATTAATACACAGGTAATGGCCCAAATTTATTATCTTATAATATTAAAATTAATATAAAATGAACTGATGTTATTTTAAATTTTGCAGTTTCTGAAATTTATCTGGTCAGTGTCTCCCAGATGAGTTAATGTTTATTAGTAAGTGTTCTGTCTATCAATTGCCGGTGGTTGGAGAGTTGGCTTCGGCCGTATTACTGTCCACGGCTGGACCGTGGCTCTACAACTCTGAATTCGGGAGACGGAGAGGGCGTGCTCCCCACCGCCGGCTGTCTTGAAAACTGTTTTCCATTTTCCTGCAGTAACGCGCATGCCAGGATAGTTCCCAATATAGGCCAAGGCAGCCACCACGCTCGCCTTCTCCGAAAATTTCCTTCACTGAACCAAGTTTCCCAGGCCTCAGAGATGGCGTTACCCCGTCTAGGAGGCCCGCCTTTCCCCTTCAGGGACGGAATTAAAACTCGGGTTGTTGTAGTTGTTTATCAGTTGCTTGAGGATTGTTCCTCGTATCCATATCGAATATGGTGAGTTTGAAATCGATTGTTGGCATAACAACGGAACTTCAATATATGGCACAGTAATGTCAAGATGCAAAATTACGGCACTACAAGACAATTATTTTGCCGGAATACACTTCAGAAACCATATCCCTTGGAAGTCACTCCAAAATTATAGAAATTGAAGAGCAAGACAGGAAAATTCTCCGGAAAATTTATGGTCCCACGAGGAAAAATATTACGTGGATTAAATAAATAAATGTCTGTGACAGATACTAGGTATGATACGATATGTATTGACCATGAATGTTCCCGACTAGTTCAACAGATGGTTGGGAGAATTAAACCTCAAAGCAAGACACATTAAAACACAAAGACGCCCGAAAATCTTGCGCCCCATCAAACACGAAGCTGAATATAGAAGACGGTAAAACCAAGTAGAAAAGATAACCGAAACGATGTGGTTTGTTTTCTACGGTCACGTGACAAGAATGAGTCCTGCAAGATCTACTAAGCGGATCTAGGCGAACAAAGAGATCTTTAACATGCCAACATGAATGACACTGAGTGCTTAGATTTTTTATCGTCCTTCCGAACGGGATCGAACCCAGTAACTTAGTATCATGATTCGGACACTCTACCACTGATCCACGGAGGAATAAGAAGGTATCGTCCAGAAGGCTCAGAAATTAATAATATAATTTATTTTTATGCCCCACTAACTACATTGTTATGGTTTTCAGAGACGCCGAGGTGCCGGAATTTAGTCCCGCAGGAGTTGTCAGTAAATCTACTGACACGAGGCTGACGTACTTGAGCCAGGATCGAACCTGCCAAGTTTAGGTCTGAGCGTCTGAGTCACTCAGCCCGGCTCAGAAATTGAAGCATACCGTATTTTCTTGAGGAGTGTCAGCTCAAAACTCTGCTGTGAATGAAGGAGCTGTTAGCCTGCCAGGCATGGTGTGACAGATCCAAATGCCAGCGTGGCACGCTACGACGTAAAACGTAGTAAGTTCAGAAATATGTCTCTGGCATGCACTCTATTAAAGTTTAACGATCACGTCATTGTTGATGTATTGGCAGCACGCATGATATCATAAATATGGATTTGTGTCTAGCTACAGGTTACAGAGTGACCTCGCAACATAGAGCACAATCAGCGAAGTTGTTCCAGATGAAAATGTAAGTGAGGGTCACAAAGGAAGAAGGAGGTAAGTCACAGTGGGTCAACTACGATGTATATCTTGGCTGACCATATCACTAGCAATTACAGTTGATGATAATAATAATAATAAAATGGTAAGTAAGGAATTTGTGGTGACCTTCATTGACCTCCGGATGACTTACGACTCAATTGGTCGAGGCACCTTAATCCAGATCCTCAAGGAATTGGGCTTGGATACCAAGACAAGAGCAATCATTCAACATACTCCGTTGAACACGACCTCCAAAGTGAAATTTGGGGGAGAAATTTCAGACAGTTTTCAAATTAAAACAGGAGTGAGACAAGGAGATGGATTCTCTCCTCCACTCTTCAACTGTGTTCAGGAGAAATTTATTCGAGAATGGCGTAAGACTCTGAGTAATGAAGGTGTTGGGAATGGGGCCAGACTAGGTTGTACGAGCAAGGACGTAACAATTGATTGCTTTAGGCTTCGTGGATGATCATGCGATGTTCTCTGATTCACTTGACACAGCCAGAAACAAATAAACCAACTTCAGATGCAAGCGGCTAAGGTAGGCCTCTAGAATTCATTTGAGAAAACACAATTCGTAACAAAAGCCAAGACAGCTCCCGGAAATCTACAAGTCAACGAGGGAAAAATAAAACGGGCAGAAAAATTCTAATATCTAGGCGATTGGATAGAACCTAATATTTCTGAGAAAGAGGCAACCAAATCAAGAATCAACAAGATGGAAATGGCTACCACCTCACCAAAGGTATGGTCAATATCTTTCAAATGCAAGCTTAGACGTTACTGTACACGAATTCGACCTCAAGCACTTTATGCAGCAGAATGCCTCTCAATGAATAAGAAAGGCCTGGTAGAACAACTAGAATCCAAAGAAAGGAAGATCATGGGCCCAGTGAAAGAGAACGGAGAATGTAGGCGAAGGCACAATCATTAACTATATCTGCATACGAGGAAAACAGGCACTGTTAGGTAAATAAGGATTTCTTTCTACGGTCACTTAACATGAATGAGACCAGAAATATTGTCCACTCGAATCTTTGCCTACTTTCTGAATAACAAAACTAAAGAGGTCTGGTTCACCGAGGTGGAAAAGGATTTACAAGAATTGGGGATCTTATGTGATGAAATCTTGTAACGTGACCCTTTAAAGAAGAAACTTGAAGGTCTACAGACTTTTCGAATAAAATAAGGACAGGCAGGATGTGGACCGAAGAATGGAAGGAAGCTCAATGAAGAACGATGCGGGCGTACTGGGCGAGTGTTAAGTGTCAAGATAAAAAACGGTGAAAATAACGCGATCCATAGCTGATGGGAACGAAATAATAATAATAATAATAATAATAATAATAATAATAATAATAATAATAATAATAATAAATAATAATTGTACCGGGAAGTACACCTCAACCCTGTACATTCAAATAAAGCGCCTGGAGGAACGCTATGTAATACTTAAAGTTTAAACCAGCTATTTCAATAAGTTGGGACTTTTCTCCATAGACGTCTCTACTTAAGAACTAAGGTGCGAAGTGAAATAAGTAGAAATTTAAAGAAATTTTGTGTTTATTGGCTTTCTGAACTGAATTGACTTTCTTTATTTTTGATACTTCAAGGTTTGCAACACTTCTTACTCATCCTGCGAACTTGCGATTCTGACCAATCAAAATTTTTGTGTATTTATTTTCTGCCGATCATGGGCTTCTTGTAACTTTTCGACTGTCCAATAAAAATGGGAGGGTGCATCTGGTTTTAGTCCAGGGCCTTCTCGAACCTTCCCCTCGGGTATAAAAGCTGACGCCTTTTCGAGCTAACTTGTCTTATTGATCGTCGTGCTATTGAGTGTGTGTGCTAAGAGAGGAGTCGGGGGCCTCATACTACGGCAGGGAGAACATCAGCTAAGGTAATAGCCTCCACTTTTCTATCTCTAATATCAGCAAGATAATTCGTGGGAAAGGTTCCTATCTTTAACTATGTAACTGGCAATTTCCTAATATGTAAACTTTATTCCTTCTCATGTAAAAATTCAAGTAAGTCAAAAGTACTTAACTGAAAACCGGGGATAGAGAGTGCGTTACCCTCTCGAATTCCCCTTCAATTAATCTTTAGTTAACATGATTTTGTAACTGTTTTTCACTCGTAAATTATAAATTAACTTGTCCATCTAGTCACCTCAATAGTTTAGGATTAGCCTCTGCATCGTCGGGCCACAAGCCCAAGTAGGGTTTTAACCTTTTGATTTCAAGGAGCGCGAGTGTACGCCTCCATACATTTTGAGTTTTGGGCCAGTAATTGAACCTGTTGTTTTCCACAAATGCCAGGTAGAATGGGTACTCGATACAACTGTAATTTTTCTTTCATTTAAACTTAAAAGACTACCAATATGGTCTTGTAGAAAGTAGGTAGTGCATAGAGAGGCCAGAAATTGTAAAGATATTGTGCAAGTGTAAAAGTTAAAGGCTCAGTCTTCTTGGTAGAATTTGTAGAGCATATAAGGCTCTTTCTTGTAATGTAAACTGGGTGCCTTAGGAAGGCCGTAACATATAATATTTTGGTGCAAAAGTGCTCTTGATAATTAATATCCTGTAAAAGAAAATTGGGAAGTCTTTCTCCCTGAATGTGTCAGAAATGTGCCTCACTGCTCTTGCTAAAATTTTCAATTTAAAGAGCGACAAACTCAGGTTCCTAATGTCTATGTTTTTGATGTTACCTACCTTGTACTTGATCTACAGTAACTACTTAACCCTGTTTTCGGTTCGCTTCTGTGGTGTAGTGGTTAATGTGATTAGCTGCCACCCCCGGAGGCCCAGGTTATATTCCCAGCTCTACCATGAAATTTGAAAAAGTGGTACGAGGGCTGGAACGGGGTCCACTCAGCCTCGGCACGTCAACTGAGTAGAGGTGGGTTCTATTCCCACCTCAGCCATCCTGGAAGTGGTTTTACGTCGTTTCGCACTTCTGCTCCAGGCAAATGCCGGGATAGTACATAACGTAAACCACGGCCGCTTCCTTCCCTCTTCCTTGTCTATCCCTTCCTATCTTCTTATCCCCCACCAACTCCCCTGTTCAGCATAGCAGGTGAGACCGCCTGGGAGAGGTACCGGTCATCCTCCCCAGTTGTATCACCCGACCCAGATTCTGGAGCTCCAGAACACTGCCCATGAGGCGGTAGAGGTGGGATCCCTCGCTGAGTCCGAGGGGAGAACCAAAACTGGTGGGTAAGCAGATTAGGATCGAAAGAAAGAAACCTGTTTTCGCAAAGCGAATTAATTGTTTTTTCTTTTTCTGAAAAGAAATCAAAATAAATATAACCTTTATTTTCAAAGTTTTAAATGAGTCTTCTGACTGTCAAAGATAGACCCATTCAGGTCCGCGTCCGCACCTTCTTTTACGTTTGCGTTCCACAGAATACCCCGGAATAATAATAATAATAATAATAATAATAATAATAATAATAATAGTTCTGATATTTAGGCCCAAATATCGTCTAAATATGCCACAATGATAGTATGGTCTTAAAATAATTAAATATGGTCCGGCTCCGTGGCTAAATGGTTAGCGTGCTGGCCTTTGGTCACAGGGGTCCCGGGTTCAATTCCAGGCAGGGGCGGGAATTTTGACCATAATTGGTTAATTTCGCTGGCACGGGGGCTGGGTGTACAGCATGTGTCGTATTCATCATCATTTCATCCTCATCACGACGCGCAGTTCACCTGCGGGCGTCAAATCAGAAGACCTGCATCTGGCAAGTCAATCTTTTCCTCGGACACTCCCGGCACTAAAAGCCATACGCCATTTCATTTTTTCAGTTAAATATGACCAAGCATATGTTCTCCCAATGAATGTAATAATAATAATAATAATAATAATAATAATAATAATAATAATAATAATAATAATAATAATAATGTTATTTGTTTTACGTCCCACTAACTACTCTTTTACGGTTTTCGGAGACGCCGAGGTGCCGGAATTTTGTCCCGCAGGAGTTCTTTTACGTGCCAGTAAATCTACCGACACGAGGCTGACGTATTTGAGCACCTTCAAATACCACCGTACTGAGCCAGGATCGAACCTGCCAAGTTGGGGTCAGAAGGCCAGCGCCTTAACCGTCTGAGCCACTCAGCCCGGCCCCAATGAATGTTATCACTAATTCTTTTATATTAAAAGTAGAATTCATTATAGAATATTTTAGCACTACTTCAATTAATTTCTTACTATGGTCATAATATTGAAAGGTGCCTTCTGTCAGTTCTTAGAGGGAGATCAGTTTACTGCCTACCTGGGTGGGGACTAGGAAATAGGAGCTATGGTTGCCATGGAAACGTACACGCACACCGAGTGACCCAGTGGTAGAAACTGTACCATCTCGGCAGATGAGCCAAGCTTACTGTTGTGATTTATAGGGATCACCACAAACTTCCATTATTGTGGGTTCGATGCTGAACGAGAACGTTAGATTATTGTGGGTGGTGGTATGGATATGCATTGAACCACTATTCTGCGGTGTCCTGATGGCCGGCTCATGTTACTTGGAGCTGCCAAACTTCTCACAAAACACAGTGGTCTGAACTAACGAACAAGTGAGGCGGAAGCGAAGGGAAGGAGAAAGGAATACAGGAATGTGGCAACACCGTGCAGTGCTCCTTCCTCCAACACTATCTGACAGAAAGCTTCTTTTGATATTACGGGTAACTTGATTCTACTAGTCTCCAACATAAATGGTTTCCGGCTGATTGCACCCTTAAATCCTTTCAATTCAGGCACTTCACTTAACTGGAAACAAGTCCAAGTTAAAAATAAAAGCAAAGCAAAGTCATCTCCGTACAGGCCATGAAGGCCCTTGGAGTAGTGGAAGGTAAAGGCTTCCACTATTCGTAACCTCGGCACTTGATGTTAGCTCTACGCCCAGCCACCTTTGCCCCCAGGATTTAACCTGGTACTCATTTTTGGTGTAGGCTGAGTGAACCTCAGGTCCATGTGCACCTCCGGAGGTGGAAATCTTGTTTCTTAAATTTTACGACTTCCTGACGAGGATTCGAATCCACTTCCTTCCGGGCGAACTGAGCACGCCTTTACCGCCTCGGCCAGGCAGCCCCTCCAAGTAAAAAATAGTGCTCCAAAATAGTGGTTCAGTGCGTATCCTTAACACCAGCCCCAATAATAGGACGTCCTCGTTCAGCATCGAACTCACGACATTAGAAGTTTATGGTGAGCTCTTTAAATTAGAGCAGTAATCTTAGAAATGGCTCATCTACCTAGAAGGTACGATTTCCTCCACTGGGTCACTCGATGTGCGCCTACGCACAAACAACCAGTCGGCCGAGACCAGCTTTGTAGAGACGTTTGTTCTTTTAACGCAAATGAGAAAACTGCCCTAGAAGGAAAAGAGATACGACAGGTATCATGTAGTGTAATGCGAGTTTCCAGTTAAATTTAAAAGGAACTGTGTAATGAGGTTTTTAAGAATAATTATGACTTCTGGACTAAGAGATAATGGCACTAAAAACACGTTCCCCGTAAATGAGTTTTTTAAAATCCTCCACTGAGGTGCCAGTAGGTGTGAATTGTGTTATCGTCTTCATACAAAGAACTTGCCCACCAGAATAACAGGGGAAAGTAGCGAAAGACATTGTACTTCGCGCAAATAATATCTTCTCCTTATCTCTCAGTTATCACTTATGCGCTGATATAAGAAGCAGACCTCATATTATCTGCCGCATAACATGCTCTCATCCATGCTAGAGACACTGTAGTGATCCGAATTTGTTAAAAATTATGAATAATAATAATAATAATAATAATAATAATAATAATAATAATAATAATAATAATAATAATAATTGTACCGGGCGGTACACCTCTACGCGACGCAAGTTCAAATCTTGCGCCAATTGAAACTTCTCTACGGGAGAAACCCCGAACTTTAACCGCTGAAGTTATCAGAAGAAGTCACTGAGTGTTTTTGATTTGCTTTTGTTTTTCATTGATCAAGAAGTGTGAACATTCTCTAACAGATGTCTCTACCAAAAAAAAAAAAAAAACTATCGTAATACAATCTTTCTGTTCGCCAGTTTCGAACTCAGCCAATCCCGAATTTCTTTAATTAATTTTTGACCAATAGTGTGTTTCTTCTTCGATGTTGATGTACAACTTTTAGCGACCCAATAAAAGGGGGGGGGGGGGGTGTCTACTCATTCCTGAAAGGTCTCGAATTTTCCACGAGAGTATAAAAACTGCTGATTTTCTTGTCTCGGTGCCACTTCAGTAACATCTAGCTTAGTGTGTGGATATGTAGCAGGGGGCGGGAAGCGCCTCTTTCTTCAAGCCGCAGTTCTTCTACAAGGTAATGGCCTTTTAACATCTTTATTTCTTGCTAGCTCAGCAGTGTAACTCTCGGGGAGGGTTCGAAACCTTTAATATGTAAACAACTAAACATGTAAACCCTTTTTCTTGCTAAACTTCTGTTTTCTTGAACTTTAAGTCGGGGATAGAGAGTGCTTTACCCTCTCGAGCTCCCTTTCATTTTGAAATGGAGGTGACTACGTTTTCATAACCGTTCTTCTCTTCTTTAATGTATTAAAGTTTTCTCTTACGGGTCACCTCCCTAGCTTGGGATTAGCCCCTGTGCATCAGCCTAGAGCCACTTAGGTTTTAAAGTGTATATTTAGGAGTGCAAGTTCACGCCTCCAGTCCTTACTTAACCTGATGTCTTGTTTTCTTCGTGCGAAGGCCCTGTAGGTTGGGTATTAAATACCCCTGTTTGTTTGTGTGCCTTGAGGGCAATTAGTAGTGAAGTTTGTTGTGGCCTTTGATAGGCTTGTAAAATTGAGAGTAGGTCCGCTCTTTCTGGTATTATTAAGCGGGAGCAAGAGCTCCAGGGAATTAAGGGTTTTCTGCCCTTTGGTATTCGGTGATTGTGAGCTGAGGGCTCAGAGTTGTATACGATGGGGCTTGAAGCCCAGATCATTAAGTTGTTCTCTAATCTTGGACTTCTTGATTGTGTACCTGATTTAACTGGTTGTTATTTGTTGTATGCTCAAAATTCTATGTCACCATTGTCAAGTTTTGAAAATATAACCTCGATTGAAATTTTAATGCATCTTTCGGACTTGTAGTTAGACCCATTCCAGCCCGCACCTTCTTTCACCTCTGCTGATCCACCAAACACGGTAATAATAATAATAATAATAATAATAATAATAATAATAATAATAATAATAATAATAATAATAATAATTGTACCGGAGGTACACCTACTCCGTTCATTTAAAGTCAGCGCCTTTTAGAAGGTCATCTTTCATATGAACAGTGAAACTTATTTCCGGAGAAGTTTCAAACTTTGTCTTCAGATGTCTCTACTCTGGTGCGATGATGGATAATTAATTTTCAAGAGAATTTTGGTATTTATAAGTTTTCTAAACTGAATTGTTTGTAGATTGATTCTGGTGTTTTAAATTAACTAGCACTTATATCTCTTCCCTCCTTCTTAACATTTTAGCAAATCAAAATTTTCGTATATTTATTTATTTAATTAAGCAATCACAATAGGGATGTACTGAAACACTACCGATAGATGTCTCACGAGTGGTGCACGGTATGCGCTTGTCGATCGTCATTTGTCTCTTTATGTTTTTAATGTAAGTTGCCTAGTTAATTGATGAATGTAACGTTTTGATATATCGCAATGGCAGAAAAGAAAACAAGAAAAGTGTTTTGCTTACTATTGCACTATTCCAATGTTCCAAAATCAAGATCAATCGTATTCATGCCGTCTGTTTTCGAAGGAGAAGCCCTTCCGTAAAGAGTGGTATGCGCTTCGTAGACAGAACCTAAGAAATAAAAGCGTAACTCATAACATCAAGCATTTTGCAGTTGAAGATTTTGTCATTACTGAAAGTTAGTTAGTGACGTTCTGATTAGTTAATATGACCTATTTCAATAATTTTAGCCGGACTGAATAGCTCTGTCGGTAGAGCACTGGCCTTCTCAGACCAACTTGGCAGGTTCGATCCTGGCTCATTCCGGTGGTATTTGAAGGTGCTCAAATACGCCAACCTCTTGTCGATAGATTTATTGGCACGTAAAAGAATTCCTGTGGGACAACATTCCGAGCCTCCATGGCTTATGCGGCAGCGTGCCCACCTTTCATCGCTGGGTTCCAAGGTTCAAATCCCGGTCACTCCATGTGAGATTTGTGCTGGACAATGCGAAGGCGGGGCAGGTTTTTCTCCAGGTACTCCGGTTTTCCCTGTCATTTTAAATTCTAGCAGACTACGTTAAAAAATGAATTCACAGTGTTTGACCTTCGCTGATGATTTTGCAGTGTTGTCCAATTACAGACAAGAAGCGATTGCATCCATTGACAAACTCCATGAAACTGCATTCAGAACAGGACTCCAGATCTCTTACCAGAAACCCCAACTACATGGAAGGATCTCTTTGGTACCTAGATGGACAATAAATGAAAACCCGATATGGCAAAATATCACAAGTGTTTGAATTCAAATACCTGGGAGAAGTTATCCAACCTTCAGAACTGAATCGTGAAGCGAACAAAGAAAGGATTTCTAAACTGCAACGAGCATAAATACAGCAGATATAATAAAAATACATATTCCCGAAATGCCAAATGAAGGCATTACAACACTGGAATCAAGCCAGAAGGACTATACGCATCTGGAACACTGTTCATTGATTATAGATGTAGAAAAGCAAGAAAGAAAAATCCTACGGAACATTTCTGAACCAGTCCGTACTGACGGAATTTGGATGGTAAGGAAATCTCATGACTTGTATCAACACTCAGAGAATATCTCAGCCGGGCTGTATGACTCAAAACGTTGAGGTGCTGGCCTTCTGGCCCCAACTTGGCATTTTCGATCCTGACTCAGTCGGGAGGTAATTGAAGGTGCTGAAATACGTCAGTCTCGTGTCAATGAATTTACTGGCACATAAAAGAACCCCTGCGGAACAAAACTTCGGCGCCTCGGCGTCTCCGAAAACCTGAGAAGTAGTTAGTGGGACGTAAAGCAAATATTATTATTATTATTATTATTATTATTATTATTATTATTATTATTATTATTATTATTATTATTATTATTATTATTATTATTATTATTATTATTATTATTATTATTAGAACATCTCAGACACATTTAGGAAAAGATGTTTGAAACTCTACGGACATATTCTCAGATTGAGTAATCAGAGATAGACCAAAATAATTCTCAATCTTGCGCAATCATTGAAAGTAAAAACCAATTGACTGCTCGAAGTTGGAAAAGATCTACAGGAAACATGCATCACAGATGACATTGAATAAAATAGTTCTTAGTTCAGAAAATTAGTCGAGAATCAACCACTTTACACATCATCCAAGCACTACCACCAGCGAAATCTGGTCAGAAGATGGCGAGAAGAGCCTCAGCGAGAAGATGAAGAGATTTTGGGAGAAGAAAAAGGGAACGGCGTCAGATAAAGAAGTTCAATCGCGTTCCTTATTTGGGAATAACGTAGAAAGAAAGAAAGAAAGAAAGAAAGAAAGAAGAGTAATAATACGGAAGATCTTGGGCAACAGATGGGTTGACGGGCAGGTTCGATTAAGGTCCAACAAAGAAGTAAACAGCAAGAATATTTTTACAATTTGCTTTACGTCGTACCGACACAGGTAGGTGTTATGGCGACGATGGGACAGGAAAGGGCTAGGAGGGGGAAGGAATCGACCGTGGTCTCAATTAAGGTACAGATGACTACCTCACACAAGCGTTCACAAAATAAATCACCAATATAACAACTACCGATGTTAACACATCGTTGTCTCCAGACGCTCTCTTATAAAGTTTCAGTTGCGGGACTGAGTGGCTCAGACGGTTGAGGCGCTGGCCTTCTGATCCCAACTCGGCAGGTTCGATCCTGGCTCTGTCTCTTGGTATTTGAAAGTGCTGAAACACGTCAGTCTTCTGTTGGTAGATTTACTGGCACGTAAAAAACTCCTGCGGGACTAATATCCAGCACCTTGGCGTCCCCGTAAACCATTACAGTAGTTAGTGGGATGTAAAGCAAGTAATATTATTATAAAGTTTCAATTTCACCATAGCTGTCCCCCTGTGGGCTTCGGAAGTAGAAGAGCATCCAAGCTATATTCTGGTTGTCGTAAGAGGTAAAATAAAAGGGAGGATCGAGGTGTTCTGAAATTGTGAGCGTGGGTTGGCGACCACGTTTCCCCTAACTGAGTTCCACATTGCTTCAAACTGAGTAAGACTCACCACTTTAATTTTTCCTATCTGACATGGTGGAGTGTCAGCTGGAATAAGGATGTTACAGAATCTGCGTTTTGCTGATGGTACTGTTCTATTGGCCAGCAGTGAAGATGAAATTGCTGAATTGTTGCAGGGCATAGAAAAAGAAAGCCTTCAGCGTGTACTGGAAGTGAATTCCAGCAAAACCAAGATGATGGTTGTTGATGGAGGAAAGAAGCTCCAATATAGTGGTCGTCTAGTTGGCTTAGACATTGTTAATGAATTTGTTTACCTTGGATCCTTGCTGAGCAACGCTGGCAGCTGCGAAAATAAAAAGATCAGAAGAAGAAATTGCTCTTGGAAAAGTTGCTATGTATAAGCTCCGAACGATCTTGCGTGACCGAGCAAGCAGTAAAAGCACAAAGAAACGTCTGCTTTGTGGCCTAGTATTTTCAGTATTCTTCTATGTCTGTGAATCATGGACAGTGACGGACAAGGACAAAACTCCACAGCTCTTCAGACAAGCAACTCAATGTTGAAAGCATCCTGGGGATATGAGTAGAGCCCGGATTATTAGGTACTGCTAGGTTAGAATGCAAACTTACTTAAACCAGTAACAAGTGTGCCCTACACGATACAACGGTTAAGCTATGAGATTTGCATAGATATTAGGAGTACAGCCTAGAGAACTCCTTAAATTTATGCTACTCTTCCTACATTGTGGTACAACGGGTTGCATGACACTTACTACAAACCAAATTACTTTGCAATCTAACCTGTTACCACCTAAAAATACGAGGTATAGATATGAGCTACGAATTTTAGGTAAATAAAATATAATAAAATAAGAGAATATAATCTTCATATATTCCTAAAAATTACAACCCTTCCCTTAATCATTGTTATCTGGTCGATTAGATTAGCATTTTGCCATTTTGTACTACTACAACGAGCGCCAATATGAGTTAATGCAGAGTTTCACTTAAGCCCTTATAACTAAATTCGGTGTAAACATATTTAAAAAATCAAAAAGCACTTGAACTTATTGAACCAAGGAATACAGTAGAGAAAAAAAATATGTAAATAGGTTAGTTTGCCTAGCAACGAAATAAAATGGCGCATGGCTTTTAGTGCCGGGAGTGTCCGACAACATGTTCGGCTCGCCAGATGCAGGTCTTTTAATTTCACACCCGTAGGCGACCTGCGCGTCGTGTTGAGGATGAGATGATGAAGACCACACATGCACCCAGCACCCGTGCCAGCGAAATTAACCAATGATGATTAAAATTCCCGACCCCACGGGGAATCGACCCCGGGACCCTTGTGAACAATGGCTAGCACGCTAACCATTTAGGCATGGAGCCGAACAATCTTGCTAGGATTTGAATCAAAAAAGATGAGTATAGAAACAAGCCCTTTTAGGCTATTTTTCCGGAACTGCACTTAGGCCGGAAGTGATTTTCAAAACGTGTTCTTTTTAATTTGATAGAGCTATACCGTTTTCGGCATAACCGAGGAAATTCCTTTATTTTACGATTTTCGCAGTTTCGGAGACCCCTACTTTGTCTGCTAAGACATGTTTTAAACATTAAAAAGCGTATCGACGCACTTGAAATGTGGTGGTGGTGGAGGATGTTACGAATACTTTGGAAGGAGATAAGGTCTAACTCCTCCATAATCGAAGAGCTTGATATCCCGAATCGACTTTCAACACTTGTTAGGCGGAGAACCCTGCAGTTTTTCGGTCATGTATTATGGAGAAAAATTAGCCTTGAAAAAATAGTTGTGCAAGGAAAAGTAAATTGAATCCGGCCACGTGGAAGAGATCCCAGAAGATGGATAGACAAAATCAAAGACGCAACTCATGCACCTCTTCGAGTGACGAACAGGAAAGTGGAAAATCGTAGACAGTGGCGAATGCAAGTGGACTCATTCGAATAGTAAATTGGTTACGAGATTACGGTACTCAGGCATGGGTTATGTGACTGAGAAGATGATGTGACTTCCCTTGGTTAACTCTTGTTCTCTTTCAACCCCGAGAGGCGTAGGGAGTCGTTTAGTTTCATACACTTCTTGGCCCTTCGATTTAAAAAAAATGCTATTTGTTCGTGGCGTCGACCTCTAAAGATCTATTGCCACTACTTGCATCATAATGTTATGAACTTGCGTGTAATTGTAATTCCGGAATTGTAAAGTGTTGAATGTGAGGAAAGGAACGTTAAGGACGACACAAAAACCCAGTTCCCAGGCCAGGGATATTAATTTTACAATTAAAAACCCCTGACCCGTCCGGGAATCGAACCCGGGACCGCCGGGTGACAGGCGGATGCGATTCCCGCACAACGCGGGGCCGGACTGGCCCTTCCATTTTTTTGCCGATACCTTCATTTTTAGAAGGACGGGACCTCTTCCTTTTTCTCTCTCTGATTACTTCAATAGAGGATGGTTCACCAGTTTGAACTTCATCTTAAAACAATAACTACCACTACCACCACGAGACACCGTAGCTACTAGTGTAACCACAATAAACTGACAACCGAAACAATAAACTTACTTAGAGCATACTGTACATAAATTTCAATCTATTTAGCAAATTAATTTTTAATGGCATGCATATCGTTGGATTTATATTTTCTTGTCATATGCAACGAGATACGAGGGACTGATGTTACAAGGCCGATATTCATGGAGTTTCGTCTGTTAGAGAGAATTTATTAGTAGTCTGCGGTAATTTTAATACTTGCGGTTGGCAACCGTGCCTAGTTTCAGTCATCGGCCACTTACAACGCTAGTTATTCGATTTCTGTGAACGAAACAGGTAACCGCGGCTGGTAGACACTGTAATGTCCCGTCACTATGTCGCAGAATGGTGTGGAAAGTTCGCGGCCACTAGAAAAAAAACGTCACCGACGAGGATTGCAGTGGCCGGCCAAGCATGGCGTAAACAGGTTTGAACACAGATAACTTGTTTCACGATATTCGGCAGTACCGGAAAGTTTGTTCCCGATGGGTTCGACAAAATGTGTCCAGCCAACATAAGAAGTGAATGGGGGGCAAGTTTGTAACTTTTGCAGAAGGGAACAGTTTTCTTCACGGCATTGTGACGGGTGACGAAACAGGGATTCACCACAACACCCCCAGCAGTAAGCGGTTGCTAATGGAGTGGAAACGCACTTCCTCTTGAAAGGCAAAGAAGTTTAAAGTGACGCTATCTGGCGGGAAAGTGATGGCTACAGTGTTCTAGGAGAGCGCGGGTGTCATACTGGTGGAGATTTTGGAAAGAGGGCGCACAAACGCTGACCGATAATGCGAGACCTTGACACTATTGCCTGGAGCAATCAGGAGGAAACGGCCAGGACTTCTCACAGAGAGCGTCATCTTCCTTCACGACAACGCGCATCCTCATAAAGCCCAGCAGAACACCGCGCTGTTGAAGAAATTTCGCTGGGACATCACCGACCACCCTCCCTACAGTCCGGACCTCGCTCCAAGAGAGTTTCACCTCTTTCCTCATTTGAAGGAGCACCTAGGAGGCCGACGATTCGTTTCAGACGAGGAGGTAAAACACTTCGCGACAACGTGGCTGAAAATGCAGGACACGAATTTTACCAGCAGGGATTGTGAGGCGAATGGAGGAGGATAGGTTACCTAGGAGAATAATGGAATCTGCTATGGAGGGTAAGAGAAGTAGAGGGAGACCAAGACGACGATGGTTAGACTCGGTTTTTAACGATTTAAAGATAAGAGGTATAGAACTAAATGAGGCCACAACACTAGTTGCAAATCGAGGATTGTGGCGACGTTTAGTAAATTCTCAGAGGCTTGCAGACTGAACGCTGAAAGGCCGAACAGTCTATAATGATAATGTATGTATGTATGTATATTGAAGCTCTCTCACGAAGCGAGAAGTGCCTACCGACCGGCATTTAGGACAGTCGCCTAGGTGGCAGATTCCCTGTCTGTTGTTTTCCTATCCTTTTCAAATGATTTCAAAGAAATTGAACATTTATTGAACATCTCCGTTGGTACGTTACTCCAATCCCTAACTCCCCTTCCTATAAGCGTATATTTTCCCCAATTTGTCCACTTGAATTCCAACTTTATCTTCATACTGTGATCTTTCTTACTTTTAAAAGGCACCACTCAAGCTTACTCGTCTATTGATGTCATTCCACGCCATCTCTCCACTGACAGCTCGGAACATACCACTTAGTAGAGCAGCTCGTCTTCTTTCTCCCTAGTCTTCCCAGCCCAAACATTGCAACATTTTTGTAACGCAACTCTTTTGTCGGAAATCACTGAAAACAAACCGAGCTGCATTTCTTTGGATTTCTTCCAGTTCGCGAATCAAGTAATTCTGGTAGGGGGTCCCGTACACTGGAACCATTCACTAGTTGGGGTCTTACCAGAGACTTAATATGCCCTCTCCTTTACATCCTTACCACAATCCCTGAACACCCTCATAACCATGTGCAGAGATATGTACCCCTTATTTATAATGCCATTTGTGTGATTACCCTAATGAAGATCTTTCCTCATATCAACACCCAGGTACTTACAATGATCCCCATTAGGAACCCCGTTGTTATTTGAGTCATCAGTCCACAGATTGATTCGATACAGCTCCCCATGCCACCCTATCCTTGCTAACCTTTTCATTTCTACATAACTAATACACCCTACAACGCAGTAATTAAAACTGAGAGGACTTTAACTATTTGTAAAACTAACAACCTGACGTTTAACCCCGTTTATCCTTGGACAGCTCATCGCACGAACACATCAATCCTGAACCAAATTCAGATAAAAGTTCGTCTATCGTGTAAGGTCTCTCAGCGGATTGTACGCTACTTTGGACATATAATGCGACGAGATGGTAGTCTTCAAAAGCTGATTGTTGAGGGCAAAGTCCAGGGAACCAGACAACGAGAACGAATACCAACGCGATGGATTGACATTGTGAACGGCCCCCTACAGTGTTCTCTCAGAGTAACCACATTGAAAGCTTTAGATAGGGAAGAATGGCGGAGTATGGTTCATCGGCTAGAGGGCTGAATATTATGATAGTCACGACGCCTCAGTCATGAGGCAAAACGAAGAAGAAGATCATTATACCATTGCGTACTGTCCATCTCACATTATCGAGGGCTAAACCGACATGTAAACTATGTCAAAAAATAACCTATATATGCACTATCAGTTGGCTGTATTGGTTGTAAGAAATAAAGTGTACACGTATCACTGCAGGCTTTGTAACCTTACTTTTCTGATCATACCTAACTTTAGTAGGCCTTTGGAGCTATCTTACCTTCTTTTCTTTTTTTTGCTAGTTGCTTTACGTCACACCGACACAGATAGGTTGGGATAGGAAAGTGCTAGGAGTGGGAAGGAAGCGAACGTGGCCTTAATTAAGGTACAGCCCCAGCATTTGCCTGTTGTGAAAATGGGTAACCACGGAAAACTATCTTACTTTCAAGTCCAATTGAGATTTATCACAGGTCTGCTTTACCCCTTATATTTTGAGACTTAATGCCCCCATTTTAATCCAGTTCAAACTGTTTGATTATTTGGACCCTCTTTCAAATAACTCCTCGCTATTTTCAATATCGTAACAAATGAGAAAATTATAGACGGAATCTGATTGCCAAAAATATGTCATTCAACGTCGCGTCAGAACGCACATTTTACAGAAAGATGAATAATTCTTCATCATAAAAATTTAATTTCTCTACTTTAAATGACGACAGCGACCCAAATCATTCATCTAATCTTTTTTCATTAGTTTATTACTGTTCAGACGCCATCCAATTCTCTGTCAGTAATAAATGGCGGGCCGCTATCGCAGAGGTTATAACAACGCCGAAATAATATATGAATTTTTCCTTCCCGATTCCATGAATTTGCGGTCCATCTGTTTTATGGATTTGTTTTGGTTTAGTGATTACTCTCCAGGATACGCTTGAGGGAGGATATATGTATCCCGGTCACAATTTTTTTGTTTGTTTGTTTGTCTATCTGTGGCCAGTTTGGATGTCATGATGTATGTCGGCAGTCACTCACAGGGAAGTGTCTTCTTTACATATTTTTATCCCTCCATTGTTGATACTTTTTTTTTACAGTTTGTATACACCAATAAACGAGAAAATGAATTACTGTCAGATTTGAAGCCCGGTGATGTAAGGGGTACTTTGAACGTGTTTAGTGATTCTGCCATTTCTGTGAAATTATTTAACTTTTAAAACTGGCGTGGTGGACTTGAGTCATGAAGTAATATTTACGGGCTAATACGACCCCAGTAGTGTAAATGTTATAACACAGAGCCCGGATTTTTATGCATTAATAGGTTAGAATGCAAACTTCATGAAGCGAGTAGCAAGTATAGTCTAGCTTCACAACGATTATGCTATGGGGTTTGCATAAACGTCAGGGGTGCGACCAATCAGAACCCCTATAATTTATGTTACTCTTGCTACATTATTGAAGAGCGGGTGGCCGACACTTCCTACTAACCAAATTACTGTAGTTTGCAATCTGACCTGTTCATCATCATCATCATCTGTTTACCCTCCAGGTTCGGTTTTTCCCTCGGACTCAGCGAGGGATCCCACCTCTACCGCCTCAAGGGCAGTGTCCTGGAGCTTCAGACTCTTGGTCGGGGGATACAACTGGGGAGAATGACCAGTACCTCGCCCAGGCGGCCTCACCTGCTATGCTGAACAGGGGCCTTGTGGGGGATGGGGAAGAGTGGAAGGGATAGACAAGGAAGAGGGAAGGAAGCGGCCGTGGCCTTAAGTTAGTTACCATCCCGGCATTTGCCTGGAGGAGAAGTGGGAAACCACGGAAAACCACTTCCAGGATGGCTGAGGTGGGAATCGAACCCACCTCTACTCAGTTGACCTCCCGAGGCTGAGTGGACCCCGTTCCAGCCCTCGTACCACTTTTCAAATTTCGTGGCAGAGCCGGGAATCGAACCCGGACCTCCGGGGGTGGCAGCTAATCACGCTAACCACTACACCACAGAGGCGGACAATCTGACCTGTTACTGCATAAAAATACGGGCTTTAGTTATAAGATATCGTGCAATATTTTCATCAGTAGGCTAGTTCCATAAATACAAGCACTCAATTATTTTCTATATTTTTGTGGGGGTGGTAGAACATCACCCATGGTATCCCCTGCCTGTCGTAAGACGCGACTAAAAGGGGTTCCAGGGGCTGTTATCTTAGGTGCGTGGGCTGGCGAACATGAAGCCATTGACTGAATCCTGACACTGCTTCCACTTACTTAGGTCAAGCTCCTCACTTTCATCTATCCTATCAGACCTCCGTTGGTCAACCCTTTTTCCTTTCCGACCACGACGGTATTAGGTATCAAGGTCTAGGGAGTCATTCATTTTCACGCCCATCATGGCCCTTGTAAGCTGCCTCTGTGGGTCCGTGGTAGAGTGTCGGCCTCCGGATCCCAAGATAGCGGGTTCAAACCCGGCAGAGGTGGTCGGATTTTTGAAGGGCGGAAAAAAGTCCATTCGACACTCCATGTCGTACGATGTCGGCATGTAAAAGATCTCTGGTGATACATTTGGTATTTACCCGACAAAATTAATTAAATCTCAGCCATAGACGCCCAAGAGAGATCCGGTTTACTCTAGGTCCGCTAGATGGCAGACAGAGTAAACCGGAACGTCGAAATTGACGAGCAGACAGCCAGATGGCGTCAAATCGAAATGTCTGCAAACGGTAGCTGAGGCCATACGATTATTATTATTATGGCCCTTGTCTTTCTTTCGAAGTGTCGGATCTCTTCCATTTTCCCATCTTCTTTTTAATCTTCTTCCGCTTTTCCAACATCTGTGGGGTCGCGGCTGTGAGCTGTGTGGACCATGTTTTACGGACGGATGCCCTTTCTTACGCTAACCCTATATAGAGGGATGTAATTACTATTGCGTTTTTCTGTGGTGGATGGTAGTGTTGTCTGAATATGAAGAGGAAAGTTTGCAAGTTGATTTACGTCGCACCGAGACAGAGAGACCTTATGGCGACGATGGGACAGGAAAGGGCTAGACGTGGGAAGGATGCGGCCGTGGCTTTAATTAAGGTACAGCCCCAGCACTTGCCTGGTGTGAAAATTGGAAAACCATCTTCAGGACTGCCGACAGTGGGGTTCAAACCCACTATCTCCCGAATATCGGATACTGGCCGCACTTAAGCGACTGCAGCTATCGAGCTCTGTGAAGAAGAAGGTGTTGGAAGAAACAACCAGTCCCTGGGCCAGAATAATTAATCAGACGTGATTAAAGTCCCCGACTGGGCCGGGAATCGAACTCGGGACCTTTGAACCAAAAGCCTCAACGCTTACCATCCAGCCAATGAGTCAGACTTCCATTTTTTCCCTCTGATTAGTGTTAATAGAGAATGGTGGCCCAGTCGTATTTCATTTTAAATCAATAATCCTCACCACCACCACCAACAACAACAACAACCCCACCACCCCAACCCCCCCCCCCAAGCACCTCATTTATTTGAGGAATTATTTCTGTTTATTGATCATCATATTACACACAATTAATAAAATCCCATTACTTATAGTATCCCATGTAAAAGATTTACGTGCGGTATCTATGACAGCCAATGGTGGTGGTGTTGAGGATCCAACCAGCCTTCCGGCTGAGGACTGGGCGTACATACATGAACTTTTAACATTTTTATTTTCTTTTTTTATTTTACGTACCTTGTTTTCATCTAGTAGCACGCGTGTCGTAGGCTCACCATCCCTGGCCTGGGGAGTTATTCATTTTCATTTTCTTAGGCCGATAGCTTCATTTTTCGAAGTGTCGGATTCCTTCCATTCCACGTCTTTAGCGACTGTGGGATGGGAAAACGCTAGGAGTGGGAAGGAAGTGACCGTGTCCTTAATTAAGGTACTGCTCCGGCATTTCCTGGTGTGAAAATGGGGAACCACGGAAAACCATCTTCAAGGCTGCCGACAGTGGGGCCCAAACCCACTATCTCCCGAATGCAAGCTCACAGCTGCGAGTCTCTAACCGCATAGCCAACTTGCCCGGTAACTTTTCTTCTAATCAACATAAACTATAATGAATGGCGAATGATTTCTTACGGATATTAGTTTTAATTTTTAATAGTCTTGCGTTGTAAATTGAATAACGCGTCAGTTACCTCGTTTCCTGTTTATAAGCCCGATATAAAAGAATGTGAGAAAGTCAAAAACTTTTTGCTTTGCTTATTTAAACTAAAAATATAAATAATCGTCTTTGATTAATCGTGTCATACGAGAGATTGCTGACTGAGTTCAACATAGTTTGAGTTGAAGCACGAAGGGTAATTGCACAGACAGATATTTATATATATACCGAGCGAGTTAGCCATGCGGTTAGAGGCGCGCCGTTTTGAGCTTGCATTCGGGAGAAAGTGGGTTCGAACCCCATTGTTGAAAGCCCTGAAGATGGTTTCCCGTGATTTCCCATTTTTACACCAGGCAAGTACCGAAGTTGTACCTTAATTAAAGCCACGGCCGCTTCCTTCCCATCGTCGGAAAAATCAACCAGTCAACCCTAGATGGCAAACGGACTATATACAAAATTAATGGCTTATTACATAACTATGACGGAGCCTCCATGGCTCAGGTGGCGTCTCACCGCTGGGTTCCGTGGTTCAAATCCCTTCCACTTCATTTGTGCAGGACAAAGCGGTGGCAGGGAAGTTTTTCCCCCGGGCACTCCGGTTTTTTCGGTCATGCAACCCTCTCCAATATCTTTTCATTTAATCTATCAGTCATTAATCATTACCCCAGATTAGTGCGACAGCTTCGGCAGCCGGTAAAACTCCTATCTTCGCCACTAGATGGAGCTTCGTTCATTCTATTCATGACTCGGTCGAATGACTGGAAACAGGCTGCGGTTTTTTTTATTTATTTTTAAGATAATTATGAATTTCTTCTATAAATATCTTTCAAACAATATGACTACCTCTCCCGGGCTTGAATCCAAGTTGTTGGGGTGCAGAGGCCAAATTTCCACCACTGATCCCCAGACGGAACTGCCATCTACTGATTGCAAGCTTAGTACCTGCACGACCCGTACCGTGTGGGCAAGTGCTACGGTACAGTCATGTTTAAGTAGTTTATCTCGATTGTATCTATATTTGAAAGGTAAACAGAGCAGTAATATTCCTAAATATTCTTGTTGTTTGAGTCATCGGTCCATAGACTTGGTCGATTCAGCTCTCCATGTCACCCTATCCTGTGCTAAAACTTTTCATTTCTACGTAACTACTACATCCTACGTCTGTTATAATATGTTTGTCATACCTTAGTATACCCCTACCATTCCTACCACCTACATTTCCCTCGAAAACCAACTGCAAAAGTCCTGGGTGTTTTACGATGTGTCCTATCATTCTATCTCTTCTTCTCATGACATTTAGCCAGATCGTTCTCCTCTTACAAATTCGAGGCGGTATCCATTCATTCGTGATTAGATCTACCCATCTCACCTTCAGCATTCTTCTGTAACACTACATTTCAAATGCCTCTATTCTATTTCTTTCTGAGCTAGTTATCGTCCATGTTTTATCCATATAAAGCCACGCTCCAGACGAAAGTCTTCAAAACATTTTTCTAATTCCTACATCAATGTTTGATATGAACAAATTTCTTTTCTTAAGAAAGGCCTTGCTTAATTTTCCTCAATATATGAACTGAAATACTACTTTCCAGAAGATAAGGAAAGCCAGGTGCTAGTTGCCTGATAATTAGAGGCCAAAATTTTAGGAAAGAATACACTTGTGTTCATAGGAAACACCTTGAAGGACTAGAAGTAGGAAGTTCATATTCACAGGACATGTTCATTAGTATGTTCTTCATAAATGATTAGCATTTCAGTCACCTAGGTACAGCACGTGTCCTGTTGTGTAGTAGGCACTGGGTCCTCCATGGGCACTGAAAACTTGTTCCATGCGTGATGGCATCGACGCGTATATGGCGCGAATAGCGTCCTGCGGTATAGCCATCCATGATGCATTTCACGTGGTTCCACAGTTCATCGTTGGTGGTTGGCATTGGGTCACAGCGCCGCACCCGTCGTTTCGATTGGCGACAAGTCCGGTGATCGGGCTGGCCAGGGCAACAGTCTGACATCCTGTGGCATGTTCATGTAGCAACATGTGGTCGCTCACTGTCCTGCTGAAATGTGACGTCTGGGTTGTCGTGCACAAAGGGTATGGCTGCGGATGTCATTCACGTACTGTAGGTCAAACTGGTCACAACGCCTTGGACACGCACCAACAGTGTACCTAATAGCACCTCACACCATAAGGCATTGAGTTGGCGCTGTATGACTTGTGCGAATGCAGTCAACGCTATGCCCTCTCCCTGTCTGCGGGGAACCAATATGCCGTCATCATTTCCAAACAAACAGAACCTGGATTCGTCCGAAAACACTATCTGATGCCATTTCTGTCCCCAGTGACGTCCTTCCATACACCATCACATTGTTCATGTTAGGCGGAGAATTGGACGACGCGCCGGTAATCCAGACCGTAATAAACGCCGACGGACTGTCACTCCTGATAGTGTATGATGTGTTACACTGTTCCACTGTTGCGCCAGAACTGAGGAGGACGCAGATCTGTCCTGCAATGCCATTCGGAAGAGGTGTCGATCTTCTCGAGGGATGGTCTGGGTGTTGCGACCAGACCCATCTCGTAGTGTTCTATGGCCTTCTGTGAACCATTCTGTACACACCCGTTGCACTGCCGGTACACTTCGTCCCACACGGGCAGCAATTTCCAGGCTGTATGCATCACGTTTACTAATTCCAATAATGCGCTTTCTTTCAAACTCACTCATTTGACGGTGCGGCTCTCGCATACGTCCTTGGAAGCATCCTGCACGTCTGCTCAAGTCACACTGATCCATTTCCTTCGGATTATAGCGACAACGAGAGCTGCAGCCACATTTTACCATTTGATGGTAGTGTGCCGAGATATCGATGTGGACCTTGAACATGAGGGCGGACAATGGAATGTTAATCGTGTCTTCAGAACACGTTCTGCGAATATGAACATCCTACCTCTAGGTTTTCAACGCGCTCTGATTTTTATGATTATGAGTGCATGAACAGGTTAGAAGCCAGTACCAAGTATAGTCTAATCTGCACAACGGTTGTGTTATGAGCTTTGCATATACGGTACATTAGGAGTATTGCGCATCAGAACACCTACAATTTATGTTACTCTCACTACATAACTGAAGAACGGGCTAGACGGCACTTCCAAATAAACAAATTAGCTTACATTCTCACTTATCACTGAGCCTCCGTGGCTCAGGCAGCAGCGCGCCGTCCTCTCACCACTGGATTCCGTGGTTCAAATCCCGGTCACTCCATGTGAGGTTTGTGCTGGACAAAGCGGAGGCGGGACAGGTTTTTCTCCGGGTACTCCGGTTTTCCCTGTCATAATTCATTCCAGCAACACTCTCGAATGTCATTTCATTTCATCTCTCAGTCATTAATCATTGCCCCAGAGGAGTGCGACATGCTTCGGCAGCCGGCACAATTCCTATCCTTGCCGCTAGATGGGGCTTCTTTCATTCCATTCCTGACCCGGTTGACTGAAACATTTCATGTTTCTCACTTATCACAGTCTAAACATCCATTGTTTATTTATACCAGTCATTATGAACTGTTAACCGAGTGCTAGCTTAAAGTACTGCCGTAATAAAATGCCTCGGAACCCTTTAAAGTTTCTTTAAACTATAAAAAGAACAGTTTTTTAATTTCCATTATCTTCTATCGCAGGCTTATTGATGTTTCTGTCTGTAAAATCACAACTTGTATTGGCGCCGAGTGGGAAGGAAGAAGAATATTAAACAGCCAAACTACAAGAACATTTTTGCTTTGATTTTTCTTTCTCTAAGAAGTTCTGCGCCTCTTTTTTCCCCATCGCGGTCTTCCTCCACAATTCTGGCTGGAATCATAAATGAAATTTTCATAAATCTCCAAGTCAAATGCTTCTGAAAGTTTATTTTTCAGCCAGACATTTGGTTGAGATGGAGAATCAGCCTGTGTTCCGAATATCCTCGTGGGTATTTCACATTGATGAACGCGTATAAGAGATGTCGCACTTGTGCTCTTTTATCGACAGCAGTAATGGTGAATGAAAACTTCACATATGTGAGAACTGATACGGTGTTAAGTTTGCGAGCCCTAGGGAATTTTTAATTTTCGTGCCCTTCATCACATACCTTCAATCTTCACAGGATTGGACCTTTTCCTTTGTTTTTCTGAAATTTTGCTTTACGTTGCACCGACACAGACAGGTATTATGGCGACGATGGGGTGGGCCTTAATTAAGGTATAGTCTGGTGTGAAAATGGGAAGCCGCGGAAAACAATCTTCAGGGCTGCTGACAGTGAGCTTCGAACCCATTATCTGACTGAAGCTCACTACGGGCCATTCGGGGTGGCAGATAATCACACTAACAACTACATCAAAGAGGCGGAACATTATTATTATTATTATTATTATTATTATTATTATTATTATTATTATTATTAGGCAGTCTTGTAGCGCAGAGGTAGAGTGATTGTTTATTATTTTCTGGGTTCGTTTTACGGTCAGTTCAAGGATTTTTAATTCTGGGCTAAGTAGTAGAACAGGGTTCACCCGATATGAGATTTCCTCACGCTCTTAGTTACAGGAAGAAAGCACACAGTGAGATGATGACGCTACTGACCTAGTGTACACAGACGAACGCAGATTGTTATGGTTACACTGGTGACGGAAAAATGATCGACGCTATTTTCAGAGAGACTCCTACTTCTTAAAATGATATGCATGTTAATAAGATAGTACAGTCGAACTTGGATAATTCGAACCTCAAGGGACCATTAACCCTCCGTTACACGCGCCGCGCAGTGAGAGTCCGCACTTTATTATTCTTTGGTATCATAGGCCGAAAATGCAAGGCAGAACGGGCTGCCTTCTTGTAGCTTCCTTCTGCAACAATACAGAGGCCGTGACGGCGTGAGAATGTCTGAGTAATCGCCGAGCTGTTGATTACGGAAGTTTATATTGTCAACTGCAGACTTGCGGAGTCTGAGTCCGCAGGCGTGTATTGGTGAGTTGTTAATCTTACTCACTCTTTTGATAAGTTGTCCATTCTTCCCTTATTATTTATTATAAAGTTATATACTTTTATTACCTACAAGTGTAGTAGTGGGGTCATTTTTATATATTTTCTACTTGTGATTATTTACAGTGGGATAAACACGATATTACAAAATGAGCTATGAATAATTATTTTGCGTCCTCTTTCCAAGGAGTTGGTGCGATTTATTCCGAGAGTTATGGATCAAATCGAGCAGTCATTGGACGACGATGAAGTTGGTGCAAGTGATGACAGTGATCGGGACGTCGTAAACGATAGTGATCATAATTCTGAGAGAAAACAGTCCACGTACGAAGAGGTCGTGACTGAAAGTGAACAGCATGGAATATATGTTGGAAAGGACTGGGCCGAGTCGAATCATCGCCCTGCTATGGAAGGGTCAGGCAACCTGAACATAATATTATAACACACTTGCCTGGAGGTTTAGAAGTTGCCATGAATACTAAGACGCCAGTTGAAGCTCTGTAATTGTTCTTTACCGACGAAATGCTACAAGAAATCGTAACATGCACAAATCGCTATATATACCCTTGTGTCATACAAGTCAAGGAAAGACAAAGTTGTAGTGGTTCTATCTACTTTCCATGAAGACCATTCTATTGATGACGATTCAGATGGATCAAACCCCTCAATGATTACCTTCTATAAAGACATGAAGTCGGGCGTTGATAAGGTGGATGAAATGAAATGCACTTACTCCATGGCAAGAACATCACGACATCGTAACTTCTTCCGTGCGATATACATCAATTAATAGAATGTAACGATTGCAATTTTATTCCAAGGAGTAAATTAATAACCAATTATTGTTAATTTGCAATTAGTTTTGCTAAGTCCTGTGATTTGCAGTTGATAACTTCTCATTTATTTAAAGGACTGAAATGTTCTTGTAAATGTAGATTGTATACACATTTATCAATTTAAATAAAATCAAATAAAGAAATTACGATGTAAGACAGATTGAAAAAAGAGAGAAATAAGGAATTCTTGAAAAAAGAATTGAAATGAAAGGAATGGAAGCTTACACACAATCGCAGTCCGCGTGTAAGGGTGTTACAACAGAGCGCGCGTTTAACGGAGGGTTAAGATATTGGAATTAAACAAAACGGTTACAAAAATAACTCCAAGGTTCGATTTTAAAAAAGAAACTTCATCTGAAATATTATTGGCGTATAAATACATATTTTACAATCTACTTTATCTGTTTATAGATACAGTATTTAGTCTTTAGACATTTGGTAGGTACTGAATATACCGCACGTGTTAGTCCTAACGCCATTAGAAGTCACATTTGCTCTTTTTTTTTTAAGAAAAGGAGATATCATAGCTTTCTTTCTTGATGTAATTCTCTCCGCATGAATCTATATGATCTTTTACCACTGACAGATCCACTACTCAAAACTTTGGGCCGATTGCAGAAACGATGACTAGTTTTAAGCCTTAGACATCATCTACCTAAACAACGTCTAAATCAAGCATGATCTTCCATTGCATAAACATTGTTCAGTCGATGTTTAACTAGACATCGCTTAAAGTTTCAATTTTGGTTTGAAAATGGAGACAGAAGTATCTTTCATGCAACTCTTTGCTTGTCGCAACCAATGAAATTCGTCGGTGCGCGCGCCGAACGCCAGTCAGCTGTTTATCTTCCTACACATTACTCAAATATGGCTGAGCATGACTTGCATGACAGATAAAGAGTATCGCTTTCGGTGGAAATTAAATCTCACAATATTATCGACCCTAAAGCGACACTCCAGCGTACGGGGAAGTGTAGCTTTGATTGTAGCGTTGTTACAATTGAGTGTAATCTACTCATAAATACGGCAGCTTCGACGAAGGGAAGATGAAGCAACAGTAATGTATAACCGAGTGTGTTGTACGGGCCATATAGATGTAGCTTGCATTCTGGAGATCGTAGGTTCGAAGCGCATCATCGACAGCCGTGAAAATTGTTTTCCGTAGTTTCCCTAGTTTTACACCAGGCGAATACTAGGTCTGTTGTTATGGACACGGCTCTTCTTCCCCAGTCCTCCTCTTTAAACGATAATCATCACCACCACTTGCCTTTTCCTATCTGATAGTTGCCGAAAACTTATACGATCATATATATATAAAACCCATACAACCTACTTGTTAGTTTTCACTATTATGTGTGTTTACTTAGCAGTAAATATAAGTGAATCACGCCCGGTTGATGTATGTGACAGCCCTCAGACGATCGGGACACTTAATTCTGATATGTTCCGTATGTAGTCGAAATGACCTATAATTCCGTGGAAATGACCCCATGTAAATAATAAAAGATATCGGTTGCCAAGAATTGTATTCAAGTTGACAGTTACCGGATTGTCACTTTGTCAGTCTCAAGAAACAAATCTCGAAAAGCGAAACCTTATTTTAAGATCTATCTCCCCGTGCATGTCAAACGAATTACTGCGATTTAGCAGCGGGCGACCCACAGAGAAGCCGTCGGACTAACCTTTCTTGCCGGAATCGTCTCAACATGATAATACAAATTACATGTTTCATGGTACATGACCTCTGATTATGATTCACTCATCTCATTCATTGAGGTTAAACAGTGCTCTCGGCAGTGTTTAAACATGACCGGTTGAACATCGGTTTTAGACAGTGTCTAAGTGATAAATAACGTCTCTGCAATGCGGCAGCCATACTTAGGCATTGTTTAACCGTAAACATCGTCTAAATACCGTTTCTGCAATCGGCCCTTTGTCTTTATTTTTCGAATACGTCGATAGCGTGTTAGGTGGAAATCCGTACTCCTTAGCAATTTCAGATTTCTTCTTTAGAACCTTTTCCACTTCCCGAATCACTGCTACCTTTCCGCTATCTTTCAAGTTTTGACAAGGACAATGTCATACTATCCACACTCAACAAATGATCAAGCAGAAATGCTCAAACAATGCAGTCCCTCGTAACGGCGCCTTAATCACTAAGCATACTCGACCGCTTGGCTATGTGAAGCAACAGTCAGTTCAAAACAAGGGTGAAGGAGTGTTCGGGAGGGGAAGGATGAGTAGGAGGAAATGGCACTGACTTTACAGGCGGCCTGGAGTGGTAAGGAGTCGGAACTTCCCCACTTTCAACCCATTCCAACATAATCTAGCCCACTGCTGAGAAAACACGAGTTGTGAAATACAATACTGTGTTGTATCGATGAGGTAAAATAATTCCAAATCAAATCCAAACCCCATGGCGCAACAGCTCCGAAAGGCCTTGGCCTACCAAGCGACCGCTGCCCAGTCCGAAGGCTTACAGATTATTAGGTGTCATGTGGTCAGCACAACGTATCCTCTCGGCCGTAATTCTTGGCTTCCTAGACCGGGGTCACCATATCACCGTCAGATAGCTCCTCAATTGTAATCACGTAGGCTGAGTGGGCCTCGAACTAGCCCTCAGGTCCAGGTAAAAATCCCTGACCTGGCAGGGAATCGAACCCGAGGCCTGCGGGTATGAGACAGACACGCTACACCTACACCGCGGGACCGGATAAAATAATTCCAATTAACTAAAATAAAATTAGAATTACCCATGATATTTTAGCATTGTTTACATATAAAATACTCGAAAATACAAAATACATACAAAATATTAGAATTGAAGACGATTTCGAATTATAGAAGTTCGAATTATCCAAGTTCCACTGTAATATATCCCTACATCAGGTTTGTAGATTCTGAAAATATCATCTAGCCACTGCGTTGCAATACCGGAAGGAACGGTTTATATTTATTCAGCATCAACCTCAATTGTGTGTTTGTGTACTTGATTCCTAGTCATCCTGTAGTTCACTGGCCGGTGTATAATTGAAATGAAATCTGATTTTTCAATGGAATTGGAATGGGATTCTTTGTCCTTTGAATGTTCACTTGAAGCCACATGGATTTTTTTCAAGAGCATAATTATTTTCTCTGGTAATTATTTTTGTTTCTAAAAAAATCAAAACATGTCATCTATTAAACGATGTTCTCTGCATTGCCATTAAAAAAAAAACATAACAACAACTCGTATATACAGCAGCAGCGCTTTCAAAATTAAAACGTTGAAAGCTGTGCCTGGTTACCGGGATAGTCGATCGCAGCGCTAGTGGCGGTGACACCTGAAATCTACTGGGTGTATGATTTGTGGTCAGTGAGCTGGTTTATTCCGTAAAAAAAAAGTGTTCTCTCTTAAAGGTGAAATGTTATTCCAAGCGAGTCAAGCTTTCGGCTTATGAAATATGCATCCTCTGGGAGGAATGTCTGTCCGCTGGGAGATGAAGAGATGGAACGGGTAGCCGAGCGTCCTACTTTACTGAAGTGGGCTCGAACCCAGACGTTAGATAAATTTCCAACTCAAACGAACTCTAGACTCTCTGGTCTATCCATTTGTCAACATTGAAAGGGTAGAGAAAACATTGCTTTCTAAACATTTTCTTTGAAGGAAAATTGGAAACTGTCGAGAAGACGCATTTGGCATTTATTGATTTAGAAAAGATGGCGTGATAAAAGTAGGGAATAATAATAATAATAATAATAATAATAATAATAATAATAATAATAATAATAATAGCCGACTGCTTGGCTGAATGGTCAGCGTTGTGGCCATCGGTTTAGAGGGTCCCGGGTTCAATTCCCGGCCGAGTCAGGGATTTTAATCGCACCTGATTAATTCATTTGGCTCGGGGATTGGGTATTTCTGTTTGTGCCAACACTATCCTCAGACAGCACAGCACACTACCAAGCGCCACAGAAACACACAATAGTGAATGCTTCTTTCCAAATAGGGTTGGCGTCAGGAAGAGCATCCAGCCGTAAAACAGGGGCATAATGGCGTGTGGCCTCCGGAGAAGCCTGGTGCAGGTCATTGGAGTTGACGGCTGATAGGCGACCTGAGCGTCTGGGAGAATGGAGCCCTATATATGATGAATTATAATGCTGAAGGCGGCATACGAATCCAGAACCGCGGCATACGAACCTAGACCTCGAACCAACAGAATTAACTAGTGAACGTTAGAAGAATGTTACTTGGACTCTACAAGGACCAAAGCACCTTAATGGTGGTGGTTGTGGTAATTATTTTAAGAGAAAATGCAACTAGGCAACCGTAGTCTCTTAATAGAGCAAACGGTAAAACAAACAGTATTAAAATTACAAACATGTTCAGAAAATCAAGATACGTCACTATTAGAGGCCACATTTTTGGGCAGTAAAAGGTTAGAATGTAACGTTACTTACAGTAAAGGAGTAAGAAGTAAACTGTAATCTGCACAACGGTTATGCTATGAGGGGTACGGTCTAACAGAACACCTAGAATTTATGTTACTCTTGTTTACATTGTGGAGGAGCGGGTTGCCTACTCCTGCCTAAGGGGGTCTTGACTCTTTACGCAAGGTGACAACGGACTGCGTTGGTACAGCATGTATTCAAAATGTGCACTTATGTGCACTTATCCTCTGTGGATCAGCGGTAGAGTGTCGGCCTGCGGATCCCAAGATAGCGGGTTCAAACCCGGCAGAGGTAGTCGGATTTTTGAAGGGCGGAAAAAAGTCCATTCGACACTCCATGTCGTACGATGTCGGCATGTTAAAGATCTCTGGTGACACATTTGGTGTTTACCCGACAAAATTCATTAAATCTCAGCCATAGACGCCCAAGAGAGTTTCGGTTTACTCGGTCTGCCATCTAGTGGGGGCCTAGAGTAAAAGGGAACGTCGAAATTGACGAACAGACAGCCAGATGGCGTCAAATTGAAATGTCACATGTCACGGTAGCTGAGGCCATACGATTATTATTATTATTATTATTATTATTATTATTATTATTATTATTATTATTATTATTATTATTACTTATCCATCTCATTGTTCATGAACCTCCTGTAAACTATCAAATATGTTGACGAATACAGGTAGCCCCAAGGACACAAAAATGACTTCTCTCGTAGTTCTGAGCATGCTGAAGGGATATGTTTTCCAGTTAGATGATCCGCCAAGGAATGATGCCACGACGTATTTCAGAACTACACGAATTGTTAGTCGTGCGGCAATTTTTATACCACAAGATAGGAGCACTATTGCGTCACCCGTTGATGCCATACTTAGGTGGGACTCTTGTTGCTAGGTGCATTGGTACCTCTTTCAAATGATATATCTAACAATATGTTCGCTATATTGTCTAGAAGTCAGTTCCATTCTAAAACTTTCATGTTCTCTCATGGATTTTATATTTTTGCAAGTTGCTTTACGTCACACCGACACAGAAAGGTCTTATGGCGGCGATGGGACAGGAAAGGGCTAGGAGTGGGAAGGAAGCGGCCGTGGCGTTATTGTGAAAATAGGAAACCCCGGAAAACTATCTTCAGGACTGCCGACAGTGGGGTTCGAACCCACTATCTCCCGAATACTGGATACTGGTCGGACTTATACGACTGCAGTTAACGAGCTCGGTGATGCATATTTTTGGGGCGCCTCCGTTGTTCAGGCAGCACACCTGTCTCTCACCGCTGGGTTCCATGATTTAAATCCCTATCACTCCATGTGATATTTGTGCTGGACAAAGCGAAGGCAGAACAGTGTTTTCTTCGGGTACTACGGTTTTCATTGTCAGCTATCATTCCAGCAACACCCCCAACAGAATTTCGTTTCATCTGTCGGTCATTAATCATTGCTCCAGAGGAGTGCGGTAGGCCTCGGCAGCCGGCACAAATCCTATCCTCGGTACTAAATGGGGGCTTCATTAATTTCATTCCTGACTCGGTCGAATGACTGGAAACATGCTGTAGATTTTAATTTTTTATACATTTTTAGGCTAGGAGTCTATCTAGAATTAGCTTCATAAATTTCCTGACACTATAGCAACCATGGCAACCACTCTTCGTCTGTGTACAATAGATCAGTAGCGTCATATTCTCACTGTGCGCTTTCTTCCTGTAACTAAGAGCTTGTATCAAGTGAACCACGTTTTGCTACCAGAGTCGTCTATGTACACTAGGTCAGTAGCGTCTTCTCCTCACTGTGCGCTTCCTTCCTGTAACTAAGAGCTTGTATCAAGTGAACCACGTTCTGCTACCAGTGTTGTCTATGTACACTAGGTCAGTAGCGTCATCTTCTCACTGTGCGCTTCCTTCCTGTAACTAGGAGCTTGTATCAAGTGAACCACGTTCTGCTACCAGTGTTGTCTATGTACACTAGGTCAGTAGTGTCATCTTCTCACTGTGCGCTTTCTTCCTGTAACTAAGAATTGATGAAATCTCATACCAAGTGACCCTCGCTCTGCACCTCATTCCAGAATGAAAATCCTCGAACAATCCGAAAAACGAACTGAGGACCTTAAAATAAGAGGCAGGCAGTAGTATTATTTTTACGAGGTCTAGAATGTCTTCCATTTTCACACAATTCATTAGCCGTACAATTTGTTTGCGGGAACACCCATTTTTCTTTCGATCTATCGGAACTCTTTATCATCGCTGTGGATGGAGTCAAAGGATGCATTACCTGTACCTCCTGCATGTCATAAGACGCTACTTAGGCTACTATTTTGCGTCCCGTTTAGAGGCATGACGTCATTTTCACATTCATTTTTGTACGGATTGGCGACCAGGAAACAAAGTTTTGCTTTATTTCGCTTAAATCATTTTCTAAAACTTTTCATAAAAGCCTGTTCTTCTTCTTCTTATTCGAAGAATATTTACTCGCTCTCTCTTCTACTAAGGCCAAAATAATATACATGATTCTATGCTTTTTTCTTGCTTGGAGCAGAAACTGTCTAACAGAACCCCTATAATTTATGTTACTCTTGCTACACTGTGGGGCAGCGGGTTGCATTCTATCATATTACTACCTAAATATCAGGAGTCACCAGCTCAAATACTGTACACATTACGTTCTTGATCTTAATGGTACCTTCTGTCCGGCTCCCTGGCTAAATGGTTAGCGTGCTGGCCTTTGGCCACAGGGGTCCCGGGTTCGATTCCCGGCAGGGTCGGGAATTTTAACCATCATTGGTTAATTCCGCTCGTCCGGGGGCTGGGTGTATGTGTCGTCTTCATCATCATTTCATCCTCATCACGACGCGCAGGTCACCTACGGGTGTCAAATCAAAAGACCTGCATCTGGCGAGCCGAACTTGTCCTTGGACACTCCCGGCACTAAAAGCCATACGCCATTTCATTTCATGGTACCTTCTATATGAATATTGAATATACCGCCATTTACGCGTAGAATACAAAATATTAAAATTTGAATTCCGTAGAACTCATTCCAGAACAATGTGTGTACCTAGCGACAGATTAATGACTATTGCACTCTAATCCTTCAGATATTTCATCCCGAAATTCTTCATCTGAGAGTTTAGATTTCTGTCACGAGTAGAATTAGCAAGATTTTCAGAAGATAAAATAGGTAGACAATATTCAAGTATAATGTTATAATAGACAATTATTTGCGATCTATTCAGAGGCATTAAATTTTCCTATTAATTAATGTTCGATTTCGCAAACACGAAACAACTTTTCACTTTATTTCGCGAATTTCGCTTTAATCACTTTCTAAATAAAAATTTTCTTCTTCAACAATGTGTCACGTAGGACCATACGGAATCAATATTTTTTCTTACCCATTACTTCTTCATTCTTAAGGACTCTGAAAGATTCCGTTCCTAACACCATTTTCCTCGTGTAGGTTCCTGTTCCTTTTCCTCAAATACCCGGTTTTGGACTATAATTCTGATTTCATTCCGATCTAGTAGATTTGGTGATCCTAGTTCAATAAGGTCTTTCTCCATGAGTTTTATACCACTTTTGTCTCGTGGGCATGTAGGAGAAATTCGTAAATTTTATGAGAAAGTCTGTTAGAATCCACTCTTTGTAAACGGCCTGTAAATTAGATTCATAGCAGTCGCATCGTTCCTATGATTTTAGACGTTGATAGATTTCGGCGGATTACTTTATCGCAAAACTTTCTATTTTCATTGCCTCAAATTTGCACATTGATTTAGCGAAAAATATTAGAAATCGCTACAAAAATCTGATCAACAGCTTACCTTTAAAACCGGCAGCGCAGCACACCGCTTGCCCTGGTGAAACACCCGTGCTAGAATTGAAACCGATGTGCAATTCGTATTCCAGTAATGGTAATTCATCACGTTGGTGTTTGTCTTACAATTCAACAGGAACACGATTTTCATGGTCACGTCTATTTATTTTTCTTTTATAATACACTGTGTTAAAGCACAGACATATTTCACTCTTAGACATGATACTGCATTGGCTTTTGGGCTTATGACGTGTCAAGAAAGTAAGGTGAAATTCTTAACGTTTCGCAGAAAACTGTGCTCTGCGTCCTCAGAAGAAATCTCGATTGACCACGAGAAAGGCTTCTTAAACAATGACATTTTGAAATTAGGACGTTATAATAGAAGTGGAAATGGTATGTTCATTCGCAACCAGATGGCCCCAAAGACGTGGCACAACGCTAGCTTTCGAAGCGGGAGCTGACCGAACCAACACGACTAAGCGGTTCACATAACGTGTTTGCGTAACATATGACATAGACAGGTGTATTATATAGATACAAGCCTGGAATGAAACATCTGGCGACCAGGAACGAATTTGGAAAACACTGAGACGAAGTAACTTTGCAATTGCTTTAAAGCTTTCGTAAACTCATGGATAAAAGGATGGAGTTTTTAAATTGTAGTTTTCTATGTCGACTCCACACCATTTGTAGTTCTGATTTCATCTGTTGGCATACTGGCCTATAAATTATGGGGAAAGTTAGCATTTGCACTTACATAGTTTTCAAGAACATAGTCTAGAAAAGAATGTAACTGATTGTGATCGGGAGCAGTACAAAGCAACTCTACACGAACGCATTCCCGACTGTGCTTGCGGGTAGAAATCTTTTGCGGAAATGAAAAAGTATATTTCGGGAATGAAAATTATTTTTTTCGGAATTTATTTTACATTTTTGCGCATTTGCTATCCAGCTATAAATTCAATTTATAACTCTTAGTTCTCAGAATTTTGTCATAATTTTTCGTTCCTTAATATTTAATTGTTCCTGTCCGCCTCCGTAGCGTAACGGTTAGTGTTATCAGCTACCGTCTCGGGGGCCTGGGTTCGATTCACCATCTCAGAGTGAGGACACTAGTTTACTTTTTACTTTATTCCTTTTTTGTTTTCGATTGAGGATTTCTGAAAAACATAGCGTCTCTGATTTAGTCACTGCTAATCACTGCTTTGTTTGTTGTAAACCGTTCTTGTTAGTTGGAAAACAGCTTCCGTTTTCTGGATCATTAATATGATATATTGATTTCCATTCTCATTCTCTCTTATCCACTTACCAAGGTGAGATTGTGAATGATTTATGTGAAAAATAAACATTATTCATAATCATTCATTAACTCTTTATTGTCGTCCTACTTGAGATTATATATAATAAATTACCTGGTTTTAAAGGTTACGCCCTCATATTCATTCTTTGTGAAACATAATGTAGCACCGTGAGAGCTGATGGCCCCATCTTTGGAACTAGTTCTGTGGTGATTTTGTTTATTTTACCCGAAGCAGAATTTCGTTGGAAATCTCCGAACCCTTCCTATATACAGTTATTGGAACAATATCGAACGACGGGAGTACATCTGATAATAAATATCAATATAGGTTTCGGAGAAATTCAGCTTTTGTGGGGTGAAGTGACGTGACAGCTATGACAAGCACAATATTCAAAACACTTCGCTTGGCTAGAGGCCAAGGGCATACAGTGGACAAGTCTTCTTTAAGGTTACTTATAATGGAGCCTACTAACTCGCTCGCCCTGTATTGTCATGTCACTGAGGGATTTCCTAGAATATTAAAGCGAACAGATATTTCTCTAGACCTGAAAAATAATTGTTCTCCCTTCCGTTTAACTTCGCAGTCGTATCTTTTGAATACAATATTTAGCTTGTTATTTTCTATGAATTTCGCTGTAGTATAGCATGTTCCGAAAAGTATGTAAATTTCGAGTTAAATTGACCGTATCGCTGCAAAAGAAAACCTGTTTTTAATGAGAATTATACGATTCTTTAAGATATCTCAAAGATCCATGTTGTCGCGGTTATCGTTAATACGAAAAAATAATGCCTCTAGATCTATAGGTCATAATTTAGCTGAAATATATTGTACACATGATCTTTAATTTCTATGGAAGAATATGAATTGCCCAGACAAGTAAGAAGATAACAAAAGCGGTCTATGAACTTCGATGATAAATGAATTTGCAGCAGGAGAAGTCACCTCAAGATTCTTCTGCTTCTTCTTCTTCTACCCCTCCTCCTCCTAGTTCAAGGGTCAGCTGTAGCAACGAGTTTCCTCTATTTTTGTCTCTCTCTTCGTCTGAGTGGTTCGGACGATTGAGGCGCTGGCCTTCTGACCCCAACTCGGCAAGTTCGATCCTGGCTCAATTCGCTGATATTTGAAGGTGCTCAAATACGTCAGCTTCAGGTCGGTAGATTTACTTGCACGTAAAAAAACACCTGTGGGACTAAATTCCGGCACCTCGGCATCTTCGAAAACCTTAGAAGTAGTTAGTGGGACGTAAAGACAATAACATTATTATTAAGTTAACACTCTCTTCGCGAAGTTCTTTTTCCTTTAGGTCATTCACAATCCCGTCCCAGGTCTTCATGTTTTGTGTACCACTTGATTTCCTTCTTGTTAGCTGTTTATCCCATGTTCTCTTTACAGTCTCCGTTTCTTCCCTCCTTACAAGATGTCCATACCACACCAATCGACATCCCTTTATTGTTTATTTAATGAAAGTCACACCACCTCTTAGTCGAATATCACCATTTCTTTTGCTAGTTGCTTTTACGTCGCGCCGACACAGATAGGTCTTATGGCGACGATGGGACAGGGAAGGGCAGGGAGTGGTAAGGAAGCGGCCGTGGCCTTAATTAAGGTACAGCCCCAGCATTTGCCTGGTGTGAAAATGGGAAACCACGGAAAACCATTTTCAGGGCTGCCGACAGTGGGGTTCGAACCTACTATCTCCCGAATACTGGATACTGGCCGCACTTAAGCGACTGCAGCTATCGAGCTCGGTCTCACCATTTCTTAATCATTCTCTCAGTAATACCCCTTACTTATTAACCATATTTCTCCTTCCTGTACCTGTTGAGATTTTTCACTGTTGTACAGGATTTTCCGTATAAAACTTGACCGCCAGCTGGTGCCTGAGCCAAGGCTGGTGACCGCGCACTCGTTTGTCGACACGCGGCATATAGGAAAGATAGCAACCTTGCGGGACACACCTTGTACAACCACTCCAGAGTTGAACCCAATTTTGAAAATAATCCAGTTTTCCCTTTGCGAAAATCAGATGCTCATAAATGCACCTCCCGATCATGGACATGCATCAACGGCTGATTATTTCACTATCCATGGCCTGTACGGTTGCTAGGTAACGTTGTCTGACCCTCAATTCATACCTGACATCACTGCCTGCACGGTTACTATGGTTACACTTCTGTCACACATTTTGTCACATCGTGTTACATTTTCGGATGACACCCAGCCATAAGACATATTTATGTTACATTCAATGTTACTTTGGGAAAATAAAATGATCATAAATATGGCTTTCAGTGAAATGTATGACGCGTTAGCAACAATGCAGGCTCTGATGTGAAGTATTGATGGATGGCCATGACATACAGATCCATGGTCTGTACATCTCTCAAGGTACTGTTGCTAGGTAACAAACATATTGTTACATGACACTGTTTCGTTATCATAGGATATAAACTTCATGATTTTGATCCGTATTGAATTGTGATCAACATAATCATTATAAAATTAATGTCGTAATGCACCACCTTTTCAATAATACACTGACTGACAGAGCAAATGCAACACCAAGGTGGAGTGGTTCGAAAGGGATGAAAGTTGGGGAAAAAACAGAGACGGCACGGACGAATAATTAATGTTTATTTCAAACCGATATGCAGGTTACACAATGCGCACGGCATCGACTCAGTAGGATGTAGGACCACCGCGAGCGGCGATGCACGCAGAAACACGTCGAGGTACAGAGTCAATAAGAGTGCGGATGGTGTCCTGAGGGATGGTTCTCCATTCTCTGTCAACCATTTGCCACAGTTGGTCGTCCGTACGAGGCTGGGGCAGAGTTTGCAAACGGCGTCCAATGAGATCCCACACGTGTTCGATTGGTGAGAGATCCGGCGAGTACGCTGGCCACAGAAGCATCTGTACATCTCGTAGAGCCTGTTGGGAGATGCGAGCAGTGTGTGGGCGGGCATTATCCTGCTGAAACAGAGCATTGGGCAGCCCCTGAAGGTACGGGAGTGCCACCGGCCGCAGCACATGCTGCACGTAGCGGTGGGCATTTAACGTGCCTTGAATACGCACTAGAGGTGACGTGGAATCATACGCAATAGCGCCCCAAACCATGATGCCGCGTTGTCTAGCGGTAGGGCGCTCCACAGTTACTGCCGGATTTGACCTTTCTCCACGCCGACGCCACACTCGTCTGCGGTGACTATCACTGACAGAACAGAAGCGTGACTCATCGGAGAACACGACGTTCCGCCATTCCCTCATCCAAGTCGCTCTAGCCCGGCACCATGCCAGGCGTGCACGTCTATGCTCTGGATTCAATGGTAGTCTTCTGAGCGGACGCCGGGAGTGCAGGCCTCCTTCAACCAATCGACGGGAAATTGTTCTGGTCGATATTGGAACAACCAGGGTGTCTTGCACATGCTGAAGAATGGCGGTTGACGTGGCGTGCGGGGCTGCCACCGCTTGGCGGCGGATGCGCCGATCCTCGCGTGCTGACGTCACTCGGGCTGCGCCTGGACCCCTCGCACGTGCCACATGTCCCTGCGCCCATCATCTTCGCTACAGGCGCTGCACCGTGGACACATCCCTATGGGTATCGGCTGCGATTTGACGAAGCGACCAACATGCCCTTCTCAGCCCGATCACCATACCCCTCGTAAAGTCGTCTGTCTGCTGGAAATGCCTCCGTTGACGGCGGCCTGGCATTCTTAGCTATACACGTGTCCTGTGGCACACGACAACACGTTCTACAATGACTGTCGGCTGAGAAATCACGGTACGAAGTGGTCCATTCGCCAACGCCGTGTCCCATTTATCGTTCGCTACGTGCGCAGCACAGCGGCGCATTTCACATCATGAGCATACCTCAGTGACGTCAGTCTACCCTGCAATTGGCATAAAGTTCTGACCACTCCTTCTTGGTGTTGCATTTGCTCTGTCAGTCAGTGTATAATGTGCAATATTTTTGAATTACACTACTAAACTAGGGACTAGTATCGGCCTTGGCTGGCCATCATCAGCCTTAATGTTATACATCTAATAACTAAACAAATGTACAAACACACAATTGGCATTAAAAATCTGGGATGAAGTATGCGTAACATTTGAAAAATATTTATTTTATTGCTAGGGGCTTTACGTCGCACCGACACAGATAGGTCTTATGGCGACGATGGGATAGGAAAGGCCTAGGAGTTCGAAGGAAGCGGCCGTGGCCTTAATTAAGGTACAGCCCCAGCATTTGCCTGGTGTGAAAATGGGAAACCACGGAAAACCATCTTCAGGGCTGCCGATAGTGGGATTCGAACCTACTATCTCCCGAATGAAGCTCGTTTGAAAAACAAAAAACAAAAATTATGCTCCAAATTCTTAGCATCTGGAGTATGCTCATCATCCAAACTCTTTCTTGCGTTAATATTCATCGAATTGTTGGTTCCATCACTGCTAATCATTACAATTTCAATTGCAAAACTGGAACTGGTAAATATTGATTCTGTAGTGAGATCATCAATCACCAAACCTAATGTAAAACAACCACCAACTGACGCAGAACTGCTAGATGGTGTTTCCACATCCACCAACGTAAATAAAATGTTCCGGTAATGCTTGTTAAAATCATGCTGAATTGTTGTTGGACATTGTCAGGACGGCACAGGAAGATATGGGTAAAACTGACACATTCTTAATTTGAGGCTGGTATAAATTCGCAATTAATTGCGGTGTCCATGAAGTTAACCTCTCGTTGCGGCCAGCCACATGTTAAGAATGTGACAGTTTTAACCATATCTTCATGTGCCGTCCTGAAAATATCCAACAGCATTTCAGCATGATATTAATAATCCCTACGGGAATATTTCATTTTATTTACGTTGGTGGATGTGGAAACACTATCTAGCAGTTCTGCGTCAGCTGGTGGTTATTTACAGTGGCGTCCAGTGGCTCGCATACCACTAATGCCACTCAAGTAGATTTGGTGATTGATGACCTGACTACAGAATCAACATTTACCAGTTCCAGGTTTGCATTTGAAATTGTAATGATTAGCAGAGATGGAACTAACAATTCTATAAATATTAACGCAAGAAAGTGTTTGGATGATAAGCTTACTCCAGATGCTAAGAATTTAGAGCCTAATGTATTTTTCAAATTTTACACATACCTCATCCCAGATATTTAATGTCAATTGTGAGTTTGTACATTTGTTTTTATGTCAATTGTGTGTTTGTACATTTGTTTAGTTATTAGATTTATTACATTAAGGCTAATGATGGACAGCCAATATTGCATATTATAGTATTGAAAAGGTGGACCATTACGACATTAATTTTATAATTATTACTGTTTTGTTACACAAATTTTCGTACGTCCCCCCCCCAGCTCTAGGACATATTTACATCAACAGTAGAATGAAGGCAACACGGTTGATATGTTACATACTGTATCAAGACCTCTGTCAGTATTTCATTTTGACCGCTGTGGAGTAATATATTTTTATGGGATGTTCTCATCCAGAGTCAAATTAATGAGTCTACAGAAGGTGTCGAGTCCCTATGTTTACATGATTACTTATCTTGAGCATTTTGGTAAGGAGATTTCAGATGATATAACACCAACTAAAATCCTATTAGTATCATCATTAAACCCCAGATTTTCATGCGGTAGTAGGTTAGATTGCAAACTAATTTGGTTAGTAGTAAATGTCGGCCACCCGCTCTTCCATAGTGTAGAAAGAGTAACATAAATTCAGGGGTTCTGATGGGCCGTACTCCTAATGTTTATGCAAACCGCATAGCATAATCGTTGTGAAGGTAGACTATACTTGCTCCTCGCCTCAGTAAGTTTGCATTCTAACCTATTAATGCATAAAATTCCGAGCTCTAATCATCATCATTGTATTCTATTGGTTCATGTTCTTACCTGAAAGTCTGTACTTGAGTGGGGATGAGTCCGCGTGTTGAGATATTCACTTGTGGAGGTTTCATTGCCGCGTGGTTGTCGTAATCTATCGCCAGTACGTACGGCAACTGAAACACAGAAAAAAACATCCTTTAGTTCAGTCTGCAGTCATTGTGGTACTCCTACCAATACTAGAGAAACTAAAACCTGAAGTGATTTTTCATTGGTTCTTAAAAAAAAACCAGTCAGTTAACAATCTTTTGCAATGGAGCAAACAGTCTAGTTTAGCAGGTATATGCATAAGTCTTTTCCGGTTTCACTAAGAGATGGCGACAGCAAACAGTATGCAGCGTATGAATTTGACATATACGTCAGTTTGTTCGTTTGACATTAACCTACTAACACACACAAGCTGAGTTCAAAAAACACTAGCATCTGTGATGTATCGTTCACTGATAATGTCGACGTTTGTGCTTGAAAAAGAACATTTGTAGCAGGCCTTGCTTTTCTTATTTAAAAAAAAAAGAACAAGGCTGTAGAAAGTCATCGTTTGCTGGTAGAAACATATGGTGAACCTGTTCCATCGATTAGAACATATGAGATATACTGTAAAGGAAAAACAAAGCAAAGCAAAGTCATGAAGGCCCTTGGAGGAGTGGAAGGTAAAGGCTTTCACCATTGTTAGTCTCGGCACGTGATGGGGTAGAGTGGTTAGCTCTACGCCTCACCGCCTTTGCCCCCAGGAATTAACCTGGTACTCATTTTTGGTGTAGGCTGAGTGAACCTCAGCCATATGCACCTCCGGAAGTGGAAAACTCGTTTTTTAAATTTTATGACTTCCTGACGGGGATTCGAACCCACATCCTTCCGGGCGAACTGAGCACACCTTTACCGCCTCGGCCAGGCAGCCCCTCTGAGACATACTGTAGTTTCGACAATTTAAACGGCAAGAAGACCATGCTTTGTGTCTGGTCGGAGCAGAGCGGTATTGTGTATTATGAACTCTTGAAACCCGGCGATACCCTTAATGCACAACGCTATCGCTAACAAATGATTAATTTAAATCACGCATTGATCGAAAGACGACCGGAATGGGCCAGAAGACATAACAAAGTGATTTTGTTACACGACAATACGCCGTCTCACACAGCAAAACCAGTGAAAGACACTTTGAACTCGCTTGGTTGGAACATCCTTTCGCACCCGCCGTACTACCACGACCTGGCGCCATCTGACTATCACCTCATAGCATCAATGGGACACGTGCTCGCAGAGAATCACTTCGGAAATTTCGAGGAAGTTGGAAAATGGCTCGACGAATGGTTTCCGCAAAAAAAAAGCAGTTTTTATGGCATGGTATTCATAAGTTACCTGAAACACGGGAGAAGTGCATAGATGCTGATGGCCAATATTTTGAGTAATTAAAAATGAATTTCGCTTGAAAATTACGTGTTTCCTTTATCATAAAAACCCGCAAAATCTTATGCATATACCTGGTAAGAGGGTCTTAGAATCCAAATAATAGAGTAGAGAATACGTTAGGGGCACTTATATATCTATGATTTATTGATATATTGTATGGCACATGTCACACACTGCACATAGAAACAAGAAGTTTTTACACTTAACTCAAGGTTTTGTACGTCACGATAGACTAAGAATCCTTTTACACTTCTCCAAAATAAAAAAGTAACGTGGAGACATTTAATACAAATATGTATTTTTTATTTTAGTTTTATTTCTGGGTGAGAAAAACCAGATGGCCCAGTTCACGGAGGTGAAAAGGGACTCGCAACAATGGGGATTACATGCGAAGATATCCGGGAGCGTAACTCGCGTTGAGTGAAACTCAGAGAACATCAGAGTTTTCAACAAAAGCCTAAGCTTAAAACAGGCAAGACATGGACTGAAGAAATAAAGCCAAAACATCAGGAACGAATGAGACGTTACTGGGTAAATGTTAGAGCTCGAGGACGAAAACAGTTGGATTAACGTGGTCCACAGGCAGCCGAAACGGCAACAGGAAGAAAACGCAGTAGCTGATAATTAGAGTCCGGATTATTAGGTACTGAGAGGTTAGAATGCAAACTTACTTAAGCCAGTAACAAGTGTACCCTATACTGTACAACGGTTATGCTATAAAATTTGCATAGATATTAGGGGTACAGCCTATACAACTCCTTTAATTTTTGCTACTCTTCCTACATTATGGTACAACGGGTTGCATGACACTTACTACAAACCAAATTACTTTGTAATCTAACATATTACCACCTACAAATCCGAGGTATACTGATAATGTTCTCGAGTTGAATGCAGCTTTCATCATTATTAAATATTTCATTATTCCCGCTCGCCTTTGTCGATCAAGTAACACGATGGCGGATACAGGTGGTTTTAGTGTTGGCTTGCGATTGGGTTCCAATGTTGCCAACTTATATTTTCAAGATCCGCTAAATACCACTAAAAATCCGCCAAAATTACGCCAAGAAATCCGATCTCAAATAATGGGCAATAATAATAATAATAATAATAATAATAATAATAATAATAATAATAATAATAATAATAATAATCTGAGAAATATTCTCGGCCCCCGAAAAACAGAAGATGGATATAGACTGAGGTCACGCAAAGTGACAGAATAGCTTTCCAACATTGCAGCAGACATCCGCAAAAGACGTCTGAAATTTTATGGGCAGGTCCGCATACTGCCGGCAATAGACTGACATACAAGATTCTCACCTACATAAAACATCCAAAAAATATTCCATGGGTACTGGAAGTGAAGAACGATCTGGAAAAAGCCCAGATGAACTCAATTGACACCGCGGATAGAAACCTCTATAGGAAAAAATTAATGGATGGAAAGTGCAACCAGAGAACGAAGTGAAAAGGAAAACTGGAGCAAAGTGGACAGAAGACCGAAAAAGGATCCACGGAGAAAGGATGAGAGCTGTTTGGCAACTCAGAAAACGGAATCGTTAGAGCTTTGCGTGATCCATTGCGTCCATACGCACATAATAATAATAATAATAATAATAATAATAATAATAAATATCTGTACTCACCTGATCTGTGAATTCCACTGGGATTAACCCCTGCCTGCGAGCCGGCGAGCTAAAACTTGTAGGCGTTTTACTGCCGGGTGCAAACCAGGTGTTCCCCTTGTGGTGTATTTTGTAGGTGTGTGTGACGTGACGGTTGGTAAGGGTAGGTCTGTGTCGTATTTTTAGGTAAAGTATGTACGCTCAGAATATGATCTCGCCATCCACCAGAATGGGAATGGTAAGAGAATGCACCAAGAAAAACACAAGGCATAAACCAGTATACTAATCCAACTGACGCAGTACCAATCAACGCACGTGATGGGGTAGCCAAAGGGGTGTAACAACACTCCAAAAAAAAAAAAAAGGTATAAGTCCGTCAGTGCACAAGTTCACAGGTAGTTTTCAATTTTCAAGGTGAAAGGTTTTCAGCAGAGCGCATAATGGAAGCATTTTCACTGAGTCCATATATTCAGAGGAACCGAGGTAGGTACTAAATTTTGAGGGCAAGGAAAGGCGTACGACAACAAAAAAAAGGACAAAGAAGAAATAGTTTTTTCATAATAACAATATATTAACAAAAAACACCCAGAAGAAACATTTACAAGCCAAAGAAAACAACAATCATCCAAAGGTCAGTTAGTTCTGACTTCGAAAAGAGAAAAAAAACAGATGGGACGACCATATTAATTTTCTGATTTGTTTTTCAAAGAGAACAGCTAGACTCGAAACCTTCAATAATAATACAACCTCTTTTACATGAGGAGTGTCCTACACAAGGAAAACAGAAATTTACGTATGAACACGAAAAAACATTAAAATTTGAAAGACATATGGGCCACTGTACAATAATACATGTAGAAGAAAAAAAGCGCGGAAGGGATGCGGAATAGGAAGGTGGGGAAAGGGGAGGGACGTGAAAGAAAACAGTACCAATGGCTGCCAACAGGGATTTGGAAAAATAGGATCAGTCAGTATCGATGAAATTCCAAAATGGCAAACAGAAGCTAGGTGATAGTTCAATTGATTCTATTCATGCGTTTGCTCGGGAAAACAGTTGAATTTTGATGGTTCATATCGCAACAATCACTTGACGTATCACAAAGTCCAACTTCGGAGTGAGATGGTAATGTAATTCCAAAGTAAGGTACCGCTATCAATAGCTGCAGTTAGCTTATTATTAACATGAACTGTCATTGGTAGCCAGTAACGGCAATTTGAAAATTCAGAAAGTGCAGCATTAAAAGAAAGTTCCAAGAACAACATGGAAATGAAATAAATTAAAGTTTTCGCTCACCCGTCCAGCAGTCGTAGCTTTTTCAATGGTATACAAAAACACATTTTAAAAGAAATGTTGCACACAGTCCAGCTGGTAGCAAAATAAAAGCA